>NC_090443.1:317990401-318302624 GCF_031143425.1 Pleurodeles waltl | reverse complement strand
CTAGGTCAGGGAGAGCTTTGTAGGCAAGGACCCTTTGTGAGGCAGGCTATGTGGCACCCCAACCCCACCAGTGGTAAGAGCCATCTACACCTAGTCAGGCTCCTGTGACTTCCATGTATGCAGCAATCGGGCATAGGCCTTGTGCCCCATGGGCATGTGATTAATCTAGGAACTATAAGTGCATGGCGTAGTGCAGAGGGCTGCTGTGTCTATAGTGTCCGCCAACGGTAGTGGTATTGCATGCACCGAACATGTCTTTCTTCTGTCTCCCCCCCCCTTTTTGTGGTCTCCCTGTTTGTGTGTGCAATAGCATCATCAGGCAGAGGAGCAGTGGCACCGGATCAGGAGGGAGCTGCATCCCCCTTGGCCCTGGAGGGCGAGACAACGGAGTCTGAAGCCACCAGTGGGACGGAGGGCGAGGGGAGCTCCACGGCGGGGAGAGGAGGTGACAGCAGCAACAGCGACTCCTCCTCTGATGGGTGCTCCCTTGTGGTGGTGGGCCCCTCTGTGCCCCTGCATCAACAGGTACAGCCGCCACCCCTCCTACCAGCACCGCCCTCCCAGCAGCTCCTCAGCGTGTGGCACGTGGCCGCTCACCCAGGAGGGTGGGCATCTCCTTCGCCCCAGGCACCTCAGGCCCTGCCCCAGTCAGCCCTGCTGCCCTCAGTGAGGAGGCTATTGACCTCCTGAGATCCCTCACTGTTGGGCAGTCTACCATTGTGAATGCCATCCAGGGTGTCGAGAGGCATTTGCAACAAACAAATGCATACCTGGAGGGCATTCATTCTGGCCAGGCAGGCCAACAGAGAGCTCTGGCCTCAGCATTGATGGCAGCCATTTTCCCTGTGTCAAGCCTCCCCCAACTTCCTCCACCCAGACCCAATCCCCTGTACCTCAGCCTATCCCAAGCACACCATCAGACCAGCATGCACACACCTCAACACACAAGGGTGGCTCAGGCAAACATAACCACCACACATCCCACAGACACTCACACAAGCATCATACCCATGCACACATACCAACATCCACTGCCTCCACTGTGTCCCCCTCCTCCATATCGTCCTCCTCCCTCCCTGTCTTGTCTCCACTCACACCTGCATGCACTACATCTTCAGCCACTACCTCCATCACCAGCACGCCCATCACCACACACCGCTCACGTGCACTCACCACCCCCACTACCATTTACACATCCCCAGTGTGTCTGTGAGCCCTCCTCCCAAAGTACACAAACGCAGGCACACACCCACCCAACAACCATCCACCTCAAAACAGCCTCCAGCCCATGCACCTTCACCTAAATTCAGCAAACGTACAACTCCTACAACCACTACCTCTTCCTCCACTCCCAAACCCACTCCATCTACCCGTCCCAGTGTGTCTAAAAAACTTTCCTGGCTAATATTGACCTCTTCCCTACACCTCACCCCCCGTCCGTCCCCTAGGGCCAGGCTTTCCAGGTCCAAACCCAGCACCTCAGCCACCACATCACCGGGCACAGTGGTGCCAGCAACTGCGGGCTATTGGAGTGCGCCAAGCATCAGGGCTGCCAGTGTGTCACGGAGCGAGGGCAGGGACATTCCGCCACCTGCTAAAGTAAAAAAGTTGCCCACATCCCGGAGGGAGAAGCTTAAAACACCTGCCACCAAGGGCTCAGGGAAAACGAAAGGGTATAGTGGCAAGACAGCTGCGCCACCATCCAAGGTGGGGAAGGGCCAGAAAATAAATGGCAGGTCAGGAGAGGGCATGGTGGCACCGACAATGGGACCAGTGTCACACCTTCTGTCCATGTCAACGCCAACCTGTACGGTGGAGAAGACCGCCACCTGCACCGCCACATGCACCGCCATCAGCACCGCTATCATTGAGGCCGCCACCAGCACCGCAGTCACTGAGCCCGCCACCAGCACCGCAGTCACTGAGCCCGCCACCAGCACCATCGCCACAGAGTCCGCCGCCAGCACCGCAGTCACTAAGCCCGCCACCAGCACCGCCGCCACAGAGTCTGCCGCCAGCACCGCCGCCACAGAGTCTGCCGCCAGCACCGCTGCCACAGAGTCCGACGCAAGCACCGCTGCCACAAAGTCCGACGCCAGCACCAATGCCACAGAGCCCGCCGCAAGCACCGCTGCCACAGAGACCGCCGCAAGCACCGCCAGCAGTCCCGCGACATCCTGAACCAGTGGCACCAGCGCAGACATGGCTGCCATCCCCAGTGGTCGGTCGTCCGAGTCTGGTGGTCAGTTCCAGGAGCCTAGGCAGCTTCCATGATGCACCACCTTCAGTGGAGAAAGGCATCCACTACCTCAGTCCTTGGAAGGATGAAGCACTCTGGGTACAAACCCCCCTCCAGAACCAGTGGAGTATCACATCCACTACCTCAGTCCTTAGCAGGATGAAGCACTCTGGGCACAATGCCCCCTCCAGAACCAGTGGAGTATCACATCCATTACCTCAGTCCTTGGCAGGATGAAGCACTCTGGGCACAAAGCCCCCTCCAGAACCAGTGGAGTATCACATCCACTATATCAGTCCTTGGCAGGATGAAGAACTCTGGGCACAATGCCCCCTCCAGAACCAGTGGAGAAAGGCATCCATTTGAGAGACTGTGGCTTTGCACTCCCCAGGATGCAGCAGTGGGCAAACCACCCACTCGAGAGACTTGAGAGACTGTGGCTTTGCACTCCCCAGGATAATGCAGTGGGCAACCCACCCACTGGATAGACTTGAGAGACTGTGGTTTTGCACTTCCCAGGATAATGCAGTGGGCAACCCACCCACTGGAGAGACTTGAGAGACTGTGGCTTTGCACTCCCCAGGATGCAGCAGTGGACAAACCACCTATTGGAGAGACTTGAGAGACTGTGGCTTTGCACTCTCCAGGATAATGCTGTGGGCAAACCACCCACTGGAGAGACTTGAGAGACTGTGGCTTTGCACTCTCCAGGATACAGCAGTGGGCATGGAGCCCCCTCGTGGAGCAGTGGCGTTGTGCACTCATCCGGCTGAGGTGCCTCCCCTTCCCTTCCCCCTGAGGTGCCTGTTTCATTTCGATATGATGCCCCTGTAGTGTTCTCTCCATTTGAAGTCTGGTATCTAGTGTGGGCCTCGCCCAGGCATTTTGGGCCCAGTGGTCCACGGACAATAATTGGTGCACTTGTGTAGTTGGTGTACATATTTGTATATACTGTATTTCGAGTTTTGACTACTGGTTTTTTCATGATTACAATCGTTCAACTCAGTTCCTTTTGTCCTTGCGTTCTTCCAGGGGGGGTGTAAATGTATGTGTGTGTATGTTGTTGTGGGTGAGGGTGGGGGTGGGGGGTTTGCGTGTTGCATGTGTGTGTCACTCTCTTTTCCCTCCCGCCTCCCCTGTGTTGTAGGTGCAGTACTCACCGTGGTCGTTGCGCCATCTTTGGTGCTCCTGATAGAGGAGCAGGAATACCATCGCAGGGAGTATCTGGAGTTCTGGCTCCATGGCGTCCTGGTTCCTCGTGGGGTGTGGAGAGGTGAGTGTTTTTCCTTCCAAGTCCTGTTTCCGCCGTGTATTTTTTCGTGTTGGTTCCGCCCCGGAAAAGGTGGCGGATTGGCCTCTCATAATAGTGTGGGCGGTGCATTGTCTTCCGCCTGTCTGTTGGCGGTGACCGCCGCACTGTTTGTTTGTACGGTCGGAGTGTTAAAGTGGCCGTCTATGTGGGCGGTTTCTGCCACGGTCGTAATTCCATTTTTTTTTCCGCCATCCTGTTGGCGGTATTACCGCCGCTTTAACACCGACCTCCAGGGTTGTAATGAGGGCCTTTATGTCTTACTTGATGATATACAGCTCCCTGCCTTATGGCTCTATAGGCCTGCCTTAGGGAAGACTTACATATATTTTTAAGGAAAGTGGTGGCTTTGCCATGGTTTTAAATGGCACGGTGGAACTAGACATGTAAACACTGCCCTTCCAGTCTGCAGTGGCAGACTGGGAGCCATATAGTACTTTGTCACACTCAAGGTGGCAAAATTAGTGCTGCAGCGTTATGTGGACACTGCCTTACACGCCCTTTTGTACCTTGGGTACCATATTCTAGGGGCTTATAAGTAAGTCACTTCCTACCATTTGGGTATAGCCAATTCAAAACATACTTTATAAGAGGTTAAAACCCTGGAAATTAGTTCTGGTTAGCAGGCCTCAGTGTACTCTCTGAGTCACAAAGTAGCATCAGTCCAAAAATTTTGAGGTAAACATGCAAAAAGAGGCATTTTCTTACAATAAGGAAATTGGAATGTGCTGTCTGGAAGCTATCCAAGGCCTGCAATGCTATCTCAGGACATAAAGCAGCCATTGAAGAATAGACTGTAATCACAGAATCGGATGTAGCCTGTATTAAAATCCAATACAGTGATCATGACTATCAGTTAGTAGCTATGCAATGGAAACTGGAAGATTTAGGGAACCGTCATTGCTGCAATAATCTATGTGTACTTGTCTACTTGGCATCAAGGAGAGCTCAGAATGAAATTATGGTAGGGGTTTTCTTATACACTTTTTCAAGTCTGCCTTGCCTGAGCTGGGAGACCGAAATTGGGAGTCAGGAATACCAAAAGCACACAGATTCCCATTCTCAGTTAAACACACTCCGACACAGAGATCTGGCCTGGATATTGATTCTAGACCAAGAGCTATCCTGATTTTCTTTGGTAACTTTCTCTTATGACAGAATGTTTTTGAGACACACAACCTGGTGCAAAAAAAGAAGCCAATCGCCATTTATTCTTCACTAGACCTGATTTTTGCCACATAACAGTGCAAAGAAGATGGCGGCTAAAGGACATAATTAAGCCTTTTCCAAGATAAGGGTTATCAGTCATTCCTACTGAGCCCCACTAGACTGAAAATTGTTAAAGATGGAAAAGTACGACTTTAACTCTGAGATCAAGACAAAAGAGTAACTCAGGACATTGCACTGACATTGTATACACAGCCCAGACGTAATGTAGATTTACTGTGATTATCACTTTTTTTCTGGGAGTGTTAGAAGCGGATGGGGACAAGATGGAAGGTGGCAGGCTTCTGATAGTGTGCTCACATTAGGGTTGTTGGAAGGGGAGTTAGAGAGTGTCCATCGCTTTGTACAACTCAGGACTGCCTGGCTGTACAATTTTTCCTACATGACTGGGAAGGGGGCACGGAGAGGGGGGTAGGCCAGGTTGGAGTTGGAATGGGTGAGGGTAATCAGTGGGTCTGGATGTTAAGGGTGAGGGTGAAGGAGAAGAGGTGGAGGTGGAGGTGGGGAGTTGGGATGGTAGAGCGAGAGGAGGTGTTTAAAGCCAGGAAGAAGTGGAAAAATTGCTATGAATGCAAATTTGTTTGGCAACAAAAGTAAAAGTTATATATGTAAACATATACTGTTAAGTAAGCTGTAATGGTCAAAGGGATAGTTTGGAACAAGCACCGGGAGAGAACCTTGGTAGAGCAGCTAAGGTTTCTATTGTAATTCATATACAAAAGGACTGCCAATTTTGCAAAAAGAAAAAACAATATATGCAGTGTGAATCGAAAGGCTGCAGATGAGTAATGGAGGTGGCCAATAGCAGAGGTGCTGTTATCAAAGACTAAGGATCTAATTTAGAACTCGGCGGATGGGTTACTGCGTTGCAACAGTCGGAGATATCCTTTCCACCAAAATCTAAATCCCATAAAACAGAATAGGATTTAGATTGTAGCCGACAGGTTATGTGTCACGCTTGTGATTGAGTAACTTGTCCGCTGATTTCTAAATCAGATCTCTGAGCACTGAAACTAGCACTAATAATTATTTCATGCATCTCCGCATTTGATTATATGTAGAAAATGTATTAATATAGAAAATAATGTGTAACACAAAAATGTGCCTGCGTGATTGGACACCATCATATACGAAGTTGATTATTGACAATATTATAACATGTTTAAGGGTTTATATGAATGTCGAAATGCAGTAATCTGTCATACTTAAAGCTAAACATTATGAACGTACCTATGCTAACTAAGAGCCTCAAGCTGGCAAGGCCTAGGCTGAAATGAATGTCTGCCAATAATTCTGAAAATGACAAATTAGTAAAATGATCTCATACTTGCAGAATAATCACTGCTTTGTTTAATGTAAAACCTTGTCCAGAGCTGTGTTAACAAAATGTTATTCCTCTCGAGGAAATGTGTGTAAACTCTGCATGTTCTTGAGTTGCTACAAAGAATACTTTGCAAGCGTATGGGAAAGCAACGTTCCCAGGAACTAACAATGGGACTACTGACAGAGTACAGAAGAATCTACAAATTGATTCTTATTGCATCGACTGATTTACGCAAATGGAGAACAACCAATCATCGACAAGTAAAAGACTGCTTAGTTATATCTTAGATTAGTAAATGTTATATTATTGGACTAACGTTATTGCAAAATGCCGCTGACCAGTGACAACGTGGGACAACTTTAACTTAACTGCACTGCTCTTGTAGTTCGCAGCAGATTTCCGATTAATTCCTGTGACACTATTCACGAGACTCGTCTGTCACTTTGACACTTGGCAGCCTGTCTACCGAGACTCTGGTATTTTTGCTAATACGAAGTTTATTTCGTATGCTCCATACAATGATGCTGGTGCTTACTTTAGCGCTTGATGCTTAAAGCTTGTAGCGCTTTCCTTATTAGCCCTACGCATTAACTTGTTGGTTCAGAGAACTTAGAGCCCCGATTCTAAACTGTCCCCTTTTCATTTCCCTTAGTCCTGATGCTGATTTTTGATAGAGCATTAGCTAGATGTTTTCTAAATTCATGTTACTAAAACTTTTGCATGCAGCCCAACATGCTAATGCTAATGCTAACCTGGAGTTAGCAAGGTGTTGCCTCTGTTCACTTGTTTGATAGTAAACTGACTTAATTCAAATTGTTGACTAAATGTATGTTATTTCCATTGCACAATTACTCTTGCTATTGATCTGTACTGTTGCTATTGAAAGTCTTGTTACTAACTCTCTAATTAAATTGAGATTCTTTAGACGCTTCGATCAGCCAGTGTTGTCCCTATATCTTTATCATGTGGTTCTGAGATTGATTTACGAGCATTGTTAATATAGGGAAATAAATATTCTAACTGATGCTAAAAGGTGTGGTTATTTGTGGCCAAATGGATCACGGTGCGTGGTTTTACTGACTCCATTTGAACTTATACTGTTGTTATTGTTGATTATTGATTATTGAAGTTTATGTTTGGGTTAAGGGCGCGATCATCTTCAATGGAGTTCAAAGGTCCATCGGTACACAGACCAGCTTCTAGGTCACTCTTAGCCTATAGAAACCATAAGGCTTGATGTGCTGCCACAGATCCTAAGTGAACTGTCTGTTCTATATATGGCCCTATACTTGAGGATCCCTTAAGATTGAACAATAGACTGTCGAACTGGCACAGTGGCGAAGCCCAATGATCTCAAATGTAATTTGAATGCTTCTTATATGGGATGGAAACCCAAAATGTGCAAGACACTTTCTGAAACTGAAGAAAATGCATGGCCTCTCAGTTGCCCGGGCAGAACTTAATAGTCCCAACCTGGGGTTTGTATTTTTACTCATATGCTCATAAAAACACACAAAATCAGATTACTTCTGACTATCTCCAAGTCTATTAGGAGGTGCGCGGCTTGAAAAGCAGCTGAAAATATAATCAGCTCATAACTCTTTGAACCTAGCTGCGAAGGTTCATCGGCTGCCAGTTCTCGACCAGCATGGACTTTTGAGCACGCTTTTTAATAGACCCTAGGTATCTAGAACATATGAATCAATTGATCCCAGGGTTTTTCAGGTGGAACTGCTATACTTCCATGCTTGTGATAGTCTGGGATCATTTCAAAGCAGGCATCAGGGGAGAGACCTTGAGCCCCTCTCCTAAAAGAGAAAGAAAACAACTATGGATGCTCCAGTAGTTATGGGGAAAGATCAGCCCGTAAATATTAGGCACAAAGGTCAGAGAATTATGAATATAGCAACAGCACTGGGAGAGTTTTGGCACTGTGGATTCGTCAAAGAGAAGCAAAGCACAAAATTGCCACTATATCAAATGCACAGGCTGCTGATATATGGACAAGAGGGAGCTGTTAGGATTTTTAAGGATTATAATCCGAATCTCTATTTAGAGGATAGCAATCCTACAAAAATAATATTCGACTCTTGGATGGCATAAATCAAAAATCTGGAAGTAGTGTCCAAGGAAAGAAAAGAACTGGAAGGCTCAGTGACTTTATCAGAAACTACAACGGCTGTTAAAAATTTCCATCTGGTAAATCTGTGTGCTTGGATAGGATCCCACCAGAGTTTTACTCATGCTTTGGTCCATTAATATTTCCTAAGATATTTATGTTATTCTCTACAGTGCAGCAAATTTTGGTAGCGTCGGATCAGACATAGTGGTTTTTATGAAGAAACTAATTGCTTCTATTAGTACTGGGTCATAAATACCAATTTCTTTGATCAATAGCAATGTCAAAATATACTCTAAAATAATGGCTACATGTCTGAGCATGGTCATTGCGAGAAGGTATCTCCATGATAACTGGATTTGTTCTTAGGACAGGAGCAGTTAACCACACCAGTCGCTCAATTGCTCTCCTTGACGTTGAAGAATAAAAGTTCTCTACTCGCAATGATCCTGAAAAAAAAACGTCAATAGAGCATCCTGGATTACTTATGGAGAGTCTTGGTTAAAAATGGGATTTGGTTAAAGATTTAACAAATCTATACAGACTCTCCAAGTGAAACCCAGAACCAAACTACAATTTATGGAGCAGGAGTCCAATGATATTATAATATCACAGGGCACACGACAGGGAGACCCTTGCTCACCTCTTTTATTTGCCCTCTACATCGAGCCTCTCCTGCAGAATTTATTGTCAAACGTCAAGATGCAGTTACATAATTACAGTATTGGTATATGTAGGTGATGTTGCAGTACTACTGCTAACCCAGAAATAGATATTAATGAGATGGCAAAGGAAGCAATGCAGTTTGGGATAGTATTAGGGTAACCGGCTAAACTGTGGCAAAACACAGAAAATCTGCAATAATAGCGTGTGTTGTGGGTCCCCAGTGGCCACCCATCTAGGGGTCAGAATCTGAGCTTCTGTGGGACAAATCATCCTTCAGAACTACGAATTGTTATTCAATAAGATTGCTACGGATCTGAAGTGGTGGGATCATCTCAGCGTCACCATCACTGGGCGTTGCAATATTTTAAAAATATCTATACTACCAAAGATATCTATATATGCTCATATCTATGCCATTAGAAATGGGTACCAAGTGGTTTCAGAACTTAGATTGTGTACGCAGCAGCTTTCTAAGGGAATACAAATGGCCAAGAAAGGCCGTTGGATTTTTAAGATTCCCCTTAGCAGAGGAGAAGTGACCTTTTACAATTTCAGGTATTATTTTATTTTGGCGATGAACCAACACATCTGTTATTTAATCACAGAGCTCTATTCTCAAGAAGATCGGTCCAATATTCTCCCATTGAAGTATGCGTACAGTTTAGGCAAAGTAGATCCTGGCTTCTTTTTTATGACATTTTACAGAACAGAGTTATTTTAAAAAAGTGGAATTCGAGACGGTGGCTGCAGCCATTAGGGGGTGTCTACCTCGATAAACCAAATCTAATTAATATACTACTTTATGGGACTCTCCTATATTCCCGAAAGCTTTTCTGTCAACATCAGGAGAGTGAGCGCTCTACGGGCGACAAAAAATGCAAAAACTCAGTCTTTATGCAAGAGCATAATTCATGCATTGTGTTTATATGCAGTATGTTAACCGTTTGCATTGCAGAGTTTAACCTTGAAAAACACTATTAATGATGTTTGCAATAACTGTTCATTTGCAAGGTATTGTTGCAGGCTTACTGAGTGTGTTAGGGTGTGGTCCCTTGCTAGGACCTTCTAGAAGCTTTCCCTGCAGCATGACTGGGTGTGGTTTGTGGGCTGGGCTTGACTCTATATAAGGGAGCCAGCCCAGCTCCACGTGCTCAGTATTCAGAGGTCCCGGTGCAGAGCAGCAGCAACTTCCTGAGCTCCTGTTCCAGAGGCCTACTTGATATTCCAGGCCTGCCCTCATTATATTGGTGATCCTTGAGCAGGGCGGTAAGGCGGAGGTCGGGCTGGGCCCCGACCCCTGTTCTCAAAGACATTCGAGTTTTCGGCCTAGTTGTGAAACTCTCTGTGTGCGTGAGTGTGATTTCATGGCATTTGCATATTCTTGTCTGAATCGGCAGTGTGCGCGATTCATTTCTGACATGTAACCCTTGGCATTCAGATCGGCAACAGTGTGCGCGATCATTTCATGGCATTTGCATATTCTTGTCCGAATCAGCAGAGTGTGCGATTCATTTCTGACATGTAACCCTTGGCATTCAGATCGGCAACAGTGGTGTGTGCGATCATTTCATGGCATTTGCATATTCTTGTCCTAATTGGCAGTGTGCACGATTCATTTCTGACATGTAACCCTTGGCATTCAGATCGGCAACGTGTGCGCGATCATTTCATGGCCTTTGCATATTCTTGTTCGAATCAGCATCAGTGTGCGCGATTCAACCCTGGCATAAAACTCTTGGCTTTTGGATCGGGAGTGTGCGCGATCATTTCCTGACATTTGCATCGTGTATTTAGAATCGGCAACAGTGTGTGCGATTCAACCCTGGCATAAAACTCTTGGCTTTTGGATCGGCAGTGTGCGCGATCATTTCCTGACATTTGCATTGTGTATTTTGAATCGACAACAGTGTGCGTGATTCAATCCCTGGCATAAAACTCTTGGCTTTTGGATCAGCAGTGTGCGTGATCATTTCCTGACATTTGCATCGTGTATTTCGAATCGGCAACAGTGTGCGCTATTCAACCCTTGGCATAAAACTCTTGGCTTTTAGATCGGCAGTGTGTGCGATCATTTCATGACATTGAAAACTTTGGTGTGCCGTGTTTGTTGAGGTGCACACATTTATCCTGAGCTTTTGGATTTCTTTGAAACGCTTAATTCAAAGTGCGACATTCTTTGTGCATATTAAGTTCCAAGTACAGTTCCTGTTGTTTCCAGGGAATGTTCAGATAGCCTTTGTCCTCATGTAAAAATGCAATGTTCATTCTGAAACATTATTGAAGAAGGTTCTTGTATTCTAGACAGTATGTGATATTTCCTGAAAAGCTCATATGAAACATTGTATTAACCCATTCTTGATTTTTCCAGGTACCTAGATTTCTTGAGGTCTAGTTATAGTCATTTTCTAGGTTATCCGAGATTACAGTATAAGAACTCTTAGAACCATAGTCTATTAAAAGTCAATGTGATTATATCTTGACATTGTGTTGTTTAACCTCTTGCTTCCTACAAGTCTCCTTCCCAGCTGTTCCCTACCTAATCCCCTTTTCCCCCACTTGGACTCTCTCAGGCTCTGCGGTATATCTATTGGAGCTTTGGAGCTGTCTAGTGGTGGACATGTTGGGATCGTGCGCAGGCCCCGAGGATCTGGTCTCCCTGACATTTTCACAATAATTATTGTAAGAAGTGGGAGCTAGCAGGGGTAAGACAAAT
Source organism: Pleurodeles waltl (assembly GCF_031143425.1). Classification (NCBI taxonomy): domain Eukaryota; kingdom Metazoa; phylum Chordata; class Amphibia; order Caudata; family Salamandridae; genus Pleurodeles; species Pleurodeles waltl. Next base: position 318,291,027 of record NC_090443.1, on the reverse strand, counting down.
GGAGGACATTTGTTTGGACGGCCAACTCCACTCTTCAAATTCTTCAAGATAATATTAATTTGGGGAAACAGATTTAAACAAAATATGTGCAGCTTAGGTATTGTGTGCAGAGGATTGATCCAAAAGAAATAAACGTTGTAAAAATCCCTAAAATGTGCTCAATAATAACTAAGAATGGGTCCACAGTTGAGACACTATGCTCTCAGTCCTCCGGGGCAGCAGCAGACGATCTCATTGTGTATTCTGCAAAGTGGGCAGCCAAAATTGATAATAATGAGTGGAAGTTTATTTCCAAGAATCACTAATTATGGTTCATAAAGCCTTTTTATCAGTTAATCTAAAACCTCATTGTCAATTTTCAATCTGCATTACAATCTGATTTAACTACATAGATGGGGAAGACGTGTATACTCTGAGTACCCAAGGTGTGGCAACCCCGGGTCTGATAATGTGCACATTTATTCTTCTGTTTTGGCCAAAGATTGGGGAGTTTTTAACTATTATCACAAATACTCGAATGAAAGTGAGCCCACAGTTCATTTTCTTAGGTTTGGATAGCTAGACAATTTCAAATTTTGTTAATATTTTTCCATGGTGTGTGACCATAGTTATTGCTAGAAACTCTATATAGCAAGGCAATGGCTAAATCTGAACCCTCCATTATGTCATCATTGGATGGCATGGTATCTTTCATCTTATCATACACAAACAAGTCTGTTTGAATGTAAAGGGAAAAAGGATAGGAAGATGGATTTAAAGCACTCGAAAGCCTGAAGCTGGACTAAAGACAATATGGCCCTCATTACAACCTCCACCGCCTACCAAGGTTGGAACGCCGAGCGGCCAGCAATGCGGCCGCAATCCCGCCGGCCGCATTACGACATCCCCACTGGGCCAGCGGGCGGAATCAGAGTTTCCGCCCGCTGGCCCAGCAGGGATGTCGGCCGTAACATTGGAGCCGGCTCCTAATGGAGCCGGCGGTGTTGCGGCCGTGCGCTTTTCATTGTCTGCTGTGCACTGCTGTGCACTGCATGGGCAGTGCAGGGGCCCCCAGGGGCCCAGCGACTCCCCTTCCCGCCAGCCTTTTCATGGCGGTCTCTACCACCATGGACAGGCTGGTGGGAAGGGGAGTCGTAATCCCCTGGGCAGCGCTGCCCTGGCGGATTAAAACCGCCAGGACAACCATGGCGGGAAACCGCCGGTCCCGGTGGAGCCTGTTGGAGGTACAATCACCAAAACAACCCTCGAGGTCTTTGACCGCCAGGGTTGTAATGAGGCCCTAGGTCATCATAACTACTATACCTACATGACAATCCTCGAAAATGATGGATCAATCAATCAATCAGTTATTTGTACAACAAACTTCTCACCCTTAGGGTCTCAAGGTGCTGGTGAGGGGGTGCTGATCAGTCAAAGAACCAGGTCTTGAGGTCCTTCTTGAATTGCTTCAGTGAGGGGACTGCCGTAGGTGGAGTGGCAGTGTGTTCCAGGTCTGCGTGACGAGGTAGTAGAAGGATCTACCCACTGCTGTGTTCTTTGTGATTCTAGGGGTGGCGGCGAGGGCCAGTTGAGCAGAGCAGAGTTGTCTGGAGGGGGCGTAGAAGGATAGGCGGTTGAGGTAGGCTGGTCCGATGTTGTGTAGGGCCTTGTAAGCGTGTGTCAGGAGTTGAAGGTGATGCGTTTGTTGATGGGGAACCAGTGCAGGTTTCTCAGGTGGGTGGAGATGTGGCTGTGCAGGGGATGTCCAGGATGAGCCTGACTGCTGCGTTCTGCATTCTCTGGAGTCTTGTTTGGAGTTTCTGCATGATGCTGGCATAGAGTGCATTGCTGTAGTCGAGTTTGCTGCTGACAAGTGCGTCGATGACCGCCCTTCTTGTCTCAATGGGGATCCACTTGAAAATATTCCAGAGCAGGCAAAGTGTGTGGAAGCACGACGATGAGACTGCGTTGACTTGGCGGGCCATGGACAGCGAGGAGTCAAGGATGAAGTCAAGGTTGTGTACGTGGTCGTGGGGACAGGGGTGGTTCCAAAGGCTGTTGGCCAGCAGGAGTCATACCAGGCAGTGGGTGTGGGGCCCAGGATGAGGATCTCTGTCCAGTTTGAGTTGAGCTTGAAGCAGCTGTCTTTCATCCAGTCAGCGACTGCTCTCATTCAGTTGTGGAAGTTGCTCTTGGCTGTTGATAGTTCGTCGGTAAGGGATAGAATTAGCTGTGTGTCGTCAGCATAAGAGATGATGTTGAAGCTGTGGACGATGTTGGCAAGGGGGGCCATGTAGATATTAAGGAGGATGGGGCTTGGGGAGGAGCCCTGGGGGTCTCCACAGCTGGTTTCTGATTGGTTCCGAGATGAATGGTGGGAGTCTGACTCTCTGGGATCTTCTGGTGAGGAAGGTGCGGATCCAACCCAAGGCCTTGCCGTGGATGCCTGCCTCACGTAGTCTGGTCCATAAGGTGGTGTGGGAGACAGTGTCGAAGGCGGCTGAGAGGCAAAGGTGGATGAGGGCAGCTGTTTCTCCGTTGGCCATGAGGTTGCAGATGTCATCCGTGACTGCAAGGAGAGAAGTTCTGCTGCTATGGTTGCTACTGAATCTGGATTGGGAGGGGTCGAGGATGTGGTTAGTCTTGAGGAACTCCATGAGCTGCGTATTGATAGCTTTTTCGATTACCTTGGCTGGGAAGGGGAGCAATGAGTCTGGTCTGTAGTTTTTCATGTCCCTTGGGTCAGTGGAGAGTTTCTTCAGTAGAGGGCTGATCTCCACGTGTTTCCAGTCGTCCTGGAAGGTGGCAGTCTCAATGATGCGATTGATTGTCTGGCACAGTTCGGGGGCGATAGTGGCGCTGGCTCTGTTAAATATTTGGACCTTAACTATGGTGAAGAGCTCCTTGCTGTTGTTTGCATTGGTATTGATGCGCTCCTGAATAGTTGACTTTCTGGAGGATCTAATGGCTGGTGGTGTGAGGTGACTGTATCTTTGTAGGCTTTGCAGTCTGTCAAGCTCTTGCTGTTTCACCACTTTCGTTCTAGTTGTCTGCAGGTGCGCTTCGATTCTTGGAGATCGGATGAGAACCAACGGAGTTTCCTGTGGTGCTAATTGCCGGCAGGTTTCCTTAGGGGAGATAGGGTGTTGGCACAGTTTGTGATCCAGTGGTGGAAGTTGCGGGCCGAGGCGTTAGCGTACATGGTGTCCGGAATTGGGGAATAGCTGAGTGCTTCAGTGAGCTGGGCTTCAGTAACCTTGCTCAAGTTCCTATAGAGGGGGCAGAGGGCATAGTGGTGTACGGTGGTCTTGGTGAATGAGAAGTGGATGCAGTAGTGGTCAATCCAGTGGTGTACGGAGGTGTGTGAGAGGGAAATGTTTCCTGCTGAGAAAACAGGGTTGAGGGTGTGTCCTGCTGGGTGTGTGGGGAGGTTAACCAGTTGTTTGAGTCTGAGGATGGCGAGGTTCTCCAAGAGGGTTGAGGAGTTTGGGTCATTGGGTTGTCGAGGTGAAACTTAAGTCGCCAAGGAGAATATAATATGTTGAGGTGTGGGGAATGATTAGGTTGGCAAGGGCTTCGCTGAACAGGGACGGGTCGGGAGTTCTGTAGATAAGGGTGCCACAGAGGGTGATGTTTGGGTTGGTCTGGATTTGGAAGTGTAGGTGTTCCGCAGCAGAGGCCTGGGCATCGACACTGGTCATGAGGCAGAGCGTGTTCTGGAAGATGATGGCGATGCCTCCTATTGGTTGGTTGACATGGTCTTTATGGATAAAAGCAATCAGTAATGACAGTGGCTATGTCTGGGGCCGAGCACTCCGTGATGAAGGTGACATTGGGGGTGATAGAGTCGAGTAGATCCCATACTTCTACTACATGTTTGACGAGGGAGCAGGTGTTCAGTAGTATGCATCTGAGGTGTCCAGGTGGGCTCGAGGTGGTGTGGTTTGGTGTGCGGAGCCAGGTGAAGGTGCAGTTGCAGCAGGAGAACAATCCTTGAGTGTCCTTTGGTGAAGCGTGGTGGCATGCAGCAGAATTTCCTGTGTTGAGGGCTTGTAGGGTGCTGGAGTTGTATCGATGGATGGTGCGGGAACCAGGGCCCGTGGTTCTGGGCGCGGTCCAGGTGTGGATGGGCACAGACTGGCTTGACTTTGGTGCGCCATTGGCGCGCCCGCGTCTGCCATTAAGAAGGGAAGGAAGGTGGGAGGGGTCAATCAGCTGGGAGGTGAGAGGGAGGGAAAACACAGCACTAAGAGCGGGGCACGGTTGCAGGGGCAGCAGGGGAACACAGGAAGCGGCAATAGGATGGAAAACAATCGAAAAGGGGGCAAAAAGAAGTGAAAAGTGAAAAAAGCAAAAAGGCAGCAGAGAGAAAGATAGAAGGCCACTACTTGCTACCAGGGTTGAGACACAGGCAGGTGCATTTGGGTGGAGGAGGGCCTCAAACACACAGAGCCAAGCTGGCTCATAGGACACAGGGTAGCAGCAGCAACAGGTGGTGCTGTGTGGGAGAACAATGCAATACTGACCAAAGGTGGGATCATGGATTGGGTCATGATGTAGAATTTAATGACATTCAATGCATTGTAAATCTAGGTGATTATGAAGCAGGCTTGATGGACTTACTTATTTTTATGGTGCTACTGTATCTTTCTCTTCATGATTGTATATTTTGTATTGGAATGATAACAGCACAATATATGTTTTTGTATTGTACGGACTATACCTCATACAGGGGAGTGGCAGGAATGAAAAAGAAAACAATATATATATATATATATATGTATATATATATATACATATACCAACAAAACCGGCTTTCCTTCAAAGCCATAAAGGGGCACTCTCCAGGTTGCAGCTAAGTTCCTTTCCCCAGCATGACGCGTTTCAGCTAAATGCCTTTCTCAAATGCCAGCAAAATAAAAAGACACTCGTATTTGGCTGTTTAAATAGTTTCCCTTCATTGTTAGTTTCGATATTAGTCATCAGTGAGAAAGGACTTCAATTCATCCATAAATCACTCTGCTCAGAGCGCTGCCATTTTAACATGTGTTGTTTATAGTTTAAAAGTCCCAGTTGCAGTAGTGATTCTGGGCATATTCATACTGTCATTGTAATCGGCGCGCTTTCAGCATGAAAACTCAATGTTGTTGTGGAAATATGCGAATGTCTTTTCATGAAACAAATTAGTTAAGCCTGTTCATCTCCGTCTCATGCCCATATATATATATATATATATATATATATATATATCAAATCCAAGTGTTTCCTCTCAAATGAGAAAAACTCCCAGTCACTCGATGTCTCCAATTCCAAATAGTTTAATTGGCAAAAACACCATAAATCACCCGACGCGTTTCTGGAGTCGCAGCTCCCTTGCTCACGAGTAATTTTAAGTCCATCCTTCAGTTTCTTATAAAGAATTTTGAATATATAACAATTCGTAATGATTGTAAATTAAACATATAAACGAATACAACCAGTTGCAGCAATGAAAGAAAGACGTTAGTAAGTGTAGCAGTATGATCTCTCAATAGTGAAAAGCATGTTTTAAGATGGCCGCCGTCAAAATATGAAATTTCTTTGTCTGTTATCACTGGCACTGATTTGGTGAAGGGAATATAAATAAACTGAAGGATGGACTTAAAATTACTCGTGAACAAGGGAGCTGTGTCTCCCGAAATGCGTTGGGTGATTTATGGTGTTTTTGCCAATTAAACTATTTTGAATTGGAGACATTGAGTGACTGGGAGTTTTTCCCGTTTGGGAGGAAACACTTGGATTTGACATTAAGGGACTTGCGATCCCTTCCCAGTCTGCCATATGGGCGTAGACTCAAGCACAACAGTGAAAGGAATATATATATATATATATATATATATATATATATATATATATATATATATATATTGTGTATGTGTGACCTAGACAAGCGCCGCTTGACGAATCTTCACAAAACTTTCCGGAAAAAAAATGTGTAAATCCGTTCAGCATTTTTTGAGAAATTAAGGGGAAAACAAATTTTAATATACAGGAGTGTGAAGGATTTACGACCCTTCGGATCTTGTGCTGAGATCTGATTGGCTGACAACACTTCAACAATGAAGCCATTGAAGTGCTGGCAGCCATCTTGGGACACGTCTGAAGCCAAGTCCCCGAAAACAAGAATAAAAAATACAAAAGGGGCAAAGGTACGAGCACCCTGACCCCTTAGCTCTGGTGCTGGGGTCCGAAATCGACACCGCAGGGCTAAAAAGCTTTTTTTTTTAAATTGTACTGCAAATTTGCAATGGGGTCGCAAACTCACAGTAAAAATAAAAAGAACATGCCAGGGCTCCTGTGCTTGTTTTTAAATAAGCCCCCGGTGGACCAGGTCCCAGGCACACTCTTTCATTTTCAATGGAAGACCCCCCCACAGCCTCTGGGACTATAATGAAATATCAGTTGGGCCCACATAGCTCCCCCTCGCCCCGGAGACCACCACACCCAGAGCAAAAATGTTTTTATATCGTGGGGAAGCCCGATGGCCTCCACCACAAACCCAGGGACCACCACCTCCCCAAGGCTATAATGAAATATCAGTGGTGGGGGGGCGCGTAGCCCCCTGTGCCCTGGGGACTAACACTCCCAGGGGCAAAAATGTTTTTATATTGTGGGGGAGACCCAATGGACTCCCAGACAGCCCCGGAGACCACCACCTCCTTGGGGCTATAATGAAATATCAGCGGGGGTGAGTATATATATATATATATATATATATATATACATATATATATATATATATACATACATACACCATAATAAGATGAATCGAGTTTGCAGCTAGTGAGCAATTTTATGTTCTGCCTGCACAGTTTTATAAAGTTTATCAATCTGACCATCTTTCCTGCATAAGCTACCTTCCTAACTTCTCTTCACGAACTTCAGTAAGCATGCAAATCTTTTTTTAAATAAAAGCAAAACTTTACAAGCCCCTAGCTTGCAGGAGGAACTGTAAAGCACTTAGCTGACCCCTGAGTGCAATGAGTGTTGCTGGGCAGTGATCTGTAACAATTATTGCTGTTTTACATGTAGTGTCCTGGGGCCACAAAACAGCAGTAATATAGTAGCATAGAAGGTGACAGATTGGTTGTGTCACATAACGAAATGCAGAAACGGTAGGTGGCAGGGAACTGATAACAATAGCAGCACTAAACATATAGGGCTTTAGCATTCTTTTTTCCATTCAAATTATGCAAATATACTTGAAATGGCATGGAAGGTAACAATGGAGATTCTGTTGGAGCTGTGCCAAGAGATGGAGAGCAAGTGGTCTAGGTCTAATGTGCCACAATTAAATCCTGTGCGCTGGTTTTACAGTTCAGTTGCAATAGGATATCCTCTGATTTTGAGAGAAAAATACTAACTCCAGAGGTGAATTCACCATCTGACTATCCTCCACCTTAAAAAAAGTAATTAAGTTGGGATTTTCATCCAGATTCGGCATCACCTCCATAAACTGGAGTATTTTCCATTGACAATGAACGGCAGGACCTATACGTTTTGATTGATTTGAGTAACCAGGCACCTTTGAATTTGCAAAGTGGGGCGCTCATTTTCAATGCATTTTTAAACAAACAAAATGTGATTGGAGCATACTTGCTTTCTGTGAATCGCGGACAGGAGCCATCACTGCAGGCGTTTCTGGAAATGGTAGAGGCAGTGGACAGGAACAGGGTCTGTCTTCGGAATATGGGTCTGGTTTGCCATCCGAAAGCACAATCAAATCCTGTTGGGGTCGGGTGGAAGAATCAGAGATCAATAATTGCTTTTTTGACGGTGAGTATGAAAAAGGGAACTTAACTCATGGTAATAACTCTAGTAATCTGTGTATACCCTTTCTTTAAACAAACACGTTTTTACTCTTCCAGCTTCCCATTAAGAAACTGTGCAGTCAAGAGCAGTACCTTCAGTACTTTGTATATGTGCCATTTGTATCTTAATTTGACTCTTTTACTTATGTAATCTTCTTTATTTGTGCTTATCTATATTTATACTTTTTCCAAATTATTGCTGAATACTAAAATGTGCATTTGAAAGTTGTTATATAACCCTTACTTTTTAATCCCTTATTTCTTGATTTAGAGTTTGGCGGATGGGATTACTTCATCACAAATGTGACAGATATCCCATCTACCATACTATGATTCCATTACATCCTATAGACATCGTAATACAGCCAACAGAATATCTGTCATGTTTGTGATGGAGTAACCCGTCCTCCAAACTCTAAATCAGGCCCTTAGTCAACCATAATACAAAGGGATACTGATAGAAAATTTGTTACAATTACTTCAATTACGTTTGATTTTTGTGTACCTTTCAAATGCTGACCAATCTATTTGTTACTCAAGCTGTTTATTTTTCCTATTTACATTGTTAATTGCACTCAGTCTGATCTGTTATCATTCAGAGTGCTATTAGCATGGTTTATTGCCATTAAGGTCAACCAATGGTATCTACCAGCCAGAAATGAAGGCCCTCGTTACGAGTCTGGCAGTCTATTGACCGCCCAACTCACGATGGCGGTACCACCGCCCACAGGCTGGCCATGGAAGTGCCATTTTACAACCGTGGCGGAGGTGCCACGGTCGGACTTCCGACACCGCCAGGCTGCCACCAGCCTGGCAGTCCCTGGGTTGTAATCCACGCTGCCCTGGGGATTACGAGACCCCATACCGCCAGCCTATCCATAGCAATTGCACCGCCATGGAAAGGCTGGCGGAATGGGGGTGTCGGGGGGCCTCTGCACTGCCCATGCACTTGGCATGGGCAGTGCAAGGACCCCCATGCACAGCCCCGTCGCTCATTTCACTGCCCAAATTATGGGCAGTGGAATGCGCGACGAGTGCTGCTGCTGCGCTGCCACTTTGCCACCGGCTGCAATGTGAAGGCCCTGTTCACTGCCACCAGCCCTACGGTGAACCTGTAATAGAGCTGGAAAATTCTGCCTGCACTGGTGGGCAGGTGGCGGGACAAGTTTGGCGGGTGGCGGAGGCCACCCGCCAAACTCGTAATGAGGGCCTAAGTCTAACACCTTGAAGAGAAGCCATAAATTCAAACATCCACACCTTCGATGCAGAGACGGAGAGCAGTGTGCTCTTTTAAGCAACACCAAAGCAGAGAGCTAGCCCACGAGGTGAATGGTGGAGAGTTAGGGGTTCTGCTTGAGTGGTGGAGTGCTCTCCTGTTCGCAGTGTCAGAGGCAAAGGGAGAAATCAGGAACTTGCAAGAGTAAGCTAAAGAGGCAGGGAGTGGCAGAGAGGATTAAAGAGGCATGAGGGAGATTTAAGACTAATAGACATAGGAGCTGATTACAAATTTGGTAGTCCGAGGATGGCCATATTGGAAGTCTGACCGCCAATGGGCTAGCGGAGCAAACTGCCGTATTACAAGTCTGGCGGTCGAACAAATAAAAGATTGCCAGTGGTCCGCTACCACCGCCAAACAGCATAGACCACCGCGGTCTCCTGGAAGCACAAGCAGGCCGGCAAAGACCATGTTTCCGCCAGACCTATCATGAGGTGGCACACTGCCAATGTGACCGTGGCGGTCCAACCACCACGTTTCAGCAGGCGGAAATGGACAGTATAAAGGGAGACACTCACCTGAAGACAGCCATACACGTCCAGAGATGCCACGGATCCCTTCAAAATACGTCATGCCGCTGCTCCTGCTCACCGCAAGACAACTAAATCAACGCCGACGTGGACAACAACAATCATAAGTACACACACACCTACTTGAAACATCATCCCTTTAAAAACAGCATGCCGCGCTGGTAAACACATCATAGGGAGGGGACTTCACAGGCAGCAGCTACAGCTATCATTCGACACACACACACTCACATACTCCAACACGAACACCCACACATTCACAACACGCACACTTCAGCCAGCACATACACACTGCAGGTCAACACTACAAATTTATTACTCACGGCTACACAGCACAGACTCAGGGATACCGAAGGCCCACAACATTCACAGACACAGCAACAACAACACAACTACTGCACATATACAAATACATTCCACGCACTCACACCCAACACTGGCCAGGGAGTGTCCACACATTCAACACACATATACATCCATGTGCCATGGCACACACACAACACCACAATCAAACAACACTGCTACGGACACACACATCACACACACGCACATTCATAGCACAATGGAAGCACAATGCCATGCACAATACACAGAGAGACAAATAGACAAAAGAGACAAAGCGCACCACAACAACAATACATGCACAGCTGGGATGGGAGCATCAGGACCATACATGGAAGGAGGTTGCACTCGGACATATATCATGTTGAACAGGGCCTCAAACAACATGCGCACAGGAATTGGCCCCAATTGGATCTCAGGGACAAGCAATACCAAAACCAGTTGTCATGCATAGCCACACAATGGGGAAGGGCAAATCAACAAAGCACTCACAACTCACACCTTGTGACATACCCCTACACCAACTCAGCACACTCCATGTCTGCACTGACAAAACTCAAAAACACACACACCACATGTAGACAATAGCCTGATCAGGGGGAAAAGTCCTACACCATACATGCCCACATCACACAACACAAAACGAAACACATACCACAACAAACACAGCACAATGCCATGACACCAATATTGCATCTACACACACACATACCCATCACACAACAGACACCCTTCCCTTGGGGGACAACAGCACTGCACACAAACTCACATAGAGCAGCAAGTAGGCCAAACACACACAACTACAGGCACACAACCAATATCAGCCAGGAACAACAGAAAGCTAGGGAAGGAAATGCAGGACAAAATTGCACCCAACAAACCACAACTGGTTGGGTTTATTGAAATGTATTTTTTTAAATAAAGTCCAAGGCCTTATGGCCAGTCTGAGCATTTTGCTCAAAAGGCACAGTGGTGGGCATCTACTTGACTCATGACTGCCATGTAAACTCCACAGGTAGGGGCATCAAGGGGGCAGGCAGGCACCTCAGGGATTATCTGGGGGAGACTGGGGGTTGGGTGTGGGAGGAGGGGGGTCCTTCCTGGGAGGGGTGGGCTTCCTCCTGGCAGGGGAGGGGCGTGGGTGCTTGCAGAGGAGGCCTTGAAGGTGGAAGGGATGGCCTTGGAGAGGGTTCAGGTCCTTTTGGGTGTGTCACAGGGGGCGAAAAGGGGGAAGGTTAAGGTCACAAAGGAAAAGTTTCTTAGACACATGGGGATGGGAATCAGAAGGGGGTTGAGATTTGGAGGTTGAGGTTGTGGTTGTCTGACGTGTAGGAGTGGATATCTTGGGTGCATGCTTGTCAGAGGTATGCTTGTGTGTGGTGGGTGTCTGTTGGGTGGATGAGTGGGGGCGTTTATGAGTCTTCGGCTGAGGGGGATGGAGGTGCTGGGGGATGCCGGTCTGTTGTGGTTGAGACTGCAAGTATGGTGGATTTGCTGCAGGTAGGTATGTATGTGGTTGTGGTGACTGGGATGAATGTCTGAGGGTCTGCTGGGGTTGTGTCTGTGGATAGGATGGGTGTGGTGGCTGTATCAGTGACTGTTGCGATGGTGTCTGTAGGTATGCCAGATTTCAGCAGTGTGATGCTGGGGCTTGGGGGGGTGTCAGGGCAAGTTGTGACTGCTGCTTTGTCTGCGGGTGGACGTTGCTTGCGTGCATGCCAGTGTATCTTGTGGTGCTTGTGTTTGTGTGTGCTACCCTTGTCTGCTGGGGTGGATGCATGCAAGTCTGTCTGTGTGCTTTAGGTAGGTTGGGGGAGGGGGCACTTGGACTGGTAAGAGGAAGGTAGAGGGGGGACAGAAGACACAGGGTGACTGGCTGCTGTCAGTGTAGAGGCCAGAGCCTGAAAAGTTCTCTGTAAGTCAGCCATTGCACCGTGAATGCCCTCGAGGAACGTGTTGCTCTGTTGGACTTTGCTTGCCAGTCCCTGGATGGCATTCACAATGGTGGACTGACTCACAGATATTGACCTCAGGAGGTCAATAGCCTCCTCAATGAGGGCAGCAGGGGTAACAGGAGCTGGGGCAGAGGTGACTGCGGCAAAGGAGATGCCCACCCTCTTGGGCTAGTGGGCACGGCCAACTGGGTGGGGAGAAACAGGGAGGTCAGTGAAAGAACAGGGGGTGGCAGACAAGGATGTACTGGGGGGTCCCCGATGGGTCCGCCACCTCTAGGGAGTGGCTACTGGAGTAGGAATTTGAGGATGATGATGTAGATCTGGTCTCCCCAATGGCACTCCGCTCGCCCTCCGGGCCACTGAGTCCCTCTGTGTCGGTGTTGTCTTGACCCGAGTTACCGTGGCTGGATGCTTCCCCACTCAGCTAGGCCCCATTTCCTTCCCCTACCGGTACTGATGCTGACAAAAGAAAGTGAAGTAGGGCCATTACATGGACATGAAAACACTTCAATCACATTTGTGAGAGACAGAACATACCATCATGTCAAGTGGCCCACCTCATGAAGTGCCAGCAAAGTGCACCATCATGCGCCAATACAAAACCATGCATGCATCTGGAATTACAAAAGTAACACATGAGCAAATCTTGGTCTCAGACAACTACAATAGCATGGATGAAGTCTAGCTACCACACTAACCATACCACAACTAGGTGACCACTTCACCCCAAAACCTGTGCCACACATCCCAATTGGATCCCTTTGTAAGGTACCCTACTAATTACACTGACACAAACCTATGCACACATCTGAAATGCACCGACGCAATGTACCAACAAAAACAGATGTTGCTAAGGAAAAGCAGACAAAACTTGTACAAACGTGTAATACCTGGATTAGGTGATATGGAAACATCCATGTCACTATGAACACATCCCAATAATGTACAGCTCCACAAGTGACACCTGCCCAAAATGAGCCATTGAGGTAGTAGCAAGGCCACTCAGATGTGTCCCATGTGTAGTGTTGCAAGGAACAACAATGAAGTCAGGTCCTAAACCTCATGAAGAGATGTACCCAAAATACACACAAAAAAAACCTGTAAGGCCCAGGATAGCCCCCACCAATATCCCACCCCCATTTCCATGTTCACATCTGAGTGTGTTTGTAGTAGACAACTGTACTGTGCAGGAAGGAGTAACACAGACCTTGCAATCACTAACAGAAGGACCTCAAATTGTTGTCCAATGAGAAGCAACATCACTACCCACATCTCAGACATGGCAAGCATGGAATCTGTCTGTGGATGAATTCCTGAACACAAACACATGTGATGCCAACATCCCTGCAAGTCAATCCATGATGCACCCCAACAGTCAGAGCACAACATCCAAGTCCTGTACACCTACAACCATTATTACATATCAAGGGTGCCAATGATCATGAAGTGGATCCACACCATGGCCCTACCTGTCATGTCCCTCATAGCTACTGCAGTTACACATGACTAATGACATACTATGAGGCATGAATGTATCTGTCAGACAACATATGATGGTGACACAGTCCTGCCTGGGACATCACAGTAAATGGACAACCATTGGAGACGTACCATTATGACAACAGGACCCCATGTACATATATGTGAGAGATTCCAGACATCATCCCATCCGCATGGCTAGCACATGCCTACATCTAATGCATAAATATGTATCCTAGTGGGAATGGAGCACATGCAGACATGAAGGCAAAAGGAATGTTGGCCACAGTGATGACACATCACCCATGACAATGCACATTCCCCATTTACCAGGGGAAAGTAGTTTGCTACAGCTGCCAAGATTTAGCCATGTAAGTCATGGCATATGTATGATGGACACCCATGCATCACAGACTGCTGTGAGGCACCAGCACCCAACATACAATGGAGAAAACTTGCCCCTGGATGGCAGATGTCTGCCTATACATATCCCCAGACATATGGCAGAGGACAGTGAGACACATCCCACCAACCTTTGTACTGTGATATTTGGGAGGAGTGATCTGTTGGTGAAAACTAACACCCACCAAAGTAGGTAAAGCAGAATATTTGTACACTAAGCACAGCCATATGTGCTCCCTGCTGTGCAACTGGACTGAGGGTTCCACATAGTTTAGTCCTAGTTCCCAGCTTCAAAAGTATGAGCACACCAGTTTGAAACACATGGCCCGCATACACCAATTTAATTCCAGATGATCTGTGACACACAACACATCTCACATTGTCAGGGGGAGCAGACAGTCCCTCACTCAATCACCTGGCAAAGGGTCATGCATGAATATGCCTTGTACTAACCCTCTTGTGGCTGCCGCGATGCCCTCAAATGCCCATCCAACTCTGGGATGGCCAACGTCAAAATGCGGGCCATCAGGAGGAGGTCATTGTCCGAAAGACACCCCGTCCTTGTTGGGAGGACAGCCCCAGCTGGGTCTCTACGATCTTCCGGGCCCAGCCTCTCAGGTCCTCTGACCTCTTCCGCCAGTGGGCGCTCTGCCGGCTGTGGATCCCCAGGGTCCGCACCTTCTTAGTGATGGCTCTCCAGATGCTCTTCTTCGGTGGGAGTTGACCTGCAAAAGACAGGATATCATGTCCGCAAGCCCCATACAAAATGGCTGAGTCACATACATGTCAGGTGCACCAAGCTAATAACATCATGTCTTGACCATCCTGTCCATCTGTGGCACATAGCACTCATTGGATACAAGAACATGACTACAGACACTCTCCAATAATGTGCGTTCACACCCCCAGCTCAGTCCCTGCACGGACTCAGTAGGCCAACTGTGAACTTTGTGGGACATGAGCTAGCAACCTGACATTGACCAGGAACACTATAGAACACATCACACAAAATGGGAAGTTACAGGTAAACGACCCAACAATCAATGCACACAAACATCCACTACCTCTGAATATCACCCGCTGCATACAGTCCCTACAGGTCACAGCCAGCCTACAGACGGACCCATCGAGCGTAGACCACAATGAAGGGAGTGACATGTTGGGCACACAAACAGTCAAGCATGTCCATGTGTGGACATGTGCAGATTCAGATGCAAGTACGTATTTCAGGGGGAGGGGGTATGTGTGTCTCATCAACATTACAATACACACTTCCACATATGTGTGTTCACTAAACATAGAGTACCTTAAGAGAAACCTGGCCATGCATTGTACATATCCCTCTATGTACCCAAACAACAGAGTCCGATATCACGGCACATCAGTTAACAACACACTGTTTGCAGATGTGCAATGACCAAAATGCAAGGATCCTGCACAGGACACATTAGAGCTGGATGAAAGAGACAACAGGGCAGTGGGATCAAGGGACCTGTCAAGGTTATGTTCCAGGCATTGTCACTAAGGCATGATTTGGCACCATCACATGCTGTGCAGGGATACGGAGTGTGGGTACGGTATCACACTTACATTGTAAAAGAGAATCAATACCAGCCCAGATTTCGACTGCTACTGTGAGTAACAATAGACAGGACCCGGTCTCTGCAGGCTGAGCAGACAGACCTACACAAAACACCATAACCGACAATGACATGCATCACAGTACATCATGTAGCCTACAGCCAATTGCCATTGGGTGTACATGTTCAGAGCTGGGGAGCATAGTGAGTCTTCCGATCAACAGTCCAACAAGGCCAGATGTTGCCTGGGATTACTGTGCCAACATAGACAGAGCTCAAATAGCGATCAACCGACACATACAACATGCATTCACCCCTCCTGCTGTCATGCAATCACATGTGACCACACATTGATAACATCATCTAACAAGAATTGCCTGGGGATGCCTGTCATGACACCTCACCTAGCCATGTGCATCCAACACAAATTGGGTCAGGGAATACTCAATACACACTCACCACATTGTCTCAGGACTCCAAATGTGTCACTTGATATAGAAAAATTCCCACTGACTCACCCATTAATGCACACTGACAGTACCTACAGGGCTTTGACTCTGCAATCTTACAAACTGGACCTAAGCCTAGGCTAACTAAAGCTAAGATAAGTAGAAGTACTGAGAAATTTGTGAACATGGGGCACTTCCTCCTCCACCATCTTCTCCAGCTCTTCCGGTGAGAAGGCAGGGGCCCTGTTACCTGTAGGACGTGGCATGATTGCTCCCAGAGGCTGCACACAGCAGCTCAGGTAGTGGAGGTCTTGCTGGCAGCAGTGTCAGGAGTCAAGTAAGGGATTCAGCAGAAGATGGCGGTAGCGTCCGCCATGTCATGTACGCAACCGTCACCGCTAGCGCACATTGCCATTGGCCCAAGACCGCCACAGGCAGCAATGTTATCCTATGGCAGTGTCCGCTGCTGTAGCATCTGCCTGGTGGTCACGGGCGGTTCCTAATGTCCAGTGGAGAATGTCAAACAGCCACCCTTTTAGAGGCATACAATACAATAAAACACAATTTTTTATGTGTCACAATTCAGAAAATTTTGTCCTTGTGATTCTTGAGTCCTGGCCTTGTCATGTCATGTAGGTCAATCGTTTTAGTAATCATATTGGTATGTGGGCTAACACGTATGACAACATAATTGGGGGCACAGGCACCACCTCCTCCCCCACAGGCAATCCAGGATTTGGGGCATTGAATCACAGTTCGAGTGGCAAGTTACATGCACATATTGTTGCTGGCCAGATAGATGTGTACACATACAGTATGTGGAAAAGCAAGGAGGCAACATGTTGCTGATGTGTAATTGTTAGTGGTGGTGTGTGCTGTGTATCATGCCCTCAGTAAATCCTATGGCATGTCACAATTCTTATATGACATGTATTATGTAAATTTCAAGGGACGCAATGAATAACGTACAAATCAGAAAAGTACACTGTTCCACATAAATTACCACTGGTTCAAAAGGTACTTCCATAAGTAGAAGCTAGAGCCCTCACACATCCAGTGGATGTCATGCTTCATCATAGGGCCTGCTCCTTGATGGGCTTGCGCTGCAATGTTGGACAGGCCCCATGAGGGGGCTCTTTGCCAGAGATCTTTTGAAGTGCATGCCATAGTTGCATGTAGTAGTAGATTCAAGCCTACATGAAAAAGAGTGGAGCTGGAGGAGATGAGTTAAAATTTGCTCGGGAACCTCACAGCAGTATGTTTATTATACATGAAAGGTCTCAGTCAAGGTTAAAAACAAAGGGGAGTTGAAAGGAAATAATGTTCCTCCACTCTCCAAAAAGAATTATGGGGCAAAGGAAAATTCTTCCTTTATCCCTAAGTACAGGTCAACATGTTTCATGCCTTAGTTGTCCCTGTGGATCAGGTGGCGTTTCATCAGGACCAAAAACAAGAAACCTCCTAAGATACACTGAAAAACCCAAGTGAGTGTGGGGAATATGGAGAAAAAATGTAACTTACATAAAAAGCTACAGAAAAAGGAACCTAAATAGCTGTGGATCTTCCTATAATAAGGAAAGGGCACCTTGGGAAAAGTGTGAGCTGAAGAACTATTGTCGCTGATTCACAATGAAGCCCCTTCTCTGTGACCTACCCCGTGGCCGCATACCCACAATGAATGAAGGCCATATTCTCCTTTTGTCCCACATAGTTACCTTGGGAGGAGATGGATCAGACAACCTCCTGTGTACCGTCCACTGGCAGATCTGCAGACCTTGGAGGACAGACGTAATCCAGATATACCTCTTGTATAGGCAGGCAATCGTGCATCTTTGTCGTCAGTTGGAGCCAGCTCTCATGCCAGCCATCAATCATCCAAATAGCATACCACCCATTGGGCAAGTCATGTCAGTGTAGCACTTCCTGGCCACAGGGTTCTTCCAAGATACAATTTCCCTAACTGCTGCGATGTCCCTACCTATGTTCAGTCTGGTCTTGAAGGATGTCCTTTCAGCAATGTTGAAACACCTGGACAGCTACATCCGATTTCCTCAACGTGAGGATTTTGCCCATGTGAAGGCTGAGTTCTATAGTTAGGCACACATTCCACAAGTGGTGGGAGCCATTGATGGTATCCATGTAGCCTTGATTCCACCATGTGGCAATGAACAGGTCTATCAGATTATGAAGAACTTCCATTCCATAAATGTCCGAAATAGTTTGTTTGGCAGACCTCTACATTTCCGAAGTATGTGCCCGCTACCCGGGTTCAGTCCATGAGGCCTTCATCATGTGGAACAGTGCTATTCCACTGCTGATGACATGACTGTACCAAGAGAGGGCCTGGCTAGTTGGAAAGTAACATATGTCATAAGTGTTTGTATGCAATGTCTGCTGCTAGTGAGATGGTGCTTGGGACTCATGGTTGAACACATGTCACAATCATTAACAGGGGACTCTGCATACCTAAACCATCCATGGTTGTTGACACCAGTGAGGAACCGAACTACACCAGTGCAAGTCCGCTTCAACGAAGCACATTGAATGACACGGCTTGCATGGAGCGGGCTTCTGGGCTCCTGATAGAAATATTACGGTGCATTGACAAGACCAGAAGAGCCCTCCTCTGCTCACCCGGAAAAGTGTGTAAGATCATTGTGGCCTACTGCATGCTCCACAACCTTGCCCTGAGGAGAAACATCCCATACATCCCTGATGAGGAGGAGCTGGCAGTGCTGCAGGGTGAGCCTCTGGAAGTTCCAAGTGAGGATGACAGTGATGAGGATGAAGGTGGAGACATGCGGGCAGATCTCATCAATCACTACTTCACTTGAGTGTAAGTATGTGAGCTTCTATAATTACTGTGACTGCATGGGGTACTGTAGGGGTCAGGAGTTGTTAAGAAGGGTATCTCTGTCACCATGATACAGGGAATCTCATGCTATGCATCCTACAGCCAAGGTTTGGTGGCTACATCAGACTTGAAGATGTGACTCTTGATGATCTCTTTTGTTTGGGGCAGTCACAATGCACTGTCAGTGAAACAACTGAAGTCTGAAATGAGGTTTGTGTCTTATGTATGCCTTTAACTGGCTAAACTCTTGTATGTCAATTTTCCTTCCAGATGCCTTCACCATGCCATCCTCATGTGGGCATTTCAGTGTTGTATCATTGGCAAGTGGCTGTTGCTGGTTCATGTGAAGTGGACTTGGATTGATTCAGGTGATGTTGGTTGCAGTTTGGGGGTGATTGAGCCCTATGCCCAGGCTGCCTTGACAGTGGGAGGGCAGGAATTTGAGCTAGAAAATAGGCCTGGTAGTGGCTGTCAAAGTGTTTCCTCATTGCAGGCCAGTGTGCCTGTGCCACAACACTGAAACAGGTTTGTGGCATTACACCAGTTAGATGCTTGCTCAGTGTTATGGGAAGGGCCTGGGCTCAAGCTGTGTTGTATTGCCCTCTGTCTGTTTCATGTGTATGTTAAGTTGGTAGGCCTGTTTTTGGTAAATGATAAGGGTCAAACTAGAGACAATATCCCATATTCCGGTAGCCTAATCTATGGGACAAAGTCTTACAAGCCCTATCTGGTATGGTCAGGGGCACAGTCGTAATAGGACATCTGGCTTGACTCCAAATAAAACGTTTGCTGTGACCAGACACTGACATTGTGTTGCTATTCATCCTCAGCATGACACTACCTGAGACATCTCCCTCCATCTATTGCCTTCCTATGTTTTAATCATGTGCATTACATGTGATTAGCATTCAACATCCAAGACAGTTAAAAAACGAGAGGTAGTAGGCAGTGTTTTAGTGATGGGTGTGTTTATTTACATTACTAGAGGACTCAATAGTGGTAATGGAAAAAACTAAAATTGATAACGTGAAGGGATCAGTCATGGTGAATGCAATCAATAGAGTAGAGGCCTCAACATTTGAGTACCAGAATCCAGTGTCCTACCACCATGGAAAATGGAAAGTGGTTAAGAAACATTCAACAGAGTGAGTCTGTGGCACACAAAAGAGTGACATCAGGAAGTGGTCACTTGCTGGCGAGGATTAGTGTCTTGCCATCCGCACCTTTGGATGCTTGGCTGGACGTCTCCACTTGTTGGGGAGGGGTCAGACACTACAGAGGCAGGGGTGCCTGAGGCAGGCACTTCCCCTGGCAGGGCCTCCCTTCCAGTGGCTGGCACCAATTAAGGGCCTGGTGTGGATGCGCAAAAGGAAAGAGTGGAATGTTGTTGCCAATCCCTGCTCAGGGTACTGTTAATTTCTCTTAGTACCCCTGTTAGGGAGGCCATGTTGGAAATGTGGGCCTCCCACTGTTCCTGCATTTCACAATGGAAATCCCTCTGTAGCTTCTCGATTTCCCTGAGTTCGGTCAGTACCTGCCCCATCATGCCTTGGGACTTGTTGTTAGGCTCCCTAAACCTGGCTGATGGTGTCCTCGCCAGGGGCATCACCAGCAGCCTCTTGCCACTGTACCACACCATCCCTCCCACACAACCTACCCCCAGGTGTCTGAACCCTTGGTGCAGGTTGCCCCCTTCTACTGGTTCTAGGTCCATCATTGTTAGGATTGGTAGGTTATGACTCTGCTATGTAGAGGCCACAGGACTTGGAGGAGGTGATGTGGTCTGACTGAAGCTGACTGGTGTTGTCTGGCAGGTAACCTGGATGGCCCAGAACCATCCTCAATGTCCAGCAGTCCAGGAGTGTTCTCCTCACTGAGGGCTTCGTCCATGGGTGTAGTGGCAGTCTCCTCTGTGGTGTAGCAGTAGCAGTTGCAGCACAACCTGTTGATATGGAGAAACAATGTTAATGGTTGTATTGTTACATCAACCTCAAAAAGTTGATTGTAACATTGGGCTAGTGCCATGTTCACATTGTATTTGCTGATTTCCCTTATGCGACAGGTACACATATTGTCATTCGTAGTGAGCTGACATTGTTGCCACATACCAATTCCTGTTCAGTGACCTAGCCTTAGACTGTCTGTAATCATTAGCTGTTAGAGGGACTCATATCTTGCCAGTAGTGCAGGCAGGACATTAGCTGGGCAGTGGTAGCTATTATCCCGTGGTCAGTGCATTGTGGTTGTGACTGGTGCCTATGCTATACAGCAGACACAGTTTGGGCCCTTTGACCTGTGTAGCAAGTTCTTTATAGATAGTTTGAGCTCTCCTTCCTGTTTACACTATTTTTATCTAGGCATAGCAGCTCTAGGTGGATCTGAGTGTGTTACCACATCACAAGATGTACCATGAGCTGTAGCCATGTCCCTCCAAGGTGTATGACATTCATTAGTGGGTTCCGCGATGATGGCACAATGACATATGGACAGTGGCCTTGTGTTTGGGGTCGCATGGTCTGGTTCTCCTTGAATTTATTCAGACATTACTCTTATCACAACTCACAGTTCACATTGTCCATCCTCTGAGGTGAGTAGACTTTCATAGCAAGTATACCAACAGAGATATATGAGTGGGCTGGGTAATTAGATTGAGTAGACAGAGCCTCCTGGCCTCAGCAGTCATGTGACTCTCTGTACTACATGCAGTTTTTCAATTTGAGTCTCCCAGGTGTGTGCGCGTCATGTGTGTTTGTTCCCAGGTACAGGTATTTTGGCAGGTGTACTGTGTACTAATGCTTGGAGTGTGAGTAAGGGATCCTCCTATGAATACTAACCATTTCACTCCCTGTATCCCACACACTGTAGAGCTGTCCTCCTGGTACTCTGCATTGGCTGGAGGTGGGTGACACTAGATTTGTCCCCTGGCCTTGCCATTCCTGTCAGTGCCTGGCCTACTCCCACACACTGTAGAGTTGTGCTCCTGTCAGGTGAGTACAGTTCAATGGGTGGGTGGGGAGTGGTTGTTTTGTATGGGGGCATTCTGTATTGGCTGGGGGTGGGTGACATTAGATTTGCCCCTTGGCCTTGGCATTCCAGTCAGTGCCTGCCCTATCCCACGCACTGTAGAGTTGTCCTCCTCTCAGGTAAGTAGAGTTCACTAGGAAACTGCAGGACATGTTAATCTTAAGTGTGGTACATGTGAGGTGTCAGACAGTGATCTTTGGACAGGTGGTGACTGGGCGGTGGGTGGGTGACAGTGAAGGCGGCCAAAGGTGATCAGTGAGCATGCATGACAATACATTTTTATGCCCTTTTTGTGGTTGTGACTTACCCAACTCCACTTCCCCAGGTATTCCTGTCGAGCCCTCAGGATGCAAGATCTTCTCCTCCCATGATGTGAGCTGTAGAGGAGGAGGTGGGGGACCACTGCCTGTCTCCAGGACTGCAAGTTGGTGCCTGGACATCATGGGACAGACCTTCCCTCTGAGGTCATTCCACCTCTTCCTGATGTTGTTCCTTGTGCACGGGGAGCGGCCTACAGAATTCACTCTGTTGACTATCCTTTGCCACACTTGCTGTGGCTCTACTCTGATCATTTCCTCCACCATGACTCTTAACTTGTCATCTATGAAATAGGGATTTTTCTGGGGTGACATGGTGTTGATGAAAAAAAAAACTGGTGGGTGCTGAACAGGTGATGCAGAGTATGTACAGTGGAGATGTGCAAATGTGTGTGATGTGGGTGTGTCGAGGGTGTGGGATGTGTGCTGAGTGACAGATGGAGGGGCGCCTATTTAATTGGAAAGTTTGTATTGGGGAGCGCTCTGGATGGTGTATTTTGCATGTAGTTGCAAAGGATTGTGGTGTGTAAAGGGGTGTGTTTTATAGTGTGCTTTGCAGGTGTGTTGAGTGTGGGAATGTGTCAGCTGTGTTGTTCTCAAATGCATGCACTGTAGTTTTGCGTATTACTGTGGAGACCGCTGACTGCCGCGTTTCGAACCATCATTGGTAGACCGCCATGGCAAGATCCCCAATGAGATTTTCAACTTGTAACAGGTTTATTGGTTGTTTGGCGGGCTTCCCGCCTTCCAGAGTCATGGCAGGGTCAGGTTTTTGGCTGGCTTTTGGCGGGCCTCTCTGTGTAACTCATATTACGGTGGTCTATAATACCACCAGCATGGTGGTCTTTTGGCAGCCACTACTATGATGGTCACAGGCTTCTGAGCAGAGCTATGGGCACTGGCACTCATTCTTTAACAAATTAAGCACCGGTCGGGCTTCTCTTATCCAGGTCCCTTTCCCATGACCAACTACAATTTTGGTCTTTCAGAGCACGTGACTTCCCTGAGATAGGGACACACTTAATGATTCCTGCACAAACACAGGATAAATCAGTTATTTGCTGAACAAGTTACTTACATTTGGTAATGCTGTATCTGATAGAGCCTCTATCTGTCCACAGATTCCTTACCTTAGAATTATCACCAGGCATCAGACTGGATTTGGATTTTTTTTATCAGCAGTACCCCTGCAAGCCGGTGGCATTGTCAGCATCATCTGCGCCGGAAGTGACATGCGCAGTGCCTATAAAGAAGCGTCCCCAGGTTGCTGATGTCAGTTTCTTTTCACAACTTTCCATGCCAGGAGCGCAGATCCATGAAAAACACTGATCACGGGTGGGGAAAACTAAGGCCCTGAAAAGGGAAAGCCCTGTCCCTAAAAATCCCTTCACAAAGTGGGGAGGATGGGTGGGTCAGAAAGGAATCTGCAGCTAGATAAGAGTCTCTGCCAGGTCAGGCAATACTGAAGGTAAGTAACTTGTTCATGTGATAGGGACTTTGGGCCACAGATTCTTTACATTAGAACGGATACCAAAGCAATACCTCCCCGGAGGAGGGTCTGCAAAACCGTTTTACACTAAAAAGTTCTGTAGGACCAAACCAGCAAATTGCCCATCCCAAAAGACATGAATGTCCAGGCATTGGTGCTTGGTGAATGTGTGAAGCCCACATTGCTGCCTGGCATATGTCCCGCAACAGAATTTCACATGCTAATGCAGTGGTCACAGCCTTAGCTCTGGTGGAATGATTATGCAAACCCTCAAGAGGTTGATTATTTGCCAGTGCATACCAGATTTGAATGCAGAACACCATCCATCAGGAGATGGTCCGTTCCTGTACAGCCTTCTCTTTCTTCACTCTGACATACTCCACGAAGAGTTGGTCATGCATGTGGAACTCTTTTGTGCGGTCAAGGTAGATCGGCAACACTTTTTTTGGGTCCAGTTGGTGGAGTCGCTCCTTTTCCTTGGAAGGATGCAGCAGTGCATAAAAGGTAGTCAAGGTGATGGACTGCACTACATGAAGATGTAAAAAGAACAGATAATAAACGGAATGCTGAACAATGCAAAAATTCACCTCCAGTCACAAAGATCTGGGTTTAACCCATCTTTTTTTGCCCACCACAGGCCCCCAGCTCACTGCGTCACTAGATTTAGACTACCCTGACTGATGAGGGTTGATACCCCAAAACCGGTCGCTGAATGCTTGTTTCAGGTCCAGGGAGGACCTGGCTGGGCAGTTCGGGTTAGGGGTGTAGGGTCAAGACTAATTTGCATATGGTTGGGACCAACGTGGGGTGGCATGGTGGGCAAAAAAACAATGGATTAAACCCAGATCTTTGTGACTGGGGGTGAATGTCTGCACTGTTCAGCATTCCATCCATCATCTGTTCTTTTTGCTTTTGTCGCCCCAAGTAAGAAGGGTATGCCCAGATGTGGGTCCCATGCTTACTGCGCCACTGGATTCAAGCTAGCCTGGCTGATGAGGGGGGATACCCTGAAACCGGTCCTAGGCTGCTTGTTTCCAGTCCAGGGAGGAGCTGGCCTGCCTGCTTGGGCTAGATTGTTCCTATGGGGGCAGGGTCAAGACTGATTTGCATATGGCTGGATCCAAACTGGGGTGGCATGGTGAGCAAATAATCAATGGATTAAACCCAGATCTTTGTGACTGAGGGTAAATGTTTGCATTGTTCAGCATTCCGTCCATCATCTGTTTTTTTTCCTTTTGTCGCCCTATGTGGGAAGGGTATGCCCAGATGTGGGTCCTGTGCTCACTGCACCACTGGATTCAAGCTAGTTTGGCCAATGAGGAGGTGATACCCCAGACCCAGTCCGAGAATGGATGTTTCTGGTCCAGGGAGTAGCTGGCCTGGCAGTTGGGGCTGAACTGTTCCTATGGGGTGCATGGTCAAGACTGATTTGCATTTGGCTGGTTTCAAACTGGGGTGGCATGGTTGGCAAAAATTATGATTAAACCCAGATCTTTGTGACTTGGGGTGAACATTTGCATTATTCAGCATTCTGATGTTTTTTCTTTTGTCACCCAACGTGGGAAGGGTATGTCCACACATGGGTCCCATGCTCACTGCGCCACTGGATTCAAGTTAACCTGGCTGATGCGGGGTGATAACCCGGAACCGCCCCAGGATGCAAGTTTCCGGTCCAGGGAGAACCCGGCCTGGCAGTTTGGGTTGGGCTGTTTCCATGGGAAGCAGGGTTAAGACTAATCTGCATATGACTGGGTCCAAACTGAACTGGCGTGGTGGGCAAAAAACAATACATTAAACCCAAATCTTTGTGACTGGGGGTTAATGTTTGCATTGCTCAGAATTTCATCCATCATCTGTTCTTTTAGCTTTTGCTACCCTAAGTGGGAAGGGTATGCTCAGACGTGGGTCCCATGCTCATTGCGCTACTGTATTCAAGCTAGCCTGGATGATGAGAGGTGATACCCTAAAACCAATCCCGGGATGTTTGTTTTCAGTCCAGGTAGGAACTGGCCTGGCAGTTCGGGCTGGACTGCTCCCTGAGGAGCAGGTTCAAGACTGATTTGCATATGGCTGGGTCCAAAATGGGGTGGAGTGGTAGGAAAAAGAATGATGGAATAAACCCAGATCTTTGTGACTGGGGATGAATGTTTGCATTGTTCAGCATTCCGTCCATCATCAATTCTTTTTGCTTCAAAAAAGGGTGACTACTTTCAGCAGGAAGAAAGCTCTAGTCTGAAGAACCATCTTGTCTGGGAAGATGTTCAGGTACAGAGGCTTAGATGACAAAGGCTGGAGCTCACTGACCCTCTGATATTATTGCCACTAGGAAAGCTGTGTTGATTGTAAGGGGCCTGAGAGGACAGTTGTGCAGTGGCTCAAAGGAGGGCACATCAGAAAAATAAGTACTAGATTGAGGTCCCACTGGGGCATGATGAAGGGTGAAGTTGGAAACATGTATTGAAGACCTTTCAAAAACCTATTCACAACAGGGAATTTGAACAGGGATAGCTGTACTGGCAACCGCAAAAAGGCTGAGATGGCAGAAAGACAGCCTTTTAGGGTGCCCAACGCTGGGCAAGAGAAATTACATATAGAAGGCCCTGAGAAAAGGGACCTGAAAGGTGGTCAACTTACTTTTCTACACACCATGCCACAAACTTGCTCCAGTGGCAGGTGTATACCGTTTTGGTGGGGGGATGCTTTGCTACCAAGATTGCATTGAAGAAGGTCAAAAGCTGTCAGCTGTCGCCGCTCGATCTCCACGCATGAAGACAGAACATTGACGAGTTTGAGTAGAGGACTCTCCCCTGCTGCTGCAACAGGAGATCCTCTTGAAGTGGCAGGCTGATCAGATGACTAATTGCCATTCTCAACAACTTGTGATACCAAACCCTCAATGCCAAGTCCGGAGCCTCAAGGGTGACTGGTGGTTCCTGATCTTTTCGAGAACCCTGGACAGGAATGGTAAGAGCATACAGGAGGCCTGAGCTGTACTCGAGATGAAAAGTATCTCTGAGCAAGAGCCATCTTGGAAACTCCAGCGAACAAAATTGCTGACATTGTGCTGTCTCGGTGGTGGCAAACAGATCTAAGGAAGGCTATTCCGCTGCTGAAACAGACCTTGCACAACCTCCGAATGGAGACGCCATTTGTTATCCTCTAGGCATCTTCTTCTGGGTTTGTCGGCCCTGGCATTCAGAAAGCCTATCAGGTGTTGAACCATCAGGGGTATGCTCGGACATTCCACCCCTGTCCAGAGTGCAGGGCCTCTTGACAAAGGGTCCACAACCCCACACCTCTCTTTTTGTTGCAGTACCACATGGCTTAGTGCTGTCCGTGAACACCTCCACCAGTCTTTCCTCGATAGAGGGTAAAAAGGCTTTCAATGTCAGCAAGATCACCCAGAGTTCCAGTTGGTTGATGTGCAGTCGGGATTCTTTCAGAGAGCAGAGGCCTCTGACATCCACCACTTCCAGATGGCCACCCCATCCCTGGAGTGATGCATAAGTCCCCACTGTCAGATCTGATTAGGGAAGGGAGAGGGGTCTGCTGCTGACCCAGTCGTGGTTCGCCCTTTGAGACCTGAAACATGCCAGAGAGATTTCCCTGATGCTGCTCCCAATGGAAAATCAGGTCTCACTGCAGAGTCCGCATATAGCAGCGGGCATGGGTCACAAGTAGGATGCAGGAGGCCATGAGGCCCAACAGCCTCAGAGGCAGTCTCACTGTATCCCAGGACAGAGGCTGAAGCATCAGCATCATAGCCTCTATATTCTGGACTCGCTGTTCAGGAGGATAAGCCCAAAACTGCACTGTGTCCAGAACAACATTGATAAAAGTGAGCATCTGAGAAGGGGTCAGATGTAACTGCAGTATGTTGATAGTGAACCCTACAAGTGCAGGAGGTCTGCCGTAGTCTGGAGGTGGGAGACGACTGCCTGTAGAGAGCCTGCCTTCAATAGCCAGTCATCGAGACAGGGAAAGACTGGCTCTCCTCACCCCCGCACATGAGCTGCAACCACCATTATCACCTTGGTGGACACCTGAGGGGCGCTGGAGAGGCCAAAGTAGAGTACGGGGAATTAAAAGTGCTCTTGGCCTACCATGAACTGCAGGTAATGCCTGTGGGCGGACAGGACGGGGATGTGGAAGTATGAGTCCTGCAGCTCCACCCCCACTATCCAGTCTCCAGTGCAGACTGGACTTCAGCATTCTGAATTTCTCCTTTTTCAGGAAAATATTGAGAGGGTGCAGGTCTAGGATAGGGCGGAGGCCTCTGTACTTCTTGGGCACCAGAAAGTAGCGGGAATAGCAACTATTACAAACATTTGATGCTGGCACCCTCTTCATAGCTCCCTTGGCCAACAGAGCTGCTACTGTCTGGTGGAGTAATCCTAGATGTTCCTCTGTCAGCCTTTTATAAGAGGGTGGCCTGGGTGGAGTGTTAGTCACAAAGGGGAGGGAGTAGCCCCTCCGAACAATCTGGAGAACCCAGCAACCTGGTGTTATTGACCTGCAGTGATGCAGGTAATTTTGTATCCTGCTAACCACTGGTTGCTCATGATGGTAAGAAGGCAAACTGAAGAGGCTTGGAGGCTGTGGCTTCCCCGGGGGCCAACTTCTGGATGCCTGACCCATGAGATCAGTGGATGCTGCATCCTCTGCCTCGCAGAGGCAGGGAAGCTTGCGGGTCATGGTGGCTGGTCAAGTAGATGCATGGCTGGTCACAAAAGGAGCGAAAAATGGACTGTGATTGAAGGGAGGCCATGAAAAGACAAAAGAAACTGGCCGTGGCCCTGCTGTCCTCGAAGTGCTCCAGTGCAGAGTTTACCTTGTCTCTGAAGAGACAGGAGCCATCAAAGGGTATGTCCACAAATGTAGTTTTGAAATCCCTTGAAAAGCCAGTTGTCCTCGTCCAGGTGTGGCATCTAAAAGACACCT
Organism: Pleurodeles waltl; assembly: GCF_031143425.1. Taxonomy (NCBI): domain Eukaryota; kingdom Metazoa; phylum Chordata; class Amphibia; order Caudata; family Salamandridae; genus Pleurodeles; species Pleurodeles waltl. The sequence continues at coordinate 318,262,560 of NC_090443.1, read as the reverse complement.
GCCTCTCTACCTAGCGAGTTGATTATGTCCAGCCCACATATCATTGTGAACCTAACTGCATCACTTCCATCAGCAAAATCTTGAGAGAGTATGGCCCATGCCTCCCTGAGCAACAGACTCCCATAAGGAATGTGTGTGACGGCCCAAAACGTATGTGATGTTCACAGACTGCAATGCCATGCTGGCAGGAGAAAGCATTTTTTTGCCTAAGGTGTCCAGCCTCTTGGATTCCTTATCTGGTGGATTGGTAGGGAATGCACCAGGATTTACTCTGGAAGTGGAGGCTTGGAACACCAAGCTTTTCATGGTGGGGTGTTGGGTGAGGAAATAGGGGTTTCCATGGGCGGGGCGATGATGACAGGTAGTTGTCCTGTTCACCGGAGCCCTGGTGCAGGGCTTGGACTAGGCCCCAAGCAGGACATCCGTGGGGACTTCGTTACATTGGAGAAGCTGTTCTGAAGGTGTGACTTCCAGCTGGATCACCTCCGTCAAGACATTAGTCTTGACAGCCAGTGAGGGCAGCTGAAGGTCCTAACCACCATAACAATTGTGATACCCTCTTCCATTGCCACAGTAGGAGACAAGACTAAGGCAAGATCTGGAGAGGTGCCCAGTCCATTGGCATCTGCCAATTCCTCACACGAGTCCATGTCACGGTGTAGGGGCTGAAATTCTTCAGGGTTCAGTGGCACCTCCCAATCTTCCTTGAGTCCTTGCCCATTGGAATAGGGCTCAAGCTTGGAGCAAAATGGCTCCATTCAGCACCAGAGTTGGCATCAGACAACACGCATCCAGCTCTATGATGGAGTCGTGGATAAGAATGGCGATGGCACTGCCGGAGTGCGCCGGCGGTGCTGATAGCATCAACAGTGGAACCAGCGTCAGGGAGGGTGCTTTAAGGCCACCGAGGAAGAAACTTCACTGCCTAGCGAGTTTGTCATGTCCAGCCCACATACGATTGTGAACCTAACTGCAGCACCCCCATCAGCCATAGCTTGAGAGAATATGGTCTGGGCCTCCCCAGGGGCCATAGGAGACACCTGCGCAATGGGCTCCCATAAGGGATAGGAGTAATGGCCCAAAAGGCCTGTGATGCTCACATACTGCAAAGCACGGCTGGTGGAAGAAAACATTTTCTTCACTAAGATATACAGCCTCTTGGATTCCTTATCTGGTGCAGTGGTAGGGAATGTGTCAAAATTTACTCTGGAAGTGGAGGCTTGGGCCACCAAGCTCTCCATGGGGGGTTGTTGGGTGAGGAAAGAGGGGTTTCCATGGGCAGGGCGATGGTGGCGGGCAATTGTCCTGTTCACAGTAGCCCCTGTGCAGGGCCTGGACTGGGCCCCACGCAGGATGTCAGTGATGGCTTTGTTAAATGGGAGATGCTGTTCTGAAGGGATGATTTCCAGCTGAAGCACCTCCATCAAGATATTAGTCTTGACAGCCACTGAGGGCAGCTGAAGGTCTGGGACCTTGTCCACCCTCCTCACCACCATGGCAAATGTGGCACCCTCTTCCATAGACATGGTAGGAGGAGAGACCAAGGCAAGATCTGGCGAGGTGTCCAGTCCATTAGCATTCACCAATTCCTCACACCAGTCCATGTCAGGGTCTAGGGGCTGATATTATTTAGGGTCCAGTGGCCATTCCCAGTCTTCCCTGAGTCCTAGCCCATAGGAATAGGTCTCAAGTTTGGAGGATATGGGCTCCATTCAGCTCCATGAAGGAGTCGGGCTAATAATGGGGCACTGGGAACATTAACAGTGGACCAGCGTCAGGGAGGGTTGAGGTGGTAAGACCAGCACCGGGCTGGATTTGTCTATGAATACAAGGAGCCCGACTGGTGCTGAGGGAAGAACTGTAGGTGGGGAACCAGTGGGGGCCCTTTCTGAACCAGAGGGGTCTGAACACATGCCAGCGGGGACGGGCCTCCCAAATATGAGGTGCATGGTCCTGAAGAAATGCTAGTGACCCACCTGTGCACAAAGGTGTGAAGCATTTGACCAAAGAATAACTTATTTTCAATTGGCCCAAACCAGTTCTTAACGTTGCCATATATAAACCCCTATTAATAGATGTAATTTGTAAAGGTCTTCTGTAGGCAAATTAAAATCACCACACCTTCTATTCACTATTTCCACCTCAACTCTTTACCTACCAGGACAAGACAACAAAAAGATTGCCATTAAACAGGCCACCTTTTGTAGAGACCAGCTGGGTTTTGCACCGCCCATCCAGCATGGAGCACAAGCTAATGATGAAGCATTCCATTTTGATGGGTGAGGGTCAGTGTATCCTCTAAAGGATACCCCTAGAAACCGAAGTACAACAGCTTTTAAAACATTGGAAAACATTCTTTTGGTTTTTCTCCCCAATGTAGGTAAAGAAAACCTCACAGAATGTCACATCATTCGTGAATACAGAGTTTACAGCAGCACGTAAAGTGCTTGGGGAGGCAGGGATCTTCTTAGACCTATCTCAGTCTCGCAAGGGATATGTTGCTTAAGCTAGTAGCCATGTGGACTACTCTTTCAACATGCTGGTCTTGTCACAGTGTACCCAATAACACAGGTCAGCACGCAAACAAAGTGCACATAAAACAATAGGGTTCAAGAGTAGACCTAACCCTCAAAGTGCACTGAAGGCTCATAATTCAAGAAAACCTGAGACAATTTATTGAAAGGGCTAATCGAAATGAACATACTTTGGGCCAGGGATGGTTTCATCAGTATCATATTTTCAATATGTTCACTTAAAATACATTTATATTCTATAAATCAAAAGGAAATTAGAGCATGCTTCAGAAACTTTGAAAGAGACTGCACGACCTGAAATAGAGAAACTCCAATCAGTTAATCATACTGCAGGCTGACATTTATATAACCTGTGGTGGGAAATCCCTTTTTTAGATGACAAGAGAAAACTCCCTTGAGAACCGCGGTTCTCTGTCATGTGCAAGATCTAAGACAGTTTAAGTTCTTTGGGTTATGAGACCAGAGCAGCTAATGTTTTTATCATCAGAGAGGTACAGACCCCATCTTTGCTCCAAAGAGACAGTTGATCAAGTGGTGACAGCAGGACTGACCTGTGTCTGCATACGGTGAGAGATGGGACTTCACCTCTGAAAGCACACTAAAATGTGAGCCATTTGTAACTAGAGGTGTCGGTCAGGAGATCCAATTTCAATGTAACTGCATCAAATTGGAGCACTCCATTAACATAACTCTCTTTTCTAGCTTGAGCTACAGAAGCAAAGCAGAATGTATTTCAGTAAAAGAGAAGCTAAAATTACTAACTAAACTGGAGTGGTTTAGCACATGTACTGCAAAGAGGCAGTCAAATCAATCATGAAAATATCATTTAGCAGTGGCATTACATGGCCAAAATGTTAGTACACTTCACCGGAGTAAATACGTTACAATCATTTGTTATATGACTCAGCAAATGTATGCATGGTGAGCAGTCCAAGCTAAAGGTAGACAGTGGTAGTTGCTTTGGAGCACAGTATCCACAATTAAAGTAAGGGCCTATTCATGCACTGCATTTTGTAGTGTGTTTAGTAAGACTACAATAGAACTACTAATAAGAAAGTAAGAAAGAACTACTAGTAAGAACTACTAGTAAAAAAGGTCAGAGATTGCGTCTCGCAATTTCCGAGTCGCAATCTCGGATGCAGAACGGTGTCTCAGACACCGTCTGCGACTCGCTATGGGGTCGCAAAGACCCACCTCATTAATATTAATGAGGTGGGTTGCATTTTGCGACCCCATAGCGAGTCCATGCACTCACAGGGATGGTGGCCTGCTGGAGACAGCAGACCTCCATGTCTGTGACTGCATTTTTAATAAAGTAGTTTTTTTTTTGTATTGCAGCCCGTTTTCCTGAAAGGAAAACGAGTTGCAATACAAAAAAATAACGAAACCATTTGGTTTCATTTTTTCAGAGTAGGCAGTGGTCCATTGGACCACTGCCTGCTCTGAAAAAATATTTTTAGCGACATTCACAAAGGGGAAGGGGTCCCATGGGGACCCCTTCCCTTATGCGAATGAGTTACCTCCCACTTCAAGTGGGTGTTAACTGTGAATTGCTTTGCGACCGCTTTCGCGGTTACAAAGCAATTCTGCATTGCGGTGCGAGTCTCAAATAGGAAGGGAACACCCCTTCCTATTTGCGAGTCGCATTCACATTTTGCGAGTCGGTACCGACTCGCAAAATGTGAATGAGCATCGTGATGGCCGTTTTGCATGGCGCAAACTGCGATTTTCGCAGTTTGAGCCATGCAAAACAGTTCCTACATCTGGCCCTATGTAACTTTATTGTGGCAGCCTGATGAAAGCAGGACATACAATATACTAGTGGCGGCCTGCTGCTCTAAAATAAAAACTGACTCTAAAACCTGATTATAAAAATGCTGTAGTATAAGGTATAGGACAGGCAAGGAGTATACATCGTAGTTCTGGTGCGGCCAGATCCATGTAAGATTCTCAGGAGATCCTATTTCCTTTTGATTTACAGAATATAAATGTATTTTAAGTGAACATATTGAAAATATGATTCTGATGAAGTCCTCCCTATCCCAAAGTATGTTCATTTTGATTAGCTCACACTATTTGAGTCGCCCCCCTCCAGTAAGGCAATTCTCCACTGGTCCACAAGCAGGAATTGAAGGACTTCCTTCCTGCTCAGTGGAACAGGATTCCAACCAATCCTGGAGGTGCCCTTGTGCTGTTTTCAGCATGAGAGAAGCTCCAGGATTGGTGGGAGCAGACTAATCCAGAGCTCATTTTGAGGCTGGGGGCCTGTGCCAGCAATCCTCTGCTGTTTGACAGCCCAGGGATCGCTGGTTCTACAGGGCACATGTCGGGCTGGCCGTAGCTACACAGCCGGCGGACCCGACACACACATCGAAAGGGCAGGAGTTACCCTGCAATTGCAGGATGCAGCCCGACCCATGCCCCTACGCTCGCACTGTACACAGCACAAGCGTGAGGGCAAAATAAAATTGCATTATTATGCCATTTTGTTTATTTGTGTTTGCCTGCTGCACTCACAGCAGGCGGGACAATGCTCCTCTGCCTCTTAGGAGGAACCGTCCCTGCAATATACACCACAAAAATCAAGTAAACATTAAGCATTTGACAGCATATTATAATAATTTCATACACAAAAATGTTAAAGATGTCCCACTGCCAGGAGAGTACACTCATAATTACAAATACAGCCAAGTGGTAAAGTGCTTGTGCAAGACCGTGCGGTCGTCTAGTAAGGTGCTTATATTTATAGTGGATGCATAGACGCTACTCGGCGTAAGTGCCGTCTGGCTAATATAAAAACCGTAGTTAAAACACTTTGTAAAAAATATCCTAAAACTTATGTTTAGGGATTCAATGCTGCGAAAGTGCAGGCACTTCTAGTTGCAGAAGTCAGGGCAAGTTTTGGAATCATGGATAAAGTACTGCCAATTTACAAAAATCCCCAATTTCTGGTGCAAATAATAGAAAACAAATATGTGACAAAGTTTTAGAGAGTGCAGTGGCATTGGTTGGAACAGGAGTTTTGACAAGGTCTCTGGATCTTACAGCTGACAATGGCTAGTGCTCTGGTAACATTGCACTCCAGGAGAGTTTATTTACTTTAATGCAATCGTGTACTCCACCAAACACCACCACCTGCGCGTTTCGACCATACTGTGAGCAAGACCACGTGGTCGAAACACGTAGGTGGTGGTATTTGGTAGAGTACACAATTGGATTAAAGTACATAACCTCTCCTGGAGTGCAACGTTACAATTGTTTGTTTTCAACATTAAGAAGGAAAGGTTTGTTCCTTATGTGTGCACCAGTGGAAAATGCGCGCTGCAAATAGGACCGTTTTGTTGGAATATATATATATATATATATATATATATATATATATATATATATATATATATATATATGAAACTTGTTAGAGGATTAGTTCAGAGTCTGTGCTCATGCAGAAAATCAAAGCACCCTTACAATGTCTTGCACACTAAGTTATGGATAGTACTGCTAAATGTACTACAAAAAGCTATTCACTAACTTAAATGTCGAGGCATCTGCCTCCGCTGAGCCTATCTTTTATGTGCGGAGATATGTTTTTGTAGTAAATATGAGAAAGATAGGGAGTGGCTGGAAAATGTGCAATGTTTACTACTAAATAGGTGGTGTTTAGGGAGGAATGAGGAGGGGTTTAGGGAGGAGGTTTAGGAAGGGACATGCACATACCCACAAAATTGTGAGCTAATTCCTATTCACAAACTCCACTTCTAAGACAACTACAGATACAAAGGTCCCAAAATAGTATTGAAAGGTATTCCATCTCAGACCGTCACCACAGCTAGCCAACCACTGGTACTGCAACACACTCCCATAGAAGGTAATGGAGGAAGGGACTTAAAATAACACACCCATAGGAACTAATGTTAAAATAAAACAATTTACTTTGAATTTCATTTAAAAGAAATATATTCGCAGCTGTGTTCTCTTGACTGATAGTGTTATTTATGATCTGGGAGTTAAATTGACTGTGCCCCTCCAATTCTTCATCACTGAAGCCAGACCTATTAGACTATTATAAATGCATTCAAATAACTATGTATGGTGTGGCCTAGCCCATTAGGAAATGGTGGGTGTTCTCTTCTCTTTATTCTACACATTGAGGGTGACCTGCTTACAAAGGGGAAGTGATTTGCTTCAAATAATTGGTTTCACACTCATTATTATGTGGTGTGGTTACACTTTTTAAGTTGTTGACCATGGGCAGCCATTTTTGTGGAATTTGACATTAGAAATATACGTTTCTGGGTATCATGATACAGCATATATAAATCCTTTCTGATACTATTTCAGAGAGTATTGGTGATCATACCATCACTTGAAAGAAGGCAGGAGGCTGGTATCTCTCAAAACCTTAGATTTAATATGATGACTAAGGTGTAATATAAAGGTACTTATTGACTTTGAATTTGTATAGTGGGATCATTCGGTGCTAGCATATTTCATTAATACATAAGGCTTTTTGTTGTAAATGGGGAAATTTAGGCTATGCAATGAAGAATAATAGTTTTATGAATTTAGAAGATGAGATGATGCTTGGACATATGTGCTCAATGAAGTATGATATGTACTGTAATACAAAGGTTGAGATGTGTTTAAGGTATTACACAGTTCTTTTAACAGTATGTAAATACGGTTGTTTTTATTGTGTCTTTGTATCAGACTAATATTTATTGTATTGTATTCTGGTACAGCCCTGATGAAGTTTGTTTAGAATGATAACTAGGAGGCAATATGAATTGGAATTCTCATATCAATAAAGAACAACTTTTGGAGTTACTTTAGGCTCTTTTTTAATGTTTTTTTGAAGAAATATTGATACTCCACATTTCTTAACTGGAGTACATGAATGTAATATGATACAATGTAAGGGTGCTGGACCATATTGTTTTGATGGTTCAAGGAAAAGTTCTCTTTTCTTATAAGGGGGATGTATGACTGTTGCTTCACCTAGTCTGATTGCACCTAATTTTGACTAATTTGACTCTGGTGACAGTAATAGGAGAGTTTGTTGTTAAAGGGCCTTCGCTATTTTATTGTAAATTATTCATTATAATTAATGTACATTCATATTTAAAATAAAATAATTTTACAATGTTTTGAAAGTTTAATCTACCTTTAAAAATGTTAAATTTCCTTATGATTTGCCAAAGGGAAATCTCCGCCTCGGTGGCAAGGATCTCTGCCTATATGTGGAAATGTACAAGTAATAACTTTACACTCGTAAATTTGGCTCAGTCCCTGATTTCAGGCAGAGGAGACAAGCGTTTGTGATAAATTTACACTTGGAAGCGGTGAACAGCCAAAAGTGGCAAAAAAAGAAACGTATGAGTAAATGTATACATGAAGATTTACTCAAATATACATTTACCATTTTGAATAAGCACATCAGTGTACAGTCACAGTTATGAATTAGAAAAGAAAAGGTCTTTCTGTACAAGTAGGAAATTTAGGGCACTTACTGTGATATCAAACAAGGACCTGAGTCCCCAAAACAGTTTTACATCTTTTTATGGTGAAAGAGCATAGCTTGTCTGTGCCACTACAGCTCTTAAACATGAACGTGAAAGGGTGGTCACTTACCTGGTGGTCACGATTTGGTGGTCACATTTCTACATAACGTAAGAAAGCACATTTGTTTAAATGGTGCACTGCACTGCATATATATAAAGTGAATGGATGCATACAACGTTTTATGTAAGCTATATATAAACATTATTTGAAGTTATGTCATCTATAATGTTTAAGAAGTATTGTTTTATATAATTATTTTGTAGCTTTACTATAAGTAACAGAATTCATTTAATCCGAAAGTATACTTGTGTTTTCATTATCTTGGCTGGAGTAAAGGCCAAATATATTTGTGGTGTTTGCTCTTTGAATGTTTTCTTTGCCAGCTGCAAGGGTTAGGATCCAAAACAAAGTTAATAAGGAATCTATTGGGCATGAGAGATACAAAATCGTCAGATGATCTTGGAAGTTGGCAACTGTAATTCTTTTGAAATCGTTCGGATCAGGAGTGCAGTAAGGTCAGACATTCGAAGCTTCTGAAGTTGATGATACTAATTAAATTAATTGGAAGTTTAGTTTTTCAATCAGAAGTTTTGAAATGTGATGCCATTACTCTTGAAGAAACAAAGACTTAAAGAGAACTTTAGTTGGCCAGAGACTCAGACTCTCTCTGCCCTTTGTTCAGAGCGGACCTTTCTATGTGGCTTCATGCCACTGCATCTCTCTTGAACAGACTTTTCTACTGCTATTCTGATGATAACCCTTCTCAGATAGTCTTTTAGCATTAGGAAACTAGAGGAACTAAATTAAATGGTTAGGTAGGAGAACTTAATTTCAGAATCCAGACATCAAGTACTTTTCTTGATTTTCTGCATTGTTGCTACTGAAGTTTTGGTCTTTTATAAATTGCTTTGATTTAATATTGTATGACACCTTAACTCTCCATGCGTGATATTGTATCTCTATACTATGGTTTTGAGACTCATGTATGTACTTCGGCTTTAAGTTTGTAAAAAACCCTGTTGAAACTTTAATTGGACTCTGAGGTTTAATGTGTGACCATTGAGTTGCAATGAAATTGAATTTGAATGACTGTGTAAAATGATCTCTTCATCCTTTGGAACAGAGAAGAAAAGACCCTTTGGCCCCAGATGAAAAGGTAGGGCCTCAGGCTCTATCAGATTATAGTGAACGAGGATGGTTCTCTTTCTGAATTGAGGAGAACAAGAATTAGGCTCTAGAACAGTTAGTCCACAGAGCCCAAACCCTAGTGTTCATGTCCAGAGTTGGAGAATCGGCGAAGTTGCAGAGGGTTGGAGAAGTGTTGTACTAGCAGCGGAAGAGTGAGATTCAATAGGGTTGCGGAGTGCAGTGGCTTACATTTAGTTTGCAGTGATTGTGAAACTGGATGGTGTTTTGCGTGCATGTTTACATGTTGTGTGAGTGTGGTGATTCATAGAGATGTTGAAACGGCTATCGAGTCCGAAGCGGCCTACGATCCCGGGATAGTTTAAAAGGTGTAGAATGCACAGTCTACATTGTCTGCTGAGTAGTTGTATTCATTGTGAGATGTTGCCAATGGCACAGTTAAATTAGGGACTTACTTTACATGAGTGTGAGACAAATTAATATAGGGGATCTTGATGCGCAGAGAGAAACTATACTGATTTAGATGTTACCCCGCAGGTGGTCTCATCGGAAATGATTGTGAACTTTCATGTGTGATTGAAACTGTTTATTCTTTAGTGCAGCAGACAAAGGTTATTGTATTGTATTTTTCTTTGAGCGTGATGTTTCAGAGTAAGTGTGCGTGCTGACTGTAAAGGAGGGGGAACTGCTGCGAGGAGTGAGATTTATGTCACATTGTGCCGCGCTGGTATAGGCCAGTCAGTGTGGTACTGGGCTGCCATTGGTGGGGAAGGTCATAAGGTGCCATGCTGCGATTGGTGGTTGAGTCGGAGCAAAGGATTGTGGATACGAAGTCATTTTAATCGAATTGGAATATTGTGAAAAGTTAGAAACATTAAGGCCCTCATTCTGACCTTGGCGGGCGGCGGAGGCCGCCCGCCAAAGTCCCGCCGTCAGGTTACCGTTCCGCGGTCGAAAGACCGCGGCGGTAATTCTGACTTTCCCGCTGGGCTGGCGGGCGGTCGCCTTCAGACCGCCAGCCAGCCCAGCGGGAAAGAGGCCTCCACGATGAAGCCGGCTCGGAATCGAGCCGGCGGAGTGGAAGCTGTGCGACGGGTGCAGTTGCACCCGTCGCGTATTTCACTGTCTGCGCAGCAGACAGTGAAATACATGTAGGGGCCCTCTTACGGGGGCCCCTGCAATGCCCATGCCAGTGGCATGGGCACTGCAGGGGCCCCCAGGGGCCCCGCGACCCCCCCTACCGCCATCCGGATCTCGGCGGTCCGACCGCCGGGATCTGGATGGCGGTAGGGGGGGTCGGAATCCCCGCGGCGGTGCAGCAAGCTGCGCCGCCGCGGAGGATTCAATGGGGCCGCGGTACACTGGCGGGACCCCGCCAGTGGTGCCGGTCCGACCGCGGCTTTACCGCCGCGGTCGGAATCCCCATTGGAGCACCGCCGGCCTGTCGGCGGTGCTCCCGCGGTCCTCCGCCCTGGCGGTCAAAGACCGCCAGGGTCAGAATGACCACCTAAATGCTTTAAAGTTATTCGAGATGTTTAGAGGAGATGTTCATATTCCTAGTAGGGAGGGAGGAATAGCACCACCGGAAGGTACTCCAGTTCAGTATATGGCGATTAATGTAGGGCTTCACACGTTTGTTTGGCTTGGTCAGTGGTACAAGATCACAGAAAAGGATGGCCGTCTGAGATTCCCACAATATGGCACATTTAATTTGAGAATTATTGAAAAATTGAGGAGAGGGTTATTCGAAATTAAGCCACCTCCTAGACCTGCACAACGTGAAGCACTTAATGCTTGGGAACGTGCTGCTCATGCGAGAGGTAAAGAAAAATATCATGGCAGAGTGAAGAAAGCTATGCGTACTTATGCAGCTGCTAGATGGGATGCCGAGCAAAGGAGGTGGAGAACTATATGATAGAGGGAGTTAGATTATACATAGCTTTGACAACAGATGTGGTTGAGGAAGAAAGAGAGAGGTAAAAGACTCAGAAATCAAAAGAAGGGAAACAAAAAGAGCCTAGTGATATAAATATGGATAGCGATGAAGGCTCTGGAGGTAGTCTTTTGGATGTGTTACTTTCTGAATGTCCACCTCCGTATAATGAAGTCTGTGATTGAAATGGAAATCATACTGTTGGTCCGACTAATGTCACAACTGTTCCAACTAGGATGACTTCTAGTTCTATGGAAGTTACTGCCACTAGCATACCCTGTGAGTTAAGAAGTGAACGTTTGAGGGAATGTGCCCCAGTTGATCCTACAGTGAGTGGGATTATAGTCCCAGTTACAATAGACCCGGTAGTACCAATGTATAAAACAGAAGGTGCTGGGAAAAATACATATAGTCTGCCTGTACCCAACAATGCAGAAAGCCAGAGTGGCGTTTCAAATCCTTCAGGTGTTAGCGAGTTTGCTCCTTTAGTTCCAACCCACACCAGCACTCCATGTGGAGCAAGCACAGATACAACTCTGAATGTGTCAGGATGCACCTTGATAGGTACATATCAGAAGCTACCTGCACATAATCCTTTTGCATGGGAACCACTTTTGAATGTGGGAAATGGTGCTCATGGAAGTGATTCAACATCTAAAATTCCTTTGGTGACACAGTCCATTAGTGCAAATGAGATAGATGATTGAGTACAATTCTTTAATGGGAACACCCCATCGAAGGAGAGCACTAGTTCAGAAGTGAGTCAGGGAACACGTCCATCAACAGAGAGAAAGAGGACTACAAACGTGGCCAAGTTTACAATCGAATTGGATGCAATGATTATTGGAAATCTTGGTTTGGAACAGTTATAAACCTATCAAGAAGATGAGCTAACATTCATGTGTAGAGATATTACTATGCGAGCAGGCCAAGTTCATGATAAATTGGCAGAATTGGCTCAAAAATACATACGGGATAGACTTAAATAAAACAAGGGCTTTGCAAAGGAGCTATTGAGAGTTTTTCAGTGAAAAAGACATTTTCAGGATTAAACTCCAGGATTAAAAATTCAGATTAAAGAATTGATTCAGAACATTAGGAAATGGAATTAATTAGATAAGTGGGAAACTAAATCGGTGAAAAAAAAAGAGGTGAAGAAACCTTCGGATGAACTACCAAAAATTGGAGCAGAGGGAGGTGTTAAATCCTTCCCTTTGAGAGAAGTGTCTGATGGTGGATATGTCAATGTGCTATGAAGTTGAAGTGATATTGAATCCTTCAAAAATGATTTTCCAAAATTACAAGAGAAGCCAGTGAAATAGTATCAACAGTGGATTGATTTAAACACATTGTTTGACATTGTCATTCCAAGTGACTTGTGGACAGAGTGCAAAATAACTGTTCAATGGCCCGAGTCAGGACCCACAAGGAATGTAGTCACTAAGGGTCCTTCATCATTGGTGATGAAGAAATATCAGGAGGTCATGACATCCCTGAAAGGGAAGGTGTCTTCTCAAGATGTTGATTGGGTCAAGATCGATAGAACCACTCAAGAACCAAAAGAGTTGATCCATGCATGCTATGAAAGGCTGTTACAAGCATCCAAACAGTATAGTGATATAGACAATTTAGAGGCAAAGGATATGGGACATTTTGTGTTGAGGTTTGTGACAGAGTTGAGGCCAGAGATAAGTGTTATGATTTAGCAGCATTTAATCTGTGGGCAGAATGAGTCCATTGATGAGATTTTGCATAATGCTAAATATTGCCACAACGAAACAGAAAAGAAGCAGAAAAAGTTGAAAGAAAAGCTGATGTTTGCTCTTATGAAAGCAGCTCAGAGAATTAGCCAGATGCCTATGGCCGTAAACAATGTTGGTGCAATGCAAGGAGTATATCAACAGCCACAGAATCCAACACAAGGTAGAGGTTGAGGAGTCCCAATAGATCCTAGTACAAGAATGGATATAAATATTTAAAAAGGTCAACTCCTTGTCACCATATACACAAGGAGTATGGGGTGTGATTTGGGGACCAGTGGCAAAGAAATTGCCCTTGGCCCTTAGATCTCAGACTTTGAGACTTGGTAGTGTGTCAAACGTAGCTGTGAAGGGGGAAAGGAATTTTCCTTTACAGACTATCAATCAATCAACCAATCAGTCCATTTATAGAGCGCGCTACTCACTCGTGAGGGTCTCAAGGCGCTGGAGAAGGGGGGGTGTTACTGCTGCTCGAAGAGCCATGTCTTGAGGTGTTTCCTGAAGGCGAGATGGTCCTGGGTAGTTCTTAGGTGTGCGGGGAGGGAGTTCCATGCTTTGGCCGCCAGGTAGGAGAATGATCTTCCTCCGGCGGTGGTTCTGCGGATCCGTGGGACGGTGGCGAGGCTGGCTGAGCGGAGCTGACGGGTGGGCGTGTAGAACGAGAGGTGGCTGTTGAGGTATTCGGGGCCCATGTCGTGGAGTGCTTTGTGTGCGTGGGTGAGGAGCCTGAAGGTGATCCTCTTGTTGATGGGGAGCCAGTGCAGGTGTTTCAGGTGGGCGGATATGTGGCTGTGGCGAGGAATGTCGAGGATGAGGCGTGCGGAGGGGTTCTGTATGCGTTGTGGTCATTTCTGAAGCTTGGCTGTGGTTCCTGCGTACAGGGTGTTTCCGTAGTCCAGTCAGCTTTTGACGAGGGCATGGGTAACCATCTTTCTGGTTTCGGCGGGGATCCACCGGAAGATCTTCCGGAGCATGCGTAGGGTGTTGAAGCATGATGACGAGACGGCGTTGACTTGCTTGGTCATCGTGAGGAGGGAGTCCAGGATGAACCCGAGGTTGCGTGCGTGATCCGAGGGGGTTGGTGCGGTGCCCAGCGCCAGGGGCCACCAGGAGTCGTCCCAGGCGGATGGGGATTGTCCGAGGATGAGGACCTCCGTCTTGTCTGAGTTCAGTTTTAGGCGGCTGAGCTTCATCCATTCCGCGACGTCTTTCATTCCTTCCTGTAGGTTGGTTTTGGCGGTGGCTGGGTCTTTGGTGAGGGAGAGTATCAGCTGCGTGTTGTCGGCATAGGAGATGATGTTGATGTTGTGTTTGCGTGCGATGGCGGCGAGGGGGCTCATGTAGATATTGAAGAGGGTTGGGCTGAGCGAGGATCCTTGGGGTACATCGCAGATGATCTGGGTGGGTTCTGAGCGGAAGGGAGGGAGGCAGACTCTCTGGGTTCTGTCGGAGAGGAACGGGATGACCCAGTCCAGGGCCTTTCCTAGGATTCCAGTGGTGCAGAGGCGGGTTATTAGGATGCAATGGCACACGGTATCGAAGGCTGCCGAGAGGTCCAGGAGGATGAGGGCGGTTGATCTCACACACTATATAGTGTCTTGCTTCAGCATATGACCACCTAGCCCAATCCGGGTAGGACAATGCCACCTGGACGGACTCAACCTCACCATTAAAAGAACTTCGGAGGGAGTGCTGAGATTAGAGTTATCTGGATGAACAAGGGATCCAGTTGTGCTATGGAAAGTATAAAAACACCTAGACAGTCACCTGTGTGATAGTACACCTTTATTCGTGGTGACTGCTGGTATGGTTAAAAACAAGTGATGGGACACCTACTGAGAATAATGGCTTGAAGGATCACCTATTTGTTGATTAATGGCCAACATGTTTCTGCCCACTACCGAGAGCCAAAGGAGGTCTGGGGCATTCGTCATGGCCTGGGATCCCTAGGTATATGCACTAATTATTCAAGTGTGAAGGGATGGTCAGTTGTAGGACTCCCTCATTAGGAGGTGCTCTAGTGAAAAAAGAGGAAAGCCTACCTGTGGAGAGATTAACCACGGCAGTCCTGCTGGGCTATTTGCTCCTGGTCTGTGGGAGGGGGAGGAGTCCCCTTATAGTCACAAATACTCCAACTCCTTGACACCTCGGCAATAAAATGGGAAATTGGAAGCAGGAATGTCATTTGAATCCAGCTAATCAGGTAAAAAAAGCAGGATTTGTGCCCTCTCAGAAGAGCAATGTTAACCAGATGCATGATGTTCAAGGGCCCCGGAGTCAAAATTTTAATGTGCCCCAAGCTCCGGTAGTGCAAGTACCCCATCCCCAATGCCACAACAGAATGCTGATGGATCACAGCAGAATTGACATCAGGCCATGAGAATGAATGTGAATGGGGTACAGGATAATAATATGTTTCAACAGTTCCCATTGTTTGACACAGGTGAAAGAAGTGGCTCAGATCAGTCGGCATGACTGTGCATAAGAGGGGAGGAAGACTGCGTGCCTGGTTCAGCCTTAGAGGTAGACCAGAGCAGAGCATTTGTAGATAGTGAAGTGGGTGGCCGTCCTGTGTCATTTTTGGTTGACACTGGTGTTACCCGTTCTACTCTGAGAACAGTAGAAGTCCCAAACCTACCCCTCTCGGGAAAAACAGTCCAAGTTGTTGGTGTGGAAAATAAACAAATGATGGTTCAGGAAACTGCCCCAGTCACAGTAAAGGTAGGATCTTTCAAAGACAAACACAAGTTTATAATATGTGATCGCAGTACAGTGAAATTCTTGGGAAGAGATTTATTTTCAAAACTGAACTGTGTCATATATTGTACTCCAGCAGGAATAGAAGTTCATACCCATGATGAGGATGCTGTCTTTAAGTTGATGAAAAGTGAAACACACTGCACCCTATTGACTATGTTGACAGTTGATGATCTGTCTCCAGACTTGAGAGAAGCAGTGAGATCTGAAGTTTGGGACTTTACAGGAAAGGATATCAGACTGATAAATGGGGTAGAACCTTTCCGGATCACTGTTAGACCAAATACTGAATTTCCGAAGACCCCACCATATAATTTGACCATTGAAACAATTGCTGGAATAACTCCAGTAATTTAATCCATGATACAGCAGGGAATTCTGAAGGACATCATGGGAAGCCTTTGTAACTCTCCCATTATGGGCCTTCAGAAACCAAATGCAAAATACAGAATTGTACAGGACCTTAGAAAAATAAATAGTATTGTGGTCCCTTTTGTCCTGTGGTGCCAAAACCAGTTGTAATATTGTTTCAGATTCCATGTGAGGCTGAGTGGTTCACTGTCACTGATGTGTGCCAAGCCTTCTTTTCAATACCATTGCATGAGGATAGTCAATTCCTCTTTGCATTCCGGCTCGGAAATAGGGTTTTGGCATGGTGCTGAGTTCCACAGGGGTATACTTAGTCACCATCGATTTTCAATCAGATCTTAAAGAAAAATTTGAAGTCCCTGGTCATGCAATGCAACTCAGTTTTGATTCGGTACATTGACGACCTTAAGGTGGCGTTGAGTATTCAAGAAGCTTGTAAACAGGATACCATTGCCTTGCTGAACCACCTGAATGAGAATGGACATGAAGTATCTCTGGGAAAGTTACAATATTGTCAAAAGCAAGTCCAATACCTCTGACACCAAATTGATAAAGAGGTGAGAAAGGTGTCACAATAGAGGATTTCCACAATACTGAAAATGGGTCTGCCAACCACACAGAGAGATGTCAGGATGTTTCTGGGAATGCTGGGCTACTGCTGACAGTGGATACCAAACTTTTCCCTGGTGGCTAAGTCTTCACAGAGGCTGACACACAAAGACGTTTCTGATCTGGTACCTGTGGGGCACCGGCTAAAGGGATGCCTAATTATAACAAACCTTTTGGACTTTTCAGCAATGAGAGGGAAGGTTGCTTTCTCTTAGTGCTGACTCAGACGCAGGGACCCGCTAAGAGACCAGTGGCATATCTTTCAGCCACGTTAGATCCTGTTTCTTCTGCTTTGCCTGGCTGTTTGAAATCAGTAGCTGCAGTTAGTACAAATATTGAGTGGTACAAGAATATTGTTATGGGTCATCCTTAAACCCTTTATGTGCCCCAATCAGTTGAGATTTTAGTGACTCAAACTAGAAATCAATATCTGACAAGCAGCTGACTTACCAAATAGGAACAGATAACATTGGCCACAGAAAAGTGACAATTAAACATTGCGTGGTTTTGAATCCTGCTACTCTGCTGTCAATAGTGAATCAGGGAACTACTGAAGATTGTGAAGGGGACCACAATTGTCTTGATGTCACTGAACTACGTACCAAACCGAGACCAGACATCTGAGATGAGCCATTACCTGAATCTGATTATGTACTTTATGTTGATGGTTCATGCTTAAGAGACAGTGGTGGAAGTTTTAAAGCAGCATGCTGGAGTTGTTGAAGCTTCTTGGCTTCAAGGAATCTTTTTGGCCCAGGTAGCTGAATTGATTGCCCTTACTAGAGCATGTTGCGTCTCTGATCAATTGAGAGTGACAATCTTTACTGATAGTCAATATGGCCTTAGTGTTGTTCATGACTTTGGACAACTGTGGGCTCAGTGAGGTTTTATGACGTCCTCTAGGTCTCCAATCCGAAAAGACAAACAAGTGAAAAAACACATCGAAGCAGTACAATTTCCTGAACATGTCGCAGTTGGCAAGTGCCTTGTACATCACTCTGGAGATGATTATGTGACTTTGGGCAATAGGTATGCCAACAAGGTTCCTAAGTATTGTGCTCATAATGTCTGTCCCTTCAATGGTAAATTCACAAATGAGGGAATGGATAGACTAACCTTAACCTCTTGTTGAAAATAGCTGATACTTGGGATGAAGTGAAAAGGCTCCAAGAGGAAGTGTCTGTAGAGGAACAACAAGGTTGGGTCAGGGCAGGTTGTCTTAAGAGAGAGAATGACATTTGGGTTGCAATGGATGGAAGACGTTTTGCCAAATAACCTGTTACCTCCTATGGCTAGGCGTTTTCATGGGCCGGCTCATATTCGTAAGGATGCTATGGTAAGGTTTTTCAGAGAGACATGGTTCAATCTGAAATTCAGGTTGATGGCTGAAGCGTTGTGTCATCAATGTGTTCTGTATCAACAGAACAATTTTGGGTAAAGGTCTGCAGTTACATTGAGTCACACAGGAAGGTCAAGAGGACCTTTTAACAGGATACAGATGGATTTCATTGAGATGCCTGTGTGCAACGGACTGGGGTATGATTTGGTTATTGTGTGTATCTTTTCACATTGGGTTGAGGCCTAACCAACTGAATGAAATGGCAGTCTTACTTTAGCCAAATTACTGTTGAGGGAACTTATACAGAGGTTTGACTTCCCAACCTCTTTGGAATCAGATTGAGAAACTCATTTTATCAATGAGGTTCTAAAATTGTTATGTGCATCATTGCAAATGGAGCAGAAAATGCACTGCAGTTATAGACTTGAGACTTCGGGTCTTGTTGAGCAAGTGAATGGCGCGTTTAAATCAAGATTGGCAAAGGTGTGTGCTTCAATGTCTTTGAAATGGCCTGATGCTTTGTCCCTTGTGTTGATGAGTCTTCAGAATGTACCTGATTAAAAGACTGGACTGTCCCCTCCCGAAATCCAGATGGTTAGGACAATGAGACTGCCAGAAATTCCTGCAAATGCACTGTGCATAAAACTGATGACATGGTCCTTGACTATTGCAAAGGACTAGCTGATGTGGTGCATTCTGCGCTTCATCAGGTTGGAAGAGTCACAGCTTACCCATGACAGGAACAGAGCCATGATCTCAGTCCTAGCGACTGGGTCTTGGTGAAGAAACAAGTCAGGCACACATGTCTGGAACCTCAGTGCTGTGGGCCTTACCAGGTGATCCTAGTGACCACAACAGCTGTTAAGGGTGGAGGTATTCCCATCTGGATCCACTCTTCCCAAACTCGTAGAGTTAGGTGTCAGCTAAGCTGTCGGTGACCAATCAGAGCTGGAAGTAGCACTCGGCCAAGTTGGGGAGAGTCTCAAGCAAATCACGGCCGACTCTAAAGCTGAACGAGCAGAGACTTGTGCTGTGGCGAATAAGTCAGATTCAGAATCAGACCCTGTAGAGGGAACTAGTGCCAGGAGAAAGTGAGTGGAAGCTGGAGACCATTGGCCCGGAACATAAGAACTAGGAAAATCAATTCTAATCCTTATAAGCAATGTGGTAATATTACATTAAATAAAGAAATAAGATATCTGGAGTTTGGAGATTATAGAAGTGGGCCATAAAAAGTGATTGTGTTGCTAAATTTGCCCTAAGTGGGAAGGGTATGCCCAGACGTGGGTCCCGTGCTCACTGTGCCACTGGATTCAAGCTAGCCTGGCTGATGAAGGGTGATACCCTGAAACCGGTCCCAGGGTGCTTGTTTCCAGTCCAAGGAGGATCTGACCTTGCAGTTCGGGTTGGACTCTTCCCATGAGGAACAGGGTCAAGACTGATTTGCGTATGGCTGGGTCCAAACTGGGTTAGTATGGTGAGCAGAAGAACGATGGATTAAACCCAGATCTGTGACTGGGTGTGAGTGTTTGTATTGTTCAGCACTCCATCCATCATCCTTTTGTGTTGCTAAATTTGCCCTAAGTGGGAAGGGTATGCCCAGGCGTGGGTCCCGTGCTCACTGTGCCACTGGATTCAAGCTAGCTTGACTGATAAAAGGTGATACCCTGAAACTGGTCCCAGGATGCTTGTTTCCAGTCCAGGGAGGACCTGGTCTGGCAGTTCAGGCTGGACTGTTCCCATGAGGAACAGGGTCAAGACTGATTTGCATATGGCTGGGTCCAAACTGGGGTGGCATGGTGAGCAAAGAAACGATGGATTAAACCCAGATCTGTGACTGGGGGTGAGTGTTTGCACTGTTCAGCACTCTGTCCATCATCCTTTTGTGTTGCTAAATTTGCCCTAAGTGGGAAGGGTATCCCCAGATATGGGTCCCTTGCTCACTGTGCCACTGGATTCAAGCTAGCCTGGCTGATGAAGGGTGATACCCTGAAAGCGGTCCCAGGATGCTTGTTTCCAGTCCAGGGAGGATCTGCCTTGGCAGTTCGGGCTGGACTGTTCCCATGAGGAACAGGGTCAAGACTAATTTGCATATGGCTGGGTCCAAACTGGGGTGGCATGGTGAGCAAAAGAACGATGGATTAAACCCAGATCTGTGACTGGGGGTGAGTGTTTGCATTGTTCAGCACTCCATCCATCATCCTATTGTGTTCATAAAAAGTGAAGTCCTGAGTCCACTCTGGATTTGCTAAGCCCAAAGAATAGAGGACAAATGCTTTGAGTTGGATTGTTCAGACATGTTAACCAGTTGATATGGATGGTGATCAGCTATTGCAGCCAATAAAAATCACTAAATGGCAACACTTTACTTCCAACCACAACCAAACCCAAGCCATATCTGTCTAGTTTGCCTAAAGTAGGGTGCTACCAGTGATTGCTGAGGAAACTGAGTGGAAGTGAAGATGGCATTGAGAATGTCAAAGAGAACAAGAGTGCCTAATCGTAGGTATTCTTCACCTGAGTGGAAATACTTTGCAAATTACACAGATAAAGAAATCTGTGAATATTGGAGTCAAAATACAGGTTCGGCTGAACCTCCATGAACTGAACATTGTGATCGAACTGCAACTTGAGCTTTCAGCATCATCTATGAGTTTGGCCTGTGTGCACATACAAGACATTTACATTGATTGGGATCGAGAGTTTGGAATGTTTACTAGGCCCCAGTAGAAGAAAGAGGGTTGTCGTTTAGCTGAACAGGGAGTATGGCTAGGGAAACCTCACAAAGAGTTAATATTGTTGATAAAAAAACTATTTGAACTTTCTTTTGCCACTCGCATTTGGTAAAATCATCAAAGGAAAATCTTGCTGCTGCCATATTTGCTTGATAACAGATCTGATTTTGGAGACGTAATGGAGTCATATTCGAGTAATAGATGTAGATACATAATAGGTGGTTTATTACTCATTTCATTTGTAACACTAATATTATTGCTAGTAGGAGTGTTCTCCCTCAACAGTCCAGTAGAAGGAGGGTTGTCTTCTAATATTCCTTCCCAAATTAATGATCCTAAGAAGAGTAGCAAGTTAGATGAGAAAGCATTACACTTAGATGCATCTAGGGGAGATCATTCTGCAAATGTAAATTCCCACTTATTATCTGAAGATGTAAAGACCATAAAAGCAAGAGATTGCTATGTGTGTACTCATTTTCCTGCTTCTGATTCAGAAGGTATCATTTATCATCATATCCCATTGATTTATCGGATTTCATGTAGTCTTTTGTTGAGTTTATTCTATGGGACAGGAGATTACCAGTATTACTTTTCTAACTATGACTTAGTTCTTTCACAATTACCCATAATTGATCATTTGAACAGATGCCCAGCTCTCTTGGAAATAAAAACAATTGCAAGATTTTAGATAACTGTTTCCATTTTAGATACAGTTTATGCACTCCAACACAATTTAACTTGTATGTTATCAGATGTTGAGAAGAAATTTCTGAACCTAGTTGAGGACAGAAGAAGGGAATTGGAAGCAAGCTTACAATTATATGAGCATGTCCAAAATCAAAATAGCTGGACAAAGGAAGAAAGAGAACATCAGCTTGCTGGAAACTTAGCTGCCTTAGCTCTAGATTGGGAACACAAAGAAAAGTTGTGCATTTTGATGGACGATCACACTCTGATACTGTGTTTGTGGGAAAAAGTGAATGTGAGCACACCTTTGAATTTTAATGGAATTTTAAGTTGCACTTGGATGGAGAAGATGCTGTTATTCCTCAGGTTTATTTTGTTTGTGGAAGATGTGCTTTTTTTAGATTGCAAAAAGAATGCCTTTGAACGTGTTATTTAGGAATTGTTTTTCCTAAAATTTCTCATGTAGAGCATTTTGATGATCCTGTCTGGACTCAAGGGTCTAGATCAAAGTGAGGTGCGAGTGGAGGAGAAGTGGTAATAGACATCTTTAGTGATTTTATCCCGTCAGTGGGAATGGTTTTGAATGATTTGAAGATTGGAAGGCTGTCCACTAACGTGGATAAATTACCCACTAGTACTGCTGGAGCAGTACTGATTGTAAATGCTGAGATGATATCGATCAGATCAATGGTTTGTGTTAGATATGTTACTCGGAAAAGAGGGCGGAGTATGTCAGATGCTTACGGTCCAACAATGTTGTACCTGTATTCCAGATAAAAGTAAGGATTTGCAGAAGGTCATCCAGAATATTTCAGGTTGACAAAGCAGTTGAAGGAGCTGGAAGCCACTGGTGCATGGAAAGCGATTGGAAATGGGTTTTCTGCTATAGGTAAATGGTTTTGGAATTTGGGATGTGGAATTGTAGGGTTCGTGTTGAGACCATTGTTGATTATTTCCTTAGTGGGAATAGTCCTGTTCGCTGCATGCAAAAGTTTCCAAGGAATGAGGTTCAGCAACGCAGAAAGAGAAAGAGAGCAGAGGATGAATTGGAAGATAGCCAGTGTCAATATTACAAGGTTATGAAGCATTTGGAGGAATCCAGACAGAAGTTGTTTAAAACACAACCAGGTTTTAGAGAGTCTCATTTGAGAATGAAAGGGAATTCACTCTAAAAATCATCAAAGGGAGGGTTGAAAGAGCATAGCTTGGTTGTGCCACTATGACTCTGAAACATGATTGTGAAAGGGTAGTCACTTTACTGGTGGTCACAATTTGCTGGTCACATTTCTACATAAAATAACAAAGCACATTTGTTTAAATGGTACACTGCAATGCATACATATAAAGTACATGGATGGATATTACGTGTTATGTAAGCTATATGTAATCAAAACACTTTATTCGGTTTGAAAATTATCAACCATAAAAATAAATAGGCAACACATTACATAACACTGGCAATCATTATTCAAGAGAAAATAATAAAAATCACTTCTAAAATTACAATCGAGCAGCTATCCTGCCCAATAAATAATTTTAGACAAAATGTAAAAAGAATTTAATTAAACCGAATAATTTATCACCTCATAACCTACTAATAATTTTAGCACATATGAAAGTTACATAATTTATTTATTTTTTTATTCATTACCCAAATGGTATTTCGATAAGAATAAAAAATAAAAATGTAAAAACAAGTAAAAATAGTTTAAATTGTTCCACCAATTTATAGCTCCCTTAAGAAAAGATCCTACCCCCGCCACACCAGCGCATCAGAAGCCATGCACAGCCACAGAAAAGCTGGACGATATTGCACAAAAGCCCTGGACCTCAATAAGGGGAGTAAATAACAGAGTACAATGAACAAGAGTCTGCAGAGATACTACGTCACAGGGGACCAGTTTTATAGATTTTTTATCAAACTGGCCTAATGGAAAACAAAAATTACTTCTGATAACCCCTAAACGAAATTGGGAGATGAGAGTCCTTTCCCTAACATTTCTAAGGAGATATGCCTCTGGACCCACCCCCATCTTTAGCATTATAAAATCCCTTTCTTATTTTTTCCTTAATTCCTCCTCCTCCCTCTTAGCCCCTAAAATGGTAAGGAAATTCTCCTTTGCCCAACGCTTATCAGAGCTGGTTAAACCCTCTGGTGCCTCAAACATATCTAGCCGCCCAAGTACAATGGCTGTTTTTCTTATATACATCAACCAGGGAATATCCTCCCATGGTCACATAACATGCAGTCTTGCAGGATTTCCCTGTTAAAAGAGGCAAACTCATTAGTCCAGCTAGAGATCCACAACATAAAAGGAGCAATCTTGATGGAATCTTTTATGAAATCTAAATCCAATTCAGCATGCAAGCAGAATCCAGAGGTATTTTGACCAACTCCTAGCAAACTCTGCAGAAGCGATTTTCCTCTAACGAAGGGGCCCTGTTTTCCGTGTAGCCCCAGAGTGGATCCCCATACAACAGGACTGGGAGACATTTGCACCTATACACTTTAAGCAAGGGCGTAATAGGTTTATTACCCACCCTTGTAGCAAACTCAAATGTGGCATCAACTGTGGCATTAAAGAGCACCCCTGGAGGCGTGGCCAAGATGGCGATCGAGACGGGTGCCTCAATCGCAGGCTCCGTCCCGGACCCAAGATATTATCCTGTTCGGCACCCTTGGAAGATCTAATTAAAGCAAGGGCAAGATGCCGTGCCCCTCCGGACGCCTCCGAGAGTGCAGAGAGGGATCGCGACGGAGCGGACGTTTCCCGGCGGCACTCTGATCCGGGAGAGGCTTAGCGGATGGTCGAGACCGGGGCCTCGAGTGTTGGAGGGAGCCGAGGACCAGAGCTGGAGGTCCCAAGGCTCGCGGGGGACTGAGTGACAGAGTCCCGCACAGAAGCGCAGTGAGTGACAGGAGGGGGCAGCAGGGGGGAGCCGCTGCAGGCCGAGCCCTTCCTTGATCCGCGTCTCCTCGCCCCTCCACTGCTGGATGCCATAAGCGGGGCGGAGCGGGGCACACAGAGGCGGCCCAG
The DNA here is from genome assembly GCF_031143425.1 of Pleurodeles waltl. Classification (NCBI taxonomy): domain Eukaryota; kingdom Metazoa; phylum Chordata; class Amphibia; order Caudata; family Salamandridae; genus Pleurodeles; species Pleurodeles waltl. Next base: position 318,238,094 of record NC_090443.1, on the reverse strand, counting down.
AAGACCCCCATTGAATCCCAGGGGGCAGCAAGAAGATGCCGGGGCACGGTTGGAGGGGGATATCGCCACCTGCTGTGCACATAAGAGGACACTGAGGGGGACCACGGTGAGACGGTTGTGTTCAGATGGCCCCTTGTACTAGGTGAGGCCTGGTGATCGACCGGGACCGAGACCTCGGGAGACAAGAGGGATCGGGGGCCAGAGCTGGGTGATCGGAGGAACCCGGAGTTTAGGGCGCCTAGCACCAGAGGGAGGGGAGCCATTGATCGGGCCGGCGGAAGAGTTTCTGCGGGCCGTGTGGGCCTCCCTCTCATCCCCCGCAAACGTTACTCAGGGTCACGGTCAGAACGGGACCCGCAGAGAAAGATCAGAGACCACCCCCCCACTGAGATCCAGGGGGCAACGAAGCAGTGTTGAGGCATTAACGGAGGAGGGCTTGGCCACCCACCGAGCTGGTACAACAGAATCTGCAGGAGGCAACGGTGAGGCAGAGTCCGGTGAACTTTCGTGCCCACTTGGGATATATCCTTTCCTCCTCCTGCGCTCATAGGGATCCTTGCAAAGACGAAACGGGAGACCATTCGGAGCAACTCCACGCCGGACCATAGGGGTGACCCCATAGAAGGAACCACTGCAAGCCGCATATATTGAAACATTAGCCCACCAGCGGTAGGGGTGAATGTGCTGTGGACATGGCTGGCAAATCCAAGTCAGCAAAGGCGCAGGAGAGGCCGGCACCAGCGGAACCAGCAGGAGAGCAGCAAATAACGCCCAGTCTATAATCCCTGGGACAAACGCTGCAGGCCCACTCAACACAATTTGAGAAAATATTACAGGCGATTATGGACACCAAATCCTCACTAGAAAACAGAATTGATACAGTATCCCAGGACCTCAACCTACTGAGGGTGGATCATTGTAACCTAGCGGAACGGGTCGAGATAACAGATAACAGAAGACACACTGAGTGGGCTGAATCCAGTAGTAACAGAAAACCAAAAACAAATCCAACACCTGCACGCTGAAGTGAATGTCCTATGGCGCTGTGCGGAGGAAGCAAAAGGCAGGTCCCAGCACAACAACGTTCGTTTTCTGGGGTTTCCCGAAAGATTGGAGGGGCAAAACTCTGAATTATTCCTGGAGCACTGGTTGATTAAACTGGCACTGCACGGCATTCCCTCAAAGTTTTTCTCGGTGGAAAGGGCACACAGAGTCCCTGGGAGACAGCCGGCCCCAGGACAACAGCCCAGGCCGCTAATAGCAAGATTTTTAAATTATAGGGACAGAGACGCAATTCTGCAGCACTTTCGCAGCATACCCGGACTTTACCCAAGAGCTACAAAGACAGCTTCACTCCTACATGAAAATCAAGCAACAGCTCTGTTCTGCTTTCCTGCTCTTATCTCATAACCGAGCTTACAGAACCTCTCTGGAATGCACTTCTGAGTTTAAAGAAGACGTTTATTGTTCACCACAAGGCTCCTGAGAGACGAAATTAGTAGATTGAAAGCACACGTTCAAAAGTAGTCGCAGCAATGAAAGCAAAATATATTAAAGTACTTCTCAGTTGCAATGTAAATTATATTATAGCATAACTTCAAAGCAAAGCATAAAAGTCAAAATTCATCACCGTAGGGCAAGGCTGTCAAAGTAGGGCCCATATTCAGCTTCATCTTTCTGGGGTCTGCAAGTTGATGACTTCGGTCAACTGCGAGAAAGAGATTCTCTACCCAAATGGGAGACAGGCAACTGGCGTCTCCGTTCCTGTCTGAAGTCAAGCAGATTCAATCTACCTCCTGCTGTAGTCCAGAGTCATCCTTAAAAGCAAACTCAGTGTGAGAACCGAAGAAACTTGGAGAGTGGCCAATTCTCCCGAGCTCACTCGCTCTCAGACTGGATTGTGAGGTAAACACAAAATCTACGTGCTCTTATCAGCTAAGGTCTGGTATGAAAAACACTGCTTGGTCTACCATATGGAAAAACACAGCTTGGAAAAACACAGCTCATCTGGAATGTCTCAACTGCAATGTCTAACCCCACGTTACAGCCAATAGACAGCTAATCTAAATATCAAATGTAATGTCTAATGTCATGTCAAAGCCAATAGGCAGCTAAACTGAATACAGAATGTAATGTCTAATGCCATATCAAAGCCAATAGGCAGCTGACCTGAATACACAATGTAATGGCTAACTCCATGTTAAAGCCAATAGGCAGCTAAACTGAACAAAACATATAGGGGGTCATTCTGACCCTGGCGGTCATGGACCGCCAGGGCCAACGACCGCGGAAGCACCGCCAACAGGCTGGCGGTGCTTCCTGGCCAATTCTGACCGCGGCGGTAAAGCCGCGGTCAGAAAAGGGAAACCGCCGGTTTCCCGCCGGTTTTCCCCTGGCCATAGGAATCCTCCATGGCGGCGCTGCAAGCAGCGCCGCCATGGGGATTCTGACCCCCTTCCCGCCATCCTGTCCCTGGCGGTTTTTACTTCCAGGAACAGGATGGCGGGAACGGGTGTTGTGGGGCCCCTGGGGGCCCCTGCACTGTCCATGCCACTGGCATGGGCAGTGCAGGGGCCCCCTAACAGGGCCCCATAATGATTTTCAGTGTCTGCTTAGCAGGCACTGAAAATCGCGACGGGTGCCACTGCACCCGTCGCACCCCAGCAACTCCGCCGGCTCCATTCGGAGCCGGCTTCATCGTTGCTGGTTCTTTCCCGCTGGGTGGGCGGGCGGCCTTTTGGCGGTCGCCCGCCCGCCCAGCGGGAAAGTCAGAATGACCGCCGCGGTCATTTGACCGCGGTGCGGTCTTCTGGCGGGGGAACTTTGGCGGGCGGCCTCTGCCGCCCGCCGAAGTTGGAATGACCCCCATAATGTGCTACTGGTGAACATTGAACAACTAATATGCACAGTGGTGAAACACAAAGTCATTGGTCAAACACAATTAATAGCATCACATTCCACCCTATGACCAATGAATTTTTGTTTACATACCTCTTATTTCAAACAAAAACAAAAAACAACTAATATCAACAAAAAAAACATTATAAGCAAATCAGATTTGAATGATAAAAGCAATCACTGTAAAGCAATGGAAGTGGATTAACATATTGATCTCATAACCTTTCACATCAGATACATCTACACAGAAAAGACTGAAACTTATATACTCTGACTGGGATAATAACTGATTGAACAGTGTCTCTAAAACAGCAATTTGATGTAGCATGAGTTCTACTCATGTAAACGTACACGGTCCACCTGAAAGGTTTGCTGGATTGTAAGCGAAAGTCAGACTTCCATACGAAAAAAACACAGACAGTTAACTGTTAAGGTTGATTATTTCCAGTGGGAGAATGTAATCAAGCAAGTTGTACTTGAACTGAAGGTGCCATTTGCGCAAAATGGATCCATGGGGTTTGTACTTTACTTAATCAGGTACAGGTTGGGGGTTCGGTTCGTTCCCCGACCCCACACGCACACACCCGAAGGGAGACCACACAGCACACTCATGGTCAGTGGAGAAACGTGGTAGGATCTGCAAAAAGAAAAAAGTATGGGTTTTCTTGCAAATAACATTTGTCATCTGAAATGTGCCCTTCCTCTTCCTTTCCCTGTTTTATAATCAGCAGGACGTTTTTGGGGCCCTTTGTTATGATTTCTGCAGGTTCTGGAGGGTCATTTGGGGCTTCAACCCACATCTCAGCACTGAGGTTTTCATCTGCTGCACCACAGCTTCCCTTTCCTTGCACTGTCAGAAGGGCTGGGGCAGACTCCAACTTTACCAAACCTCCATTCACTGCACTTTTGACAAGTTGGGCCAGTCTGTCTCCAATCTGTATGAATGAATCAGATTATTTTCTAGTTATCAGCATAATTTTGATTTTTCCTTGGTAATCTGCAGCAATCACTCCCCCTAAAACCTGATCAATTTGCCATATCTGTCCTGGTGACTGTTTGTGGGACAGATTGCTGTTGTGCGTACTGAATCACAGTTTTTATAAAAATCTAGGGGAATGTGCATCTCTCTAATCTCTGCCCATCTGTAAGTGGCTTTTCTCCACATTTCTGGTGCACCCACTTAGCCATCCCCACTAAGTCAGAATTCTGGGTGGACACTTCTGTACTTTTATCTTTAACATGTGCAAGGGAATTGAACCAGTTATGTACAAGCCATGTGGAAAACCAAACGGCTAAACCATTTGCAGTTAACCAAGAATCAGTGTAAAAATGACACATCTCAAGCAGCTCTTGCTTTAAAGTCTGACACACATTGTACAAATCTGAATCAATAGTCAAACAAACATGCTTTTTATCCTCAGGGGACACGAATTCAAATGGTGCACTCAATTTCACTGGTGACTCTTTTACCTGTGGTACTCCCTGCACCCTCTCCACATCCTGAAAAGCGGCTTGTGACACCTGTTCATGTAGGGCTGCAGTGACTCTAGCCCTGTCTTGCATGTACCAGATCCAGTGCATGATACTAGCCTCCTGTGCCTGTCCTAAACTGTGAGAATTAGGTGAACTCATCACCCACTGCATGCTTGATATTTCAGGTTTCATACTTCAAAGTTCCAGGGGCACTTTTGTCTTCCCCTGTTCCTGCTTTACATGTAAATCAGTGTTTCCCTCTTGCACTGCGCAGAAACCTAAAGTCTGAATTATTTCATTTGAAGCGCGCAGCTGCCCATGTTTTTTTCTAGTTACTTTATACCAAAGTGTTAGGATTTCACTCAGATGAGGGCTATACTGTTTCCAAAAATCAAACAAGCTCATGAAACTCGGTGTCTCTTGCTTAGTGCAAACAGTAAGAAACTCTAAAATCTTTTGTTTTACTTGTGCCAGTAACTGCACATTTTGCGACGGTACTTCTGCCATGTCCGAATTAATTTTTGTTTGCAGAAGCGGTCTGTAAATAACATTCTGAGCTCTGTTCTCAGTGTCATCTGTTAAGGAATGCTCTTCAACTGCCAAAAACTGAGGGGTGTTTTGCTCACACTGAGGCTCAGACTGGCTCACAGCTGTCTTAACCCCCTCATTACTGGAATGGGAAACGCCAGATTCTTCTAAAACAGCAGTTTTATAGATTTCAGCATTATCTTGCATTAATGTGTTCTGGCTAATTTGCTCACGTAAATTCTTATTTTCATGTTCTAACTGCCTACATCTCTCCTGCATTTTTCTGTAAGCAGATAAAAGTATCCAAACCCTTCTGTGAAGAACAAAAGGAACATAATTTCTTTCAAAAGGCACATTTTATAAATATGCTTTATCACAGCACTCATCCGAAGACTCATACAGTCCTGATAAACAAGAAAACATGTTTCTCACAGCACCATAGGGCAGTTTAACTTCACATGCATTTTCAAACATGGTCTGCCGTGCTTCTGTAATTCTCTAAACAACAAAAAACAATTACACTTTTAAATCGTGCACTTCGAAATCTCCAATTTGACTCCCAGACTGCTGACTCACGCCAAAATGTTCTGCTTTCCTGCTCTTATCTCATAACGAGCTTACAGAACCTCTCTGGAATGCACTTCTGAGTTTAAAGAAGACATTTATTGTTCACCACAAGGTTCCTGAGAGACGAAATTAGTAGATTGGAAGCACACGTTCAAAAGTAGTCGCAGCAATGAAAGCAAAATATATCAAAGTACTTCTCAGTTCCAATGTACACAGCAAATACATGTGATTATATTATAGCATAACTTCAAAGCAAAGCATAAAAGTCAAAATTCATCACCATAGGGCAAGGCTGGCAAAGTAGGGACTATATTCAGCTTCATCTTTCTGGGGTCAGCAAGTTGATGACTCCGGTCAACTGCGCGAAAGAGATTCTCTACCCAAACGGGAGACAGGCAACTTGCGTCTCCGTTCCTGTCTGAAGTCAAGCAGATTCAATCTACCTCCTGCTGTATCAGCTAAGGTCTGGTATGAAAAACACTGCTTGGTCTACCATGTGGAAAAACACAGATTGGAAAAACACAGCTCATCTGCAATGTCTCTACTGCAATGTCTAACCTCACATTAAAGCCAATAGGCAGCTAACCTAAATATCAAATGTAATGTCTAATGTCATGTCAAAGCCAATAGGCAGCTAAACTGAATACAGAATGTAATGTCTAATGCCATCTCAAAGCCAATAGGCAGCTGACATGAATACAGAATGTAATGGCTAACTCCATGTGAAAGCCAATAGGCAGCTAAACTGAACAAAAGATATAGGGGGTCATTACGACCTTGGCGGTCTGACCGCCACGGCCATTTGGAGATCCCCGCTGGGCCAGCGGGGATCACGGCCGCAACATAGGAGCCGGATCCAAATGGAGCCGGCGGTGTTGCGGCCGTGCGACGGGTGCAGTTGCACCCGTCGCACTTTTCACTGCCTGCATAGCAGACAGTGAAAAGCTGCATGGCGCCCTGTCAGGGGGCCCCTGCATTGCCCATGCCAGTGGCATGGGCAGTGCAGGGTCCCCCAGGGGCCCCATGACTCCCCGTTCCGCCAGCCTTTTCCTGGCAGTGCAAACTGCCAGAAAAAGGCTGGCGGTCGGGGACTCGTAATCCCCTGGGCAGCGCTGCAAGCAGCGCTGCCCTGGCGGATTATCACCGCCGGGGCAAAAGTGGCGGAATACCGCCGGCCCCAGCGGTGCGACCGCGGCGCTTCCGCCGCAGTCGTCAAAATGACCCCCATAATGTGCTACTGGTGAACATTGAGCAACTAATATGCGCAGTGGTGAAACACAAAGTCATTGGTCAAACACAATTAATAGCATCACAGGCTCCGCGAGCACAACATTAAATATGCCCTGATGTTCCCTGCCAAGCTGAGAGTCATCTCGGAAGACCGTACACATGTCTTTACGTCCCCGGAGAATGCGTGGACGTGGCTACCTGCCAAAGGGTTGGCACAGCCACAAGAGGGCCCGAGAGAGGAAGAAGCATGGCTCACCACTTCGTTGAGGAGGAGACCCAGGAGGCGCTCGAAGGCTCAACCTACGAAAACACAAGCAGCTGCGGAGAGAGCTAAAGTGCTGAAGGAAGCAACACTACACACACAGAACCCCTTTGGCGCACTACGGACTGACTCAAACGAACATATGACTCCACTATCCTGTAAGCCCTCAAGGGCCCGCTAGCTCTGACTCCACAATCCTGGAAGCCCTCAAGGGCCCCAAGTTCACACCTAGATCCGCAGATGCACTATGATGGCCGACAGAACAGACGGTGGGGCCGGCTAGCTCTCCAGGCACTCCAGAACAAGACAGTGCACTATGGCTCTCCGGAACTGACCAGAATAGAGGGACACTGCCTTCATATATATAAGTACTAGATGGAAAGCCCCATCCGACTGTATCCTTGGAATGTACAACATTAATATTGATGTGATGGGGGGGCCGGCATCACGAGGGCGCCGAAATGCGCATTATATTTAATCTAAGGGTGGGGGCCCCTTATAAGAGCTGCCACCAAGTATCGCCATGTTCCTCCTGAAGGCATCCACATGGATACAGTTTTTCATTGCTGAATGTGTGTTGAAGATTTTGTTATCAAGGATAATGGCTAAAATAATGCAAGTACAGCATAGTTTTTGGGGTTTGGTCGAGTTGGTGGGAGGTTGGGAATGTTTTCATGTTAGTTTAACGGGTCTTTTTAAAATATGCAACATTTTGCTACAGCTGATATTTTGTATTTAACAGCGGGGAAGGCGAGCACTAACCTAGGGCAAAACAGTATCACAGGATACAATCCATACACGATTCCTTCATAACAGAACATGGGGCAGATCGCAACTCACACTATGCATGAATACAATATAATCACGTGGAACGTACAGGGGATGGCGGCGCAGGGCAAGAGGCACCGTATCCACACTCGCCTCAAACGACTGGGGATACATATTGCCATCCTACAAGAAACACACTTATTAGAGTCCTATCTGAGAACACTTAGGGGGCAATGGGGCGGACAGATCACGGGCACATCATACTCGGGCTATGCTAGAGAGGTATTGGTGTGGATTGCACAGGGGGTACCGTATGTCCAACAAGCACACAGAATAGATCAAGAAGGCCGATACACAGTAATAGAGGGGAAACTAGATGGCAGACAACTTACGTTAGTCGGGATTTACGCCCCAAACAGTGCACTGCCTGAATTTCTGCGAACATTAACACCAGCTCTCCTGATCAACCCTGAGGCATCAGCTATTTGGGGAGGGGACTTTAATAGTACACCGGACATGGAACTGGACAGATCAATCCCACCCGAAGGGGTTGCCACAGGGGAATGTCACTGGCCCGCTATTGACATGGGCGGGAGCCATGAGGATATATGATATCTGGCGTATAGGTCACCCAGTAAAAAGAGAATATTCATTCTATTTAGTACCACACAAGGTATACACCAGGATAGACATCATGTGGGGAACCCCTGACATAAGCTCCCTAACAAGGAACGTTGAGTACCTGGCCAGAACGTTGTCTGACCACTCCCCGCTAAAACTGACAATACGGTGGGGAGGAGACGATCCGTGATCCCCACCTGGCGCTTACAGGTGGAAGCTCTCCAAGATCAAGCTTTTAGGGAAGAGCTGACTACCACAATAAGACAATATTGGGAGATCAACAAGGATTCCGCAGGTACAAGAGCAATGGAATGGGATGTCCATAAGGTCGTTGTCCGGGGGTACTGTATGTCAGCTAGCTGGGGAGTGCGGTGCTCCCTTCATGTTGAGGTCGTTCAACTAGAAAAGGAAATGAGAAAACTAGAAGTGGCACAAAATAGAGCATTATATATAGAGCTAAAAGAAGTGCGCGCAAAATATGATGAGGCAGATTTAAGACTTCGCTGACATGACCACAATTATAATTTGATGCGATTACAAACTGAAGGAGATAGATCAGGGAGATTGCTGGCATGGCTCCTTCGCGAAGGCCGCTATCAGTCCCCCATAGGGTCCACACGCCTGGCTGATGGAACTATAGCCACCAGTCAGGAAGCGATCAACAAAGCATTTGAGGTCTATTACACCGATTTCTACAGGGGGCAGACAGTGTGTACCGACTGACAATTGGGCTCTTTTCTGGGAGGGACAACCCTAGCAAAATTGGCACAATCAGATAAGGAAATTTTAGAGGCCCCTATAAAATGGAAGAACTAGAGGCGGCCATAACGCAAATATCCAGAAATAAAGCACCAGGTACAGATGGCCTACCAATAGAAAACTACACCACCTACTCAAAACACCTGAAATTACACTTACTATCGGTGTTTGAAGAAGCATGGTCCAATAGGGTACTCCCACCCACACAAAGAGAAGCATTGATAGTGGTCCTACCCAAGCAGGGACGTGACCCAACAGATGTTAAATCCTATAGACCACTCTCGCTTTTGAATCTAGACTGTAAAATCCTAGGCAAGGTACTAGCAAATAGGCTGGCCCCCATCTTACACACCCTAATACATGAAGACCAGAATGGCTTGATCCCTAAACGCAACACATTTTTAAATATCCGCAGGCTCTTGAGCATAATGGGGGATACCCCGCTAGGGGAATATGAGAATGTGGCAATGTCATTAGACATAGAGAAAGCATTCGACACACTAGGGTGGGATTATTTGTTCATCACTATGCAAAACATGGGATTTGGTGCTAGCTACATACGCTGGGTGCAGACATTGTATACGGAACCCCGGGACAGAGTGAAAACATGTGGCATTGTATCTGATAGTTTCCCAATTGGCAGGGGTACCAGGCAGGGGTGTACGCTGTCTCTTTTATTGTTTGCCATAGCTATGGAACCACTGGCCACTAAACTGCAGGCGCTAGGGGAGAGATGGGGGGTACTTAGTGTAGGAACTCACCACAACATATCACTGTACGCAGATGATGCACTGATATACGGGAGAAGAGCCAGCGTAGTAATGCCCTTAGTGATATCCTTGTTAGAAGACTATGGGAGAATATCGGGTTTGGTAGTGAACTGGGATAAAACCTGTGTATTCCCACTGACTAATTGGCCCATGGAGAACAGAGAGAACGCGCCGACGGGATGCCTGAAATGGTGCTTCGATACATTTAAATACTTAGGGGTCCATATCTACCACAAGCCCGGAGACCTCCGGGACGGAAACCTGGGGAGCGCACTGAAATCTATGAAGGGATCCTTGCGCTTCTGGTGCTCGCTACCGCTATCGCCGATAGGCAGAGTGACGGTGGCGAACATGTTATTACTACCCCGTCTTCTCTATTTTTTTGCAGCATTACCGGTCATAGTACCCAAAAGCTTCTTTTGTGAGCTAAACACAGTTTTACTGGGGCTTATAAGGGGAGCGGGCAGAACCTGAGTGGCACTAGTCACCTTACATCGCCCACTAAATGAGGGTGGGCTGGGCGCCCCTAATTTCAAATTATATTTCGCCTCAGCTCAATTACAATGGATATTAAACTGGATTCACAGACAAGAGGCAGCAGAATCCATATGGATCAGAACACAGTTAAATGGACTGCCGCTGGCCACATGGCTATCGTGCGCCATAACGAGGGAGGCCTCGGGTAATTCGCTAATGCTAGCCACGCATACATGCTGGTCACGGTATGTCCAAAAACCTAGTATGGGGTTTCCGTATTCTACCCTTATCCCCCTGGGACAGATACCGAGGTCGAGAGGTGCACCTGGAGTGTACTCGACCGCTACCTGGGCGGAAGCAGGGATTTTGACAGTAGGTGACTGCTTTGAGGATGGGGTACTGATGTCATTCAAAGCTATAAACGATCTCACGGCAGTGGGCCCAGGTCAATTCATGGCATATCATACTATACGTCGTTTAATCAAGAAGGCATGGTAGACACTCGACCGGGAGCCAATTATTTCCCCCGCATTCCACCACATGTTGTCATACGACACCCAAGATAAAATCATAACCAATTTATACAAAATGTTGAATAGCTCTCCCGACATGGGACTAGAGAAGGTAAGAAATCGGTGGAACACTGTACTACCGACCCAATTAGCACAAGAGGAGTGGTCACAAGCCTTGCAACATACTCGAAGGGTATCCAGAAACCCCAGATTTAGATACACACAATTTAACTATACACACCAGACGGACCTCTCACCCGCTAGGCTGAAAAGTATATTTCCTGGCTCAGACTCACTTTGCCCCCGATGTGGCTCTACTTCCGCCCACTTTTATCACATGGTTTGGGAATGTGGTCCTCTTGCAGTGGAGTGGCAGAGAATAGTGACTGATGTCTCAGAGATAACGGACCACTTATTTTTGTTGGACCCCAGTTCCTGCTTACTGGGAGTAAGAGTAAGGGGAAAAAACACAGATACATACATATGTTTGCAGAACTAGCATTCATAATGTACAAGAGACTGATAGAAATGAACTGGAAAGTCCAGAAGGCACGAGATGTGAAAATGTGGAGAGCTCTGAAATTATGGTGGTCGCGGACAGAATATCTGGTGCTACGTAAATTATCAGAACAAGGCCAGTTACATACTGGATGTGATGCATGGGAGTCATTTTATACTAAATTGGAAGCCAAAAACGATGAGCGCCCACCGAGAAACATCGCAATACCTCAGAGCTTGAGGGAGTAATGCCACATATATAAACCTCTCGTGCAAGCGAGGCAGTCGTACAAAATACGCTCACTCCAAACACACAAATAGATGGAAACTAATCAAGATTTTGAAAAATCAGAACCCCTGGGAGTAACGAGAAGAGCCGCTGAGACCCACACTTGATATGCGAGCACATACCCACAGTTTCATCAACAGCCTAGATGGGATAGGGGACAGAGCATAAGTAATCCACGAGTGAGAAGCAAATAAGAGATGGGAACACATGTCTCAACAGGAAATAACACAGACCATACCCCGCCACACATTATATGTGACAAATCTGCTGTTCATACCATTATTCCAATTTTTATTTACATATATATAATGTTTGACTCAGCTGTGCATAAAAGACAAATAATGTGAGATATAATCGGACCCAAGTTGTTGTAAATGTGATATGATCGCAGAAAAATTAGATCCTATTGTCATGTTTGTAGTTACGTTTGAAATATATCTGTGCAAAAAACAATAATAAAAAGATGTTTAAAAAAAAAAAAAGAGCAGCCCTCTCCTCGAGATACAAGATTTCCAGGTGCCCTTATCATAGAAATTAACCCCTAAATAGGGGAATTCCTGAACCTTACTAATTACTTGCTCATTTATTTTCAACTCTCCCACCCTACTCAATGGTTTACCGTAAACCATAAAATGTGATTTACTACAGTTTATCTCTAGATCTAAAGCTGACATAAAAATTTCATAGGCTTTGACCGCCTCACGAAGACCATTCATGGTGCGGGCATCGTCAGCATAGATCAATACCGGGACACTCTTACCATTAACTTTAGGAGCATCCTTACATCGTTCAACTAAAAAGTCATACAGCCCATTTGTATACAGAAGGAACAGGGTAGGAGCCAGGACACACTCCTGGTGTACACCCCTGTTAAGCTCAAACAAATCCGAGCATTCCCCATTTGGCCCAACCCTCACGTTAGCGTTAGTTCCTAAGTGGAGATAATGAAGCAGCTCCACAATTTGGGGATCCATACCCAACCGGGTTAGCCTCTCCCACTGCTTACTCCAATTAAACTTATCAAAGGCACAAGAACCATGAATGCAAGATGCAAAGTGCCCCTCTTGGCTTGCATGTACTTAACAATCAGCATAAGCAGATTGAAGCACTGTTCCTGGGTACCAAGTCCTTCCCTAAAACCGTATTAAACCTTGCTCAAAATTGCATTTTCAGCTATATGTAATCATTATTTTAAGTTATGTTATGTATAATGTTTTAGAAGTATGATTTTATATATTCATTTCATAGCTTCACTATAAGTAACAGAATTCATTTAATCTGAAAGTATACTCATGCTTTTATTAACTTGGCTGGAGTGAAGGCCACATACATTTAGTTAACTTTCAACGTGGAGTTTGCTCTTTGAATATTTTTTCCCAGCTGTAGGTGTTAGGATCCGAAACAAAGTTGATAAGGAGTCAATTTTGTGGAAGAGAAAAGAAAACCTGAGACAGGCAGTGCAAGGATAAGAAGCATATCCTGGAAGTTGCCAGCTGTAACTCTTTTGAAATCATTGGGAACAGGAATGCACCCAGGTTGGACATGCAAGGTTTCTAAAGTTGTAGATCCTAATTAAATTAATTGGAAGTTTGTTTTTCAACGAGAAGTTTCAAAATGTGATGTCATTACTCTTGGAGAAACAAGGACTTTGTCTTCAAGTCTGTAATAAAGCTTATTGAACCTTTAGATGGACTCTGAGGCTTAATGTGTGACCATTGAGTTGCGCTGAAATTGAATTTGAATGACTGGGTAAAATTATCTCTTCATCCTTCGTAACAGAGAATAAAAAAAAAGACTGAGCCCCAGATTAAAAGATGGGCCCCAGGCTCCATCAATGCTAAGGCAGTAGAACTGAAATAACACAGGAGTCGAAGGACAGGTTTGTAAGTTTATGCTTCACATCGGAAACACCAGGTCTCAGTTCTTTTAATACAAAAGTATTTACAATACAGGGTCAATGGAACAACTGTGTTTGGTTGTATTTAGAAGCAAAATGTTGCCATTTAGTGACTTTTATTGGCTGCAAATATGTAATCTTGACTGGCTCATTGCTATCTATATTCAACTGGTTAACGTGTCTGAATAATTCACCTCAAAGCATTTGTCCTCTATCCTTTGGTTTTAGTAAAATCCAAAGTGGACCGAGGACTTCACTTTTTATGGCCCACTAAGATGTCGAAAATACTCCTCAAGTGGAAAAACAATGGTTCTACAAACTTAGGACCTATCAAGTAGGCCTTTGTGATAATATTTCATGGACATATATCAATAATATGTCTGATTCATCTTGGAGATAACATGGCTAACTGAATGTTCTCGTGGTAGGCAGGAATAGGATGACACAGGGTTAACTTTTCAAATACCCGTGAGGGGACAAATACTCCTCATGCAAAGCTATATTTTGGTACATTCCAACAAATAAACCTGATGACAATATTTGTTTACCTCAGACATCGATTATCACTACTTGTTGCCAAACATATTACGTTGTGAGCCTGTAGGAAGGTATCAAAATATTGTTGTTGGATTAAAAAAGACAGTGAATGTCCTTACTTAGTGACATCAACCTACAAAAAACGACTGACTTTTACATAACTCCGATGACACTCCTCATCACATTCTGTAGCATGTACTTGACCATCAGCCTTCAAAGAAAATAAACAGAATGAGAGTCGTAGGAATGAATATATAATTCAAACCAAACCACAATATCATCACTAGAATCACTGGAAAAGGAGTAATACTGCAACAGGCCCCATTTTATTTACTTCGCACCCGACCTCTTCGAAAGGATAAATTAGTTTATGAAAAAGGATTAATCAGAACTGAGGTCCATGATGCCTTCCACCAAATATTTTTTTAACCATATTGTTTACCGTATACTTTACCCTCCGAGACCAAATAATTAAGTAGAAAATTAGAAATATAACTTGCCATACAACAGTAAGGCACATTTCTATTGTATTATTCACTACCACTGGATAAGGGTTGACATTTTCCCAGGTGCTTCTGCATCACACTACACGCCTCCGCTTTACGTACATACCGTCATGGATGGTTTAAAGAACACGCACATGACATAACCTCATTATGGGCTGCGCGGTACAATGACCTAATGATTGACCCACGACTATAGGCAAAGCATGTCACACAATCACGTAGCACACACCTTACGCTGAGGCGCTGACCAAACAGCGTATGATGGTGGCCTTTAAACAGAATGCACAGTCCAGCTCTCGCCAATATGCAGGGGCGAAATACAGCACAGGTGCAATTGTCAGCCGCTTCCTTTGATGAAGTAAGAACATTTCTGACCTTGATTAAGGATAGTAACTATGGGCCAAATGTATCAAAGTACTGTTTTGCATTTCTTAAATAGCGAATTTTAAGAAATCGCTATTTAAGAATTGCAAAATGATATGTCAGAATATAGCGATTCCCTAATAGCAATTCCCACAGAGTAGCAATCGCTATTAGGGAATCACTATTGAGAAATGTAACTCTATTTGTTTCTATGGGCCTTCAGGCCCATAGGTGCAAATGTTTTTGCATTTCCTAATTTTTGATTCCTTATTAGGAAATCACAAATTAAGAAATTCAAAACCAAGGGGGCTGAGGACCTAAGGCCCCCTTGGAGGCACATAAATATAACAGATATAGGGCCATATGTATGAAAACTGGGGTTTGCGAATCGCAAATAGCGATTTTTTAAGAAATCGCTATTTCCGAGTCTCAAGTTACCATGTAACAAACTTGCGATTCGGAATTAGCGATTTGTTAAAAATCTCTATTTGTGGTTAGCGATTCGGTAAAAAATCGCAAATTGCGAGAAAGTTCGAGAAAGCTCACCTGGAGGAGCCTGATGACATCACCAGCAGGAAATGAGTCATCCCAGGCAGTTTCAGGTGCCACACCCAAACCAGCATCCTGAGAGAGAGCAGCCCAGCCACATAGAGCAGCACTCAGCAGGAGCAGAAACACCTGAGCCAGGATGGAGACCCCAGGAACATCACAGGAGAAGCAGGAGAGGAAGCGCAAGCTCAAGTTTAGTGAACAGGAGCTGGAGGTACTGACTGAAGAGGTTGTGAGGAGCCATGACCGCCTGTTTGGGAAATCTTCACTCCAGGTTCCTGAGAGCGAAAAAAGAAGGTTATGGCTGGACATCCAGGGAAAAATCTGCGCCATTGGAGTGGCACAGCGCTCCATAGAGGAGATTAAGTAAAGGTGGTACGACCTGCGCTGCCGGGCAAAGGAGAGGGTGGCAAGGAGACTTGCGGAGGCCAGGGGTACAGGTGGCGGACCACCATCAGAAACACCATCCACACCACTGGAGGACCTGGTGGAATCCACACTCCTCCCTGAAGCTGTGACAGGGGTCACAGATATCGACACCTCCGGTCAACCGAGTACCAGCCAAGGTAAGTGCAATGTTGTTTGTGAACCCAATATGTGTATGCACAAAAGCCCCTTAGGAATTAGCATGTAATGTGAAGTAGTGTGTGCAGTAGTCCAGTCCACATCTTAGAAGCAGCACAACAATGCATTATGGGAGTTGCGGTCCACAAACTAGTACAGACAGTAGCATAACAATGTAATGAAGCATAGTGACACCCAAGGTAACACAACACACACAACACCATGTAGAGCAGTACCTGTACCTTTATTGCCATTTTCAGACAGATAATGTAACATACAAAACTGACATGCTGCATATTGTTGTTGCAGGGGGGCCAGGCCCAGCAGCCACACACAGTCCATGTGTAGGGGAGAGGGACACCCAGCAGCCCTCTGACACCAACACCAGTGGGTCCCTCCACATCTCCACTGTGCGCCGCAGGCCCAGGGCACTACCACTGCCAGACTTCAGCGGCGACTCGGATGTGCAGCAGGAGGGGCCAAGCACACGGTCTGCACCAGACAGGCGGAGCCAGATACTGGAGGGCAGGGGTCAGCCAGCACAACGCAGGAGTGCCACAGTGTCCCAGCAGCAACCTCATGAGGCAGGTGAGGGTCCGTCCTTGTTCGGGGGCCTTGAGGCTGCTATGTTGCAGCAACAGTGCCTGCAAAACAAACGCATACTTAGTTTGGACTGGAACCTGCGAGTCCACAATAGACACATGATGGGCCTGCATCGGCAACTGGACACACTGAACAGCAACATCACACAGCTGCGTGAGGGACAGGTGCAGGCTTCTGAGGACACTAGGGACCTTACTAGTGCAGTGCGTGACCTCTGCCAGGAGCTGCGCCGTGAAATGGTTAGCCGGCACAGACAGGAACACCGATTCAGGACAATGTTTGGCAGCTACTGCAGGTCCTCCAACAGGATGGCGAACTCCACAGCACTCATCGCCCGTCGCGCTGTGGCGCACAAGTGGAGGCTGCACACACCAGCAGGGACGTGGTCCAGGTCCTTGTGCACATCACTAATGTGATTGAACATGTCATGGGACAGAGATCTGCCACTCCCAGTGACGTAGCCTAGGGGGACACTGAGGACAGTTCTAGCCTCAGTAGTGTGGCCATACCTGCAGCAGACACCAGACGGCGCAGTGCCAGGCGCAGCACTGCCACTGAAGGAGACATTCAAGGTGCCAGTGAGTTAACTGGGCACCCGAGTGGTGTGCGTGGGAGGAGAAAGTGACTCTTGCCGCAATTACACTGGTGTTGCCACTATGACGTAATAGTGCGTGACTCAGTTCTTTTGTTAATTTTAGTTTTTTACATCACCTGTTTACTTTATTTATCACTCATTCATTACCTGTCGTAAGGTAATAAATTTCTATCACTACAGGTACAGTTGTCAGTGGATTTTTGTCATTCATACTCACGTCTGAAATGGTTGTGTGTGATGTCGGCACGCCTTTGCCTTCCCCCTGCTGCACTGGTCCTGTTTGCTGGCTGTAGAGGTGGTATGGGATCGTCATCCTCATCTGATTCAGTGTCACTGATTTCTATAGGTATGCCCCTGGTTGTAGCTATATTGTGCAAGATTGCACAAGTAGCTACTATTCTACATGTGGTTTCTGGACTGTACTGTAGTGCCCCTCCACTTTTGTGGAGGCAACGGAAGCGACTCTTCAGCAGGCCAAATGTGCGCTCCATAACGTTGCGGGTTGCCCTGTGTGCTGCATTGTATCTCCGTTCTGCTAGTGTTGCGGGATTGAGGTAGGGCGTCATCATGTAGGTGCGCACTGCGTAGGCACTGTCTCCTGGAAGGGACAGAAGGTGTGATGAGTAACTCAGCCATCTGACATGGGTTTGTCATCTATGCGCCAGTGTACAGAGTGACATTACCTAGTAGATATCCTTCACCAAACTCCCCAGCTAGCAGTCTTGTGTGAATGCCGCTGTGGCGAAAGATGTAAGAATCATGTGTGCTCCCTGGGTACCTGGCCACGAGATCAGTTATGAGATAGGAGGCATTGCATATCACCTGTATATTCATGGAATGTTGGTATTTCCGGTTGCGGTACACATACCCTGTGACTGCTGGTGGACATATTGCCACATGTGTGCCATCTACGGCACCTAGGACGTGGGGGAACTGTGCTATCTGGTAGAAATCAATTTTTGTCTGCTGTATTTCTTGTGGGACGTGGGGGAATCTGATGTACTGTTGGAGTTTGCTTAGCATGGTGTTGATAAATGCTTTGAAAAATCTGGAGAGGGTACTCTGTGACACCCCCCCAGCCGCTGCTATGACCCCTTGAGAGCTCCCAGAGGCGAGTAGGTGTAGGGAGCATAATACCTGCACATGGGTGGGTATGCTGTGAGTCCTTAGTGTTCTGCGCTGCAGTATGGGTTGTAGCTCAGCTATCAGATCAAGTATCATGGCTGAGTTCAACCTATACCTCTCAAATATTTCCTCCTCTGTCAGGTCAAATAGTGTAATGCGCACTCTGAAAATGCGCTCCTGTCTCCTCCTCCCTCTCCTCAAACCTGCCAAGATCCTCATCCTCCTCGCCATGACGTAGAGTGCAGCCATTGTGGAAAAGAGTCTGGGGCATTCTGGGCCTCTTTATATAGGTTGCACCTGGTTACCACCTGGTTTCACTTAGTGGTATTTTGCATGTGCAAAATGCCATTCTGCGAAAAATCGCTAATTGCGATTTTTTGATGCATCTATTTGCGATTTGGATTTTGCAAATCGCATTTTGCGCCTCACAATTTCCCACTGGAAATACCGAATCGCAAAATGCGACTCACAAAACCAGGTCGCACCGCAAAAAATCGCAAATTTTGCGATTTCTTAATTTTGGTCTGCGAATGCCTTTCATGCATCGCAGACCACGTTTATGCACTCGCAAACGGCCAATTTTTGCGATTCGCACCGTTTGCGAGTGCAAAAACTTTTCATACATCTGGCGCATAGTACACTGTTCCATACACTAAGTACATGCAGGGCTGAGAACAGTCAGTAATTTCAGGAGAGCCCTCATACACCTAATAGGATGTCAAGCTTCATCACTGGGCAGTCTCCTCGTCAGACCGGTGCTGTAATGTCTGGCGGACCACCCCTGTTATGATGGTGGTACTGAACCGGAGACTGTATACCGAATTCGGTTAGGTCTGAGATGAATACTGACTGTTGGAAAAATGTAGGAGAGACAGAAAGAGTTAAAATTAGCTCCGAACCTTAAACATCACATTTAATGAATCAGGGATAGGTTCAGGCCAAGATTAAAAGAAAAACAAGGGGAATGAAAACGGGGATAATGTCCCACTACACTCCACACAAAGGAAAAAGGTAGTGTGCCCAATCCTAGAAAAATGTGGTTGAACCAGGACTATAGGCAAAGCATGTCACACAATCACGTAGCACACCCCTTACGCTGAGGCGCTGACCAAACAACAGCGTATGATGGTGGCCTTTAAACAGAATGCACCGTCCAGCTCTCGCCAATATGCAGGGGCAAAGAACAGCACGGGTGCAATTGTCAGCCGCTTCCTTTGATGAAGTAAGAACATTTCTGACCTTGATTAAGGATAGTAACTATGGGCCAGATGTATCAAAGTACTGTTTTGCATTTCTTAAATAGCGAATTTTAAGAAATCGCTATTTAAGAATTGCAAAATGATATGTAAGAATATAGCGATTCCCTAATAGCAATTCCCACAGAGTAGCAATCGCTATTAAGAAATGCAACTCTATTTGTTTCTATGGGCCTTCAGGCCCATAGGTGCGAATGTTTTTCCATTTCCTAATTTGTGATTCCTTATTAGGAAATCACAAATTAAGAAATTCAAAACCAAGGGGGCTGAGGGCCTAAGGCCAACTTTGAGGCACCCCAAAATTTTATTGTGCACATGTGAAGTGTACAAATGCCCTAGGGGTATGTGTGAGCTACATAACACTTTTAAACATGATTTTTTAATGCATTTTTAAAAATTGCACATGGTTGCCACCAACTTGGAGTAGGTGGTAATTGCATTTCCTAAGTGCCCAGTTTGCATTTAGGAAATGCTTGCTACATGTGCGTATGGAATCGCAAATAGGATTTCCCTATTTGCGATTTCCTATTTAGGGAATTTCAAATTGCGGTTCCCTAATCAGAGTCAAAATTTTAGGATATCACTATTTTAGCGATTCCTTAAAAATTGCACTGCGAATGCCGTACATACATTCTGTATGGCTATTTTGCATTCGCAAAAGGTGGAATTTTGCGATTTGCACAGTTCGCGAATGCAAAATAGTTTGATACATCTGGCTCTCTGTTTCTTCTCAGCTGCACCCCGCCCTCAATATCAGAAATTACCATTAGCAAACTAACAGTGGACATCCCTCTCTTGTCCCCTACAGGACTATAGGAAGCTTTAGCTGGGTGAGATGTAAAAGAACAGAGTGCTGAAGCCTTACCTATATATATTTATGTCCAGCTTTACTATCATATTTATTGTTCACTTCACAGCACCTAGTGTTGTTTGCTGTGATATCACCAAGAGTAGTTTGAAAAAACTTTTTACACTTGCATTGTGTGCACTGAAGGTTGCTCAATTTCCATGTAAAAAACTTTATAAAACATTTAATTTCTTTATCCTTGAATCCATTGAGAACAACCTGGTTTCCTCAATTTGGAGCACACGTATGCATGAGTATGTGCATTTTTGAGTGTATACCTACCTCACAAAAGGACTACAGTTGAGTTAATAAAACAAGTGGATTACTAGGCATCTCTGTTCCTGAACAAGTTTGTATGAGCGTCCGGGCAAATAAGCCTGCTTTAACATGTACATCCACTGGCGTAACAAAGACCCCCGCAGCCCCTTCCGAGCAGGGGGGAGGGGCTGAGCTCCAGTGGGCCCCCTCTGCACAGCACCTGGCCTGAGTGAGACCGAAGGGGGGGCCCATTCCGTGTTGTGTGTGAGGGGGCACTCCTGTTTTGTTATGCCACAGTGTAGACTTTGTGATGCTGGAGTAATACTTACTTCCCTAAGTCAACATGGCCATCTGTACGATTTAACCTTACCAGGGAAACACACTGATAAACAAATCAAATGGGATATTCCTCTAGGGAATTTTAAAGTAAAAAATCATAAAAGATCCCTCAGACCTAGATAATCAAGTGCTCCGTTACACTGGTGGAGGCCAGGCAGATGAACTGTCCTTCCGGATGAAGGAGTACATGGTGAAGCATGCCACAGATATGCTGTGGGTGAGAGTCTTTTTAAAGCCTCCTTGTAGGAAGTTGGCTCTGTATATACTATCTCAAAGTGAGAGATAGTGTGCACAGAGCCCAAGGGTCCCCTTAGAGGTTGATAGTGGCAAAATTAGATCATACTAATGATCTGTTTTGTGGTAGAGTGGTCGAGCAGTAGGCTTATCAGAGGGTAGTGTTAAACATTTGTTGTACACACAGGCAATAAATGAGGAACACACACTCAAATACTTAACTACAGGCCAATAGGTTTTTATATAGAAAAATGTCTTTACTTAATTTATTTTTAGAACCACAAGATTCAAATTTGAGGTAAGTACATAAAATGCAAGGTACTTCACACAGGTAAGTATAGAACTTTGATTTAAAAGATTAGTACTCACAGTTTTGGTTAAAATGGCAAATAGCTATTTTAAAAACAGACACTGCAAAAATAAAAACAGTTCCTGGGGAGGTAAGTTTTGGTTAATTTCTCAGGTAAGTAAAGCACTTACACAGTCAGTCTCCTGGGCATAGGCAGCCCACCGTTGGGGGTACAAGGCAACCACAAAGCCACAGCACTAGCAACTCAGGGCCGGTCAGGTGCAGAGGTTAAAGGAGGGCCCAAAACACATAGCTGCCTATGGGGAACAGGGGTGCTCCGGTTCCAGTCTGCTAGCAGGTAAGTACCTGTGTCCTCGGGGAGAAGACCAGGGGTGTTTTGTAGAGCACTGGGGGGGGGGACACACAAGCACACAAAACACACCCTCAGCGGCACAGGGGCGGCTGGGTGCAGTGTGCAAAGTAGGTGTCGGTTTGCAGTTGAAATCAATGGAGGGACCCGGGGGTCACTCTGGCAATGCAGACAGGGCACAGGGGGGCTTCTCAGGCCAGCCACCGACTGGGCTAGGATGAGGGCCGCCTGCTCATCACTCCTGCACTGGTAGGTGGTTCCTCTCGCTCCTGGGGGCTGTGGGTGCAGTGCTTGGTCCAGGCGTCGTGTTCCTTTGTTACCAGGCAGTCGTGGTCAGGGGGAGCCTCTGGATCCTCTCTGCAGGCGCGCTGGGGGGTGCAGGGAGGTCGACTCAGGGTGTCCACGTTGTTGGAGTTGCCTGTGAGTCCTCTCTGCAGTGTTGGTTGTCCTGAACTCGAGCTGGGGTCGTTGAGTGCAGAGTGTGAAGACTCACACTTCTGGCGGGAAGAGAGAGTCTCTTTAAAGTTGTTTCTTTGTTGCAATTTTGTTGCTGTTTCTGGACGGAGCCGCTGTCCTCTGGAGGTTCTTGGTCCTTTAGGTGCAGGTAAGTCCTCTGAATCCTCAGAGGTCGTTGGTCCCGCTGGATGCGTCGCTGTGCAGGTTCTTTGAGTCTAGAGACAGGCCGGTAGGGCTGGGGCCAAGTCAGTTGCCATCTCTGTCGTCTCTGCGGGGCTTTCAGGTCAGCAGTCCTTCTTCTTTCTTCAGGTTGCAGGAATCTGATTTACTGGGTTCAGGGTCGCCCCTAAATACTGAATTTAGGGGTGCGTTTAGGTCTGGGGGCAGTAGCCAGTGGCTACTGCCCTGGAGGGTGGCTACACCCTCTTTGTGCATCCTCCCTGAGGGGAGGGGGGTACATCCCTATTCCCATTGGGGGAATCCTCCAAAACCAAGATGGAGGAATTCTTAAGGCACGGGTCACCTCAGCTCAGGACACCTAATGGGCTATCCTGACTGGTGGGTGACTCCTCCTTGTTTTTCTCATTATCTCCTCCGGACTTGCTGCCAAAAGTGGGGTCTGTGTCTGGAGGGGTGAACATCTCCACTAGCTGGAATGCCCTGGGGCGCTGTAACAACAGGCATGAGGCTCACCACCAGGTGTTACAGTTACTGCTGGGGGAGGTGAGAAGCACCTCCACCCAGTGCAGTCTTTGTTCCTGGCCACAGAGTGACAAACACACTCACCCCATGTGGCCAGAAACTCATCTGGTTGTGGCAAGCTGGCAAGAACTGATCAGCTTAACACTAGGAATTGGGCGGGTATACAGGGGGCATCTCTAAGATGCCCTCTGTGTGCATTTTTCAATAAATTCCACTCTGGCATCAGTGTGCATTTATTGTGCTGAAATGTTTGATACCAAACTTCCCAGATTACCGTGTAGCCATTATGGAACTGTGGAGTTCATAATTGACAGACTCCCAGACCATATACTCTTTATGGCTACCCTGCACTTACAATGTCTAAGGTTGTGGACACTGTAGGGGCATAGTCCTCATGCAACTATGCCCTCACCTGTGGTATAGTGCACCCTGCCTTAGGGCTGTAAGGCCTGCTAGAGGGGTAACTTACCTATGCCACAGGCAGTGGGTTGAGGGCATGGCATCCTGAGGGGAATGCCATGTCGACTTAGTAATTTTCTCTCCAGCAGCACACACAAGATGTGAGGCAGTGTGCATGTGCTGAGTGAGGGGTCCCCAGGGTGGCATAATACATGCTGCAGCCCTTAGAGACCTTCCCTGACCACAGGGCCCTTGGTACCAGGGGTACCAGTTACAAGTGACTTATCTGTGTGCCAGGGCTGTGCGAATTGTGGGAACAAAGGTACAGTTTAGGTAAAGCACACTGGTGCTGGGGCCTGGTTAGCAGGGTCCCAGCACACTTTCAATCATAACTGGCATCAACAAAAGGCAAAAAGTTAGGGGGTAGCCATGCCAAGGGAGGCATTTCCCTACATTCCTGATAGGTGTCAGCATGGATTCTAGAACAACATCCTAACACCCTAAAAGTTTTTGTTCCTTAAGTAGGCCTTTTCTCTGTTGAGATGAGATGAGCATAAAACTTTAAACATCTCTTTATGTCAAGCAAATGTAAATACTGTTCACCAGCTGTTAATGGGTATGGTGATAAAAGCTGGCAATGTTTTTTTTCATTCAGGTGAAAGGATGTTGGATCCTTCGGAATAAACCTTGGATACAAAGACAAAGGTAACATTTTTATCAAACTTTGTGGTGGTTTAATTAAAAACCATGAATGTCTCTGATTCTACTCGTTGATGCTATATCTGAAAGAAAGGTGGTTTTCTATGACAACATTTATAGCAAAGCTCTGTGTTCAAATAATTATTTGATGAGATGGCCCAATGCTGTATTTGGGGCCAGATGTACCCAAATTAGGAAGTGTGACTTCCAAATTGTGATTCTTACCGAATTGCAATTAAGAAAATGCCATTCTTAGTTTTGGAAAACTTTGCACTATTATATAGTAGTTCCTATTGGGTCGCAAATTGACCTACCTCATGAACATTAATGAGGTAGGTCACAGTTTGCAACCCATTAGGAATGATAGCCATCACAGGGATGGTGGCCTTCTGGAGGTCAGCAGACCACCATGTATATGATCGCTTTTAAGTAAAGCAAAAAATTAAATGTAGCCTGTTTTCCTTTAAGGAAAACAGGATGAGTGTAAAAAATGAAATTTAAACATTTAAGTTTCATTTTTTAAGAATAGGCAGTGGTCAATGAGACAACTGCCTGCTTTTAACAAATACTATTGTTTATATTCTCAAAAGGGAAGGGATCCCCATGGGGACTCCTTCCCATTTGCAAATGGGTTACCATCTCCTTCGAGGAGTAAGTAAAATATTACTGTTTTGTGACCGGAATTCGATACCCAACATTGCGAAACGGTATTTGGAAGGGACGCCCTAAACACACCCCTTCCAAATACTGATTTGCAAAGTCAAATTCGATTTGGTAATAAGTCAGTGAATCGCAATTTAGCTTTTGTACATTACAAAATGCTTTTTTGTCTGTCTCAAATATCCCGATTCTGTGAACGAGACCGTTTGTGACCTCCAGAAAAGTCTTCTACATGTATTTGTAAATTTCCAAACCAACATAGTTTTGGCTAGAGGAGGATAGGAGAGTAACAGATCTCAGTAAAATTCTTCCAACATTTTCTGAAAAATGTGGCCACAAGGAGCACTCTGATTGACTAGTATCATAATCCTGATTTTGCCAAACTTAGCAGATAAGACAGTGTTTTGTGTGAATATAAAGAAAATAGATCTATGTTGTTTTTTTCACCTACGTACAAAATCATCTCTATGTAATGGAATAAGTCTTCACTGTGGAAGTAGCCCTGGCTACTTGACCTAACTTCTTGCAGGAAGCCAGGATCTATAAATATCCAAAGTCTAGATCTACAGCTACCAGGCAGTCCATATTCACAGACACTGGGTCACAATGAATGGTCTGGCCCTCACCCTTGATTAGCCGAAACAGTTCACCTTGAATTGGATTGGTGTCTGGATTGATGGGTCACATAGCTCAGGGTACCAGAACTGTCAGGTCTGAGTGGAAGCTACCAAGATTATTGTGCAAGGCTTTTTCTTCATTTTGCATAGGACGCTCTGAATAAGTGGCATCTGGGAAAAGCATAAGCACAACAAAGGAATTAAAAACGTTTACCATTTTTTTTAGTTGGGATAGCACCATCTCCTTGCAAAGCTTTGGTATTTGGTGTTGGTTGGCATTGCAAATAGATCCAACTGAGGATAGCCCATCCTTTGGAAGACTAAGGGCCTGATTTAGATGTTGGCTGTAACTGGTCCGCCTCCACTTTTACGACAGAAACCCCATCAGCTGGCTTGTCGGTCCACCCGCCCATTTTAGATGTTAGCAGTCCCATCAACTTCAACCCACCTGAGTCTCGCTGACTCTGCCAAGGATTCTCATCTGCTTGATGGCACCACAGGAAATTGTGGCTGGCGGCAGGACACCAACCACACTTACCGTTGTGCGGATTTGGATGTGCCTTACTGTCAAGCAAAATGTGGCGGTCCGATCTCCACTTCCGAGTTGGCAGATTGGGAGGGAAAGGGGTGAAAACTCACCTTTTTCCCAATTCCACTTCTTTTTCCAGTTGGACATGGCTGGATGGAGCTGGACAACACCCACCATCGGTGCTGCCACTGGACCACAGAGAAAACATGACCCTCTCCATTGCTGGACACAAAGGTAGGGAACCTACATTGGCTGTCTACTTGGGTGGTCACTGCACATGAGCTCGGGACCACTGCAGACATATACATATTGCATTAATTTTTAAGAATAGCTGTGACATACACATGTGGGGGACACAAGTGGGTCAGACACGGATGATAGGGACACACTGGTACACAACACATATCACACACATGCACAACTATCATTTTGGTGTCAGTATTCATTACCAAATAAATGCTGGCACCACAATGACGGTACAACCATACTTGTCAACTGTGTCCATGTGTGCGCATTGCAAGGGGCCTGTATCTGTCCTGTTGTGCTTTGAGTTGCGTGTGTGACTTAGTACGCATATGTGTGTGTTCAATGTGAGTGGCTGGGTGAGGTAGCAGGAGCTTGAGTGGGTGATGTCTCAGTATGTGTGCCACATGAATTTGCCATTGATGTTGTTGTGTATGTTGTGTGTTGTGTTGTGTTGTTGGTTGCAACATTCAGGTGAGTGTTGTTGTGTGGCAGTTGTCATGATGTGTGTAGTTGTGGTGTGTGTGTGTTTGTGTAGATGAGTGTGAAGTTGTGTTGGTTGTTGTGGCTGTGTCATGTGTGGGTGTTGTATCAATAATGTGTGTGTATGTTGTGTCATGCATGTACGTCAGTGTGTGTTTGCGGCATGTAGGTGTTGTGTTGTGGGGCATGGCAATGGTTAATGTTGTATATGTGGTGTGTCCTGTCATGTGTGATGGATAACTGTAGTTATGTTTTTGGCAATGGGTTCTTAGATGCTGGCTGCGTTGATCATGCACTCATTGACAGTGTCTTGGCCGACGGCTTCACTGGTGACGTGGAGTGTGGCACTCCTTTAGTCGGTAGAGCAGGGTTCAGAGGATTTCCCTGTTACCTGATAACAAGCGATAACAAATCTGAAAGCTGGAGCCTCTGCGAAAGGTTGGATCCCTGAGCCTCTCCCCATAATTGGCTGGAGTTTGGGTCATATCCTTGGCTAATTGTGGTCTCTGAAGGGTTTTTCATTATTTTCCAATGGCTCTTGCTATATTGAAATGTGGCTTTGTTAGCATCGAACTACCAAGGGTTTTCGGGCTAGAGTCAGGAAATAATTCAAGCATGTGAATCTATGAAAGATCTAATGCTGCAGAAACTCTCACTGCATCCTTACATCAGGAATGCAATCAAGCTTACATAATTGTTATGAACTGTTGCTTCGAGTGTGCTTGTTTGAGTCTCATGTGATCCAGAATCAAACCCAATTCTAAGACAGTGCATGGAGTACACACCATCCTTTTCATGAATTTTGAAACCTCCTCTTGAAGCAATTTTTCTTAGCAGGTATTTATTGATCAATTTTGCCAAGCTACAGGTCATTAGATTACATAAATCTTAGCACCTACTTGCTTGTCGTGCTGTACTCCCAGGTGTGGAGAAAATATGCTATAATTTCACCCACTATGGTACAAACTAGTGGGGGAGGGGATCATAGAGCATGCTTATATGTATTCTGGAGTTTCCTAGATCCTTGGTGAACTGTTCTGTTTATTGAGCCTAAAATGGAATGAAACTGACTCCGTTGATTCAGAACTGCAAAGGCATTTACAGAATCAGTGTTTTTTTCACCCATCTTTTAATTAAAAAGGTCTTGGTCATCAAAGAACATATAAAAAACACATGTATGTGCACAGCTGCAGAAATTAGTAGGTTTTAACCAGTGTTTAATTTGTGCTGGTGTTTGCCGGGGCTTAGCACCAGCCCCTGGTTCATAACACATCTCATCTCATGACAGAACACACCTCTGTATTTCATCAAATGGTGGCACATTCTTTGTACATTTTTAAACACAGCACATCAGCAGCATGTTTAACAACTCAATATACATTAAACAAATAATACCAGCGCTCCTATGTCTTTCTTACAGCTTTGGGTGACTGGGTAGTGCGCTCTTATGCCTCCCTAACTTTTTCCACATAATGTATCAGCCAAATTTGTGTCCTGGGGATTCAGACAGTACCCAAGGTTTGTGGACTCACCTAGAATAGGTCAAATATAGCTACATTTTGAGTTTTTTAGGAAAAAGTGCTCTACAAAACAGTGCCTGTTTTTTCCATAAAAATGGTAATGACGGGGCATGGCTTGGCCGTCTCGCAAGCGGGGCGCTCATTGACTGGCGGGTGTGGGAGCTGGGTCCTCTTGTCTTCACCACCCGTGCTTTGGTGAATTCCGGGAGTTGGGTGTGCACGTGGCCTGTTGGGTGCCTTTTTTTGGGCGCTTGGGGGGTGGGCCTGTCTCCCCCCACCCTTCCCGGTGTCCTCCGAGCCCTTATCGGCGGCAGGGTTTGAGCCGCGCGGCCCCCCGGGCAAGTGTGTTGATGCTGGGGGTTGCTGCAGGCCGGGTTTTTCTCTTTTTTGGGGGGGGGTCATCGTCCAGCTGCACAGGGATACCTGTGAAAAGTCCTAGAGCTTGGCGCCCCCCGCCCCTCTCCGGCTGAGACATATGTGACGGGCTGGAGTGAGTGCCCTCGTGGAACTTCTGGGTGCTGGGGCCCCATATGGCTGGAGACTACTATTGTGCGGAGTGGTGGGCGCTCATTTGGATCCTGGTCTGGTCGGCAGCATAGAGAATGGGGAGGCGGACCAGAGACAGTCAAAGCTCACTTTTGAAAGTGGGAAAAAGAAAAACGGCCCGTCCGGCCGGTCGGCGAATGATCTGCCGCTAGAGGAGGAGGCTGCTGCATCTTCCATGAAGGCTATGCTCTTGGACCTCAAGCATAGCCCGGCTAACATCAACGCCAAGCTTGATCACTTAACTGAGCAAATGGACCGTCTAAAGGAACGGGTAGATGGTCACGACACGCGTCTTGAGCAGCTGGAAGCACGCACATCAGACTTGGAGGACAATCGATGCGGAGATGGGGAACAGTTGATGCGCATGGAGCGCATGCTGGAAGTGATCCGGAATAAAAATGAGGACTTTGAGGCCCGCTCCCGACGGAAAAAGAGCCGTATTCACGATTCTTGGCACGGTGCAGAAATAATCCTGATTCATAAAAAGGGTGATGTAGGTTCACCTGCAAAGTAGGTTCACCTGCAAATTATCGACTGATCAGCCTTATTGATATCCTTCAAAAGACCTTTGCTAAGCAAGTCTTAGATAGGCTTACCGATTGGATTCAAGATAATCAAATCTTATCCCCTTTACAGGCCAGTTTTCGGCCTAAAACTAACACCATGGACCAAGTCTTTAGGCTGTCATTACTATTTTGGAAGTACGTCACCCTATCCAAGCAAAAACTCTACGTTGCTTTTGTAGATTTAAGATCTGCATTCGATCTTGTTCCCAGAGAGAAATTATGGGGAGTATTAAACAAAATCGGTATCCCAGGAAACCTAGTGCATTTAATTCAAAGGTTACACGAAAAAACATTTTGCACAAGTTAGATGGGGTAATCAGGGGGAACTCACCGACAAAATAGATATTAGGAGAGGAGTGTGCCAGGGTTGTGTTCTTGCCCCAACCCTATTTACATTGTTTATTAACGAGGTGGTGCAAGTCGTTACCAACTGCCAAAACGACGCTCCATCTCTGAATAACCATAAAATTCAGATTTTGCTATTTGCCGACGATTCCCTCCTGATCTCTAGAAATCCTATGGGCCTTCAGGTACTTGTGGATAAGTTTAGTTCGTTTTGTTGTGATTTTGGACTTGAGCTTAATCATAGCAAAACTAAACTTATGACCCTGGGATGTGGCCCTACCAAGAGATATTCCATTTTTTATAATGGTACCCCCCTAGGCAAGGTATGCTCCATAGACTATCTGGGGGTGAGAATTAGCAATAATCTGTATTGGGGGGACCCAAATCGATAAAAGTTTAGCTCTTCTGGCCCATAGATCTGGGGCTATTCTACGTTTCCACAAGTCTACCTCTGAGAGAGTGGTTACCCCAACCATTAAAATCTACCGAGCAAAGGCACAGAGTGCTGCAGTCTATGGGGCAGAAATCTAGGGGTCCTTGAACACTGGCAAGCTCGAAGTGGGGGAAAACAACTTTGTAAGGTCAACTTTGGCTTGTCCTCGTAATACTCCACTGCTGCCCATGTTCTGGGACCTTGGTCTTTCATGCATCTCAGATGTAATTGCCCTACGACCATTGCTTTTCTGGGTCCGCGTATGGACCACCCCTGAGCTATCCACATATAAGGAGTCTATTCAAGACATCCTGGACAGACCTAATGTACTTACCATTCCTTGGTTTAATCACATCTCAAAATGGTTCCATAGATTGGGTCTCAGCGAGTTTTGGAGCCATCCTGACAGTATAAGGAAGGATCAGAAAAACCATTTGAAAACTGTTTACTGTACGTATGTCAGGGAAAACGATCTGCTGTGCTCAACATATGGCAGATTGACTTTACAATTTTTTTACTTTAAATGGTATCAGTATCTTGAACCATTTATGGATGCAATTCTTGACCCACTAAGTAAGAGCCTGTATATTCAGTTCAGATATGGTTGCCTGCCTCTTAAATCTTACGGTAGTACTCGGAGCTTGACTCCAAGATCTGATCTTTGTCCTAGTTGTAATCATACTTCAGAATCTATTTTACATTTTATGTTTATATGCCCCGCATATATGATTGCGTGACGGAAGTGGTTACGACCCGTGTGCAGAAATATGGGGATGAGACATTGTATGGCTGCCTTAAGGATCATGATGAGGGATACTTCCTCCCCCCTATCTTGTGCAGTTAGCAAGTACATCGCAGCTGCTTGGCATATAAGTATCCGTTTCCTGGAAAAAAATGATGATGAGGAATACATTTTTAAAATGTTTTAGCTGTTAATTTTTAACCATGCACCTAAGACTGAAATAAAACCCCATGTCTAATTCGAATGATAGGTATTAGGGGGTTAAGTGCATTTTGAAGGAAAGTAATTTTCTGTGTTTTAAGGCTGAACATGTGTTATTTTATTAAATTTTCTCCCTTTTATCAAAAACTTTTTTGTATTTGAATGTTGTTTTTGCTTTTATGGTTGAAAGTAACCGAATAAAGCTATGTGAACTCAAAAAAAAGCCGCATTCTGGGCCTCCCGGAGTCGACGGCCATCGGGTGCATTGAGGACTATGCTGAGACCAAGCACTCTGCGCTGTTCCCCTGCGAGCTCCCCCTGAGTGTTGGTGGTGGAGAGGGCCCATAGATCCCTGGGAGCGGGACCTCCGCTGGGGGCACCAGCACGTCCTATTATTGTACGCCTACTAAACTATAGGGATAGGAATACTATCCTTCGACTGGCTAGAGAGCGTCGACCTGTGATCTACAATAATACTGAATTGAATTTCTTTCCCGATTACACTCCTGGGGTGCAGGCAGCCCGTAAGGTCTTGCTGCCTGCCAAGCGTACTCCGAGCCAGACTGATGCCAAATACTCCCTCATTTATCCAGCTAAATTGCGAGTGCAGCATAAGGGTAAGATTAACTATTTCACTGACCCAATATTGGCAGCTAAATATGCTAAATCTGTTCCCAAAAAGGTGCTGTCTGGGGGCCCGCGGGCTTGGGGGGGAGAGAGCGATGCTCTTAGTGACAATGACTGAAGTACCTACATCATATGTGGTCCTGTTACTGACCTGCCCGGTGCCTAATGGCCCACACATTTGTTGTTAATTTCCATGTTGGGATGGTCTGTTCTGCTATTCAGCTCACACTGGGAGTCCCCTTGCCTTCCCATCCCATCTGGGATGGTTATCAGATGGCCTCGCTGACAACCCATAGGATGAGTCCATTCAAGTTGTTCACTGTCATGATGTGGAAAATGTATTTGGGATTGGGCGGGAATGTAGTACTGACCCGATTGAGGGGTCGGCGTGGGTGAAGGGTTGCAATGTCTTGCATTGTTTTTTTTTTTCTTTGCCTTCTTTCCTTTCCTCCTGTCCTTTCCCCCGACGGCTTTTTTGTGCTGGTCTGGGGAGTGGTGTGTATTGATAGAATGCTGAGATGGTGTAACAGAGTGTGACGTCTGTACGCTGCCTCACTTGGAATAGTCGTGGGCTGAATGATGGGCGTAAGATGCGGTTGATCTCCTCCTACATGCTACAGGAGACTCATTTAGTGGAAGCTACGAAACACCGAGTGAAAGCTGGTTGGATTGGTGAATGGCATGCTGCGATGTATTTGAGATATGCACGGGGCGTGGTGATCTTGATCCGGAAGGGTCTGCATTGGCGTACTGAAAAGGTGCTTGTGGATCCGAATGGTCGGTATGTCATGATGAGAGGCACACTGTTAGATAGATCTTGTAGGCTGGTGTCGATCTATGGACCAAACACTGACGACCCTGAATTCTTTGGGGAAGTGTGGTGGTTGATATGCTCACTGGGATCCGGATCCCTGCTGTGGGGGGGGATTTCAACGTGGTGTTGGACTTTGTGATGGACCGCGAGAGCCAGGCTAGACCACAGCATGTGGCGGCAGCTAAGAACCTGTCTCTTGTAATGGCTGAAGGTGCTCTGGTTGACCTTTGGAGAGCTAGGCATGGAGCTGACAGGGAGGGTGCCTGCGTTAACTATGTGCACGGCAGCTGGTCACATACTGACAGATGGCTTGGTACCAGGGATTTAGAGCTCTGGACGCAGTCAATCGAACATAAGGCCCGTAATTTGTCGGATCATTTACCGGTCCTGCTGGGGTTGCTTGTCCCCGGAGGCCCCCTGCACGCCTTCATGTGGAGATTACCTCATGGTGCTCTTCGAGATCAGCTTTTTAGAGACGAGATCTGTGAAGCTATTGTCTATTACTTCACTGAGAATCACGGCTCCATGTCTTCTGCGGGCACTGTTTGGGAGGCCTTCAAGGCAGTAATTCGTGGCTATGTCTCTCAAAACAGCACGGTGTGCTGAAGGTGCTAAGCCGGGACTTGGGCTGAACTGGAGGCTCAGATTGCGGACCTTGAGAGAAGATTGGTCTCTGATTGGTCTTGTGACCTCCTGGTTGAACTCAGGGGAAAGATGACACAGTTTGAGGAGGCCGCCCTTCGTGAGGTCTACTTCTTAGGGAGGGACGCTATGGTGAGGGTGAGAGGGCTGGCCGAACGCTACTAGGGTCAACACTGTGACGTGCATGGCGAGGGCCTGGACTGCGCTGTTGCGGCACGCTGATGTGTAAGAACCCTTTGCTCCTTCGATGCCTCTTTGGGATGTTTGTGGCCTCGACACTGGTGGAGGATGTCTGAGTCTGTGAGTTTCTTCAAGAGTCCAATTTAACTACCACAGGATCTTGGTTTTCGGATGGGAGGTTTATTTTCTTGGAGGCTGCCCTTGGTGATGTACATGACTCAGCGATGCACAGGTTATTCTTTCTCAAAATTCGTGCCTTTCTCCGTGCCCATTATCCCTGTTTTCCTGATGCGCCCCGATGTGCAGAGCGTTGGAACTGTTATACCAAACGCGATCTCCGCGCAGGCTTATCACTAGCCTATATGTTTGCATGCAGAATGTGGGGTGTGCTACCGGGATTAAAGCAAAGGCCCAGTGGGAGGTAGATATCGCCGAGCCCATCCCTGACGAGGTGTGGTGACGGTGCTGTGCACACGTGTGAGAGCTGTCGCCCAACTACAGACTGCGTCTTATCCATTTCAATTTCTTCCACTGCTTGTACTACACGCCCTGTAGACTGAAAAGTATGGGTGTTAGAGCTGATGCGGGCTGCAAGAGGTAGCGGGCTCCTGAGGCTGGCTCCTTGCACCTCGCTTGGAGCTGTACAGCACTGCATGAATACTGGACAGCGGTGCTGCGGGCGACTGAGGAAATGACGGGACTCCTGCTGCTGCACACCCCTAAGCTCACCCTTCTAGGCCATGTTGAGGGGATTTCCCCTGCGAATCGGAGACTGGTGGGACTGCTGCTTGCCAAGCGTAGGGTCGCAATGTGCTGGGGACGACGGCGAGCCCCCCGTTGCTGTTAATGGTTACAGGATGCTGCGTAATGCCAGGAACAACTAATGATATATTGGGAGCTTATGCCTGAGGGATCCCGGCCGAGAGATATATGGGCCCCCCTGTGATCCTACTTGGAGACCCGGGTATTGAACAACGTGCAAGTGCCCAATGATCATCACTGATTATGCAGTGGATGCGCTCCCTCTCAACACCATTCTATCACTGCCTATACTCCAGTTGATGATTTGAAGGCTACTGTGTTTCAACACCCCCCCTTTCCCTTCTCCTTTTTCCTTTCTTCCTCTGTTTTCTCTCTCTCTTTTGCATTTCCTTGCTCTCTGCTCTCCCATCTTTTTATCACTTTCATGATTTCTCAGAATTTACATCTAGATGTTTTCATGATGCGCCTCTGTCTATTCATTGCTGTGCGGTGTTATGCTGCATTTCCCTTGATGTATACTCCTGTTGGGTTTCTCTGTCAACAGTTGTGAACGGTATCATTTGCTGACTTTCAGCTGGGTTGGTGGGCTCTAGAGTATTGTTAATTTGGAGTTTTGTTATCTATAACTGCAAAAATATATATATTAAAAACAAAAATCGCAACAACGAAAGGTTTAGGGTGCTAAAGTTACCATATTCCCAGCTTTAAGTAGCATGCAGAGCTCAATCGAAACATTTAGGCCCTCATTACAACATTGGCGGTAAATGCTGCTTACCGCCGTGCTGAAGACCACCAACACACCGCTGCAGCGGCAGAATTCCGCTACAGCTATTTCAACCCACAGCTCGGAATCCGCCATAATACAGACACCCACACAAGTCCGCCACACCAAAGGTCAGTGATAAACTGGCGAAAACAAAACTTCCACTGTCACGCCAACAGGAATACGCCCACACTATCACGACCCACGAATCCACGCGGAGGTCTTTCAACCGCGGTATTCCATTGGCGGTACACACAAAATACACACACATTTACAAACCACAATGGACAAATCGAAATACACACACCTGATACACATACATACACCACTCCCACACACTCAATCCAATATAAAACACACACCCACATCACCCACAAACCCTTACTACCAAAAATTCCGAAAGAAGGCCAGAGAGGCACCACCAGAAACAACACTAGCATCCACAGACACACAACATCATCACTCACACAACATCCACGCAACTCAAACAACACACAACAACACATCCCCTCACACATCACAACACACACCACCTCACACATCACCCACACCACATCATGGCACCACAGTGACACCCTAGGTTCTCTGAGGAGGAGCTCAGGGTCATGGTGGAGGAAATCATCTGGGTAGAGCCACAGCTATTTGGATCACAGGTGCAGCACACCTCCATTGCTAGGAAGATGGAGCTATGGCGCAGAATCGTCGAAAGGGTCAATGCAGTGGGACAGCATCCAAGAACACGGGATGACATCAGGAAGAGGTGGAACGATCTACGGGGGAAGGTGCGTTCCGTGGTCTCAAGACACCAGATTGCAGTACAGAGGACTGGCGGTGGACCACTACCTCCTTCCCCACAACTAACAACATGGGAGGAGCAAGTCTTGGCAATACTGCATCCTGAGGGCCTCGCAGGAGTAGCAGGAGGAATGGACTCTGGTAAGTCAACTCTTAACTATTATATCCCCCACCCTACCTGCATGCCATCACATACCCCCACCCTCACCCCCATCACTCCAACACCTCACATATGTCCCACTATCACAACCCACCCATCCCAACACCAAGCCCTGCATGCAACACCAAACCAGGGACACCAATCACCAAAGCATGTCCACTACAGATACCCACACAGACCCTAAACCAAATATCACACAAGGACCTAGACAAGAATGCAAGCACTGGAGTACAGGGTCACTCACCCATTGCACACAGTGGCACACACAGATGCAATAATCATGCCTTTACACCACTGCAGGACCCCTACCCAACATCACCGGACAGGAGGTTCCAGACATATCCAGTCCCCCCCAGAAGAGGCCCACAGTGATGACAGCATCTCTGCACACCTGGATCAAGATGACCAGCCCGGCCCATCTGGGACCTTGGGACAGTCGGTTCCCCTGACACTGGCGCAAGCCACCACAGAGCCTCCCCCCTCAGGAAACACCAGCACAGCACCCACCCAGCGGGCCCATCCCTCTGTCCCCAGGACACATAAAGCAGCAGTGTGTCCACCACTACAGGGAACCCAGGCAAATCCACCACCCCAAGAAAATCAGGGACCTCGGGGCAGTGGCAGTGGGCACACGGTTCAGGGGACAGAGGAACAGGAAAACAGGGGAACTGGGAGGACAGCTGTGCGACAGGGAACCCACTCTCCACGAGGCCCTCTCCAACATCATGGGAGTGTACCATCATTCCCAGGCGACGAAGGCAACGGTACTGGCCAACTTTCAGGAAACCCAGCGGCTGCAGGAGGAACACTATCTGGGGATCAGGGAGGAACTGAAGTAGATTAACACCACCCTGGCCACCATTGTAGGGGTGCTGAAGGACCTTGTCAACACCAGGAGGGACACTGTGGCACAACAAGGGGCCCCTGACACTAGCCTGGATGATGAACAGCCCTCCACCTCCACCGACGCTAGTGGACAGGAGGCACCGCCACAGGACCCCACCCAGTAAAGGGTCCCTGAGATCCAGGAACAAGAGAGAGAACATTGCCAAGACCCCCGCCAGGAAATGCGACCCTTCTGAATGTCACCCTTCTGCCCCACTTTGTCACCCTGTCCATCCTTCAAATGCCCTTGCTCCACTGCCTATGCCCCTTTGGACAATGCACCTGTGAAACAAATAGACTGGACTCTGCCATGGACATTCCTCCACCATCACCCCTGCCCATTTTACAACCCCCTCCACTTATTTGCACAGAAATAAACACACATCAATCACAAAACAATCTGGATTCAGTCTACACTACACTAATGTGTAATTGCAATAACTATGGAATATAGCAATGTCAATTTAATTGTCCACATACCGATGAAACACAGCTGTAGGTCTGGAGGAAATATAGCAGAGGGCACAAAGTGGGACCCACATCTGTTAATTGGAAAGTCAAAGTGACAAGTCAGGGTCCATACACTGGGTGAAAATGACAGACTTCTGATAGCTCAAACAATAGTATGAGATGTGTGAGGCAGTGACATCTTCTTACCTGTGTCTCACTGTAATTATTGCTGGATAACGTTTCTGTTGTCGATATCCTCTTCTTCTGCCTCCTCCTCTTCACTGTCCACAGGCTCCACAGATGCCACAAGACCTCCAGCTGGATCATCATCCTGCAGATAAGGCACCTGTTGTCGCAAAGCCAGGTTGTGCAGCACACAGCAGGCCACGATGATCTTTCACAACTTCTTTGGTGAGTAGTAGAGAGAACCACTTGTCATATGGAGGCACAGGATCCTGGCCTTCAGGAGGCCGAAGGTCCATTTGATCACCCTCCTAGTTCGCCCATGTGCCTCATTGTAGGGTTCCTCTGCCCTTGTCCTGGGATTTCTCACTGGGGTCAGTAGCCATGACAGGTTGGGGTACCCAGAGTCACCTGCAAATTTCGAGGGACAACTGTTAGACACACACTAACACGTAGGGACAACCCCATACCCAGACACCTATTCACACTGTATAGGGTCCTTGTCCTCACCTATTAGCCACACACGGTGCCTCTGGAGTTGCCCCATCACATAAGGGATGCTGCTATTCCTCAGAATGTAAGCGTCATGCACTGAGCCAGGAAATTTGGCATTCACATGGAAGATGTACTGGTTGGCCAAACACACCATCTGCACATTCATCAAATGATAGCTTTTCCGGTTTCTGTACACCTGTTCATTCCTGCGTGAGGGTACCAAGGCCACATGTGTCCCATCAATGGCACCTATGATGTTGGGGACATGTCCCAGTCCATAGAAGTCACCTTTCACTGTAGGCAAATCCTCCACCTGAGGGAAAACAATGTAACTGCGCATGAGTTTCAGCAGGGCAGAGAACACTCTGGACAGCACGGTAGAGAACTGGGACATCCCTGATGCAATGGCCACTGTTGTTTGAAAAGACCCACTTGCCAGGAAATGGAGTACTGACAGGACCTGCAATGGAGGGGGTATCCCTGTGGGATGGCGGATAGCTGACATCAGGTCTGGCTCCAACTGGGCACACAGTTCATGGATTGTTGCACAATCAAGTCTGTAGGTGACTATTACGTGTCTCTCTTCCATTGTCGACAGGTCCACCAGCGGTCTGTACACCGGATGCTGCCATCTCATCACCTGCCCCAGCGAACGTGCCCTATGGAGGAGAACAGCGAGCAGAGAGTCAGCCTACACTGAGGTATCACAAAATGTCATTTGCACACATTTATTAATCCGCAATGTGCCTGTTACTGTGTGTATGCAAGGCCTAGATAGGTGTGACGCAGTTATTATTAATGCCATGTGGCCCCCTGAAATGGTGGCTCCCTGACCTGTAAGGTGGGACAAGGGGAAATGAGGTAACTGCACTGGCGTTCTACACCGTTGCGGTAGGCGGTCGAAGACCGCGGCGCAATCCTGCATTGGTTAACATTGGACCCGATGGGTCCGAGGAGCCAATGACGATGTACGCCGGAGGTGACGGTACGCACCGCCGAGGACGTGACCGCCATTTTCTGTCTGTTCGCTCACTTGATACCTGACCTTCAACAGGAGAGGACCTACACTGCAAGTGCTGCTGTGACCTCAGTCTGGAAGCAACGATGGCTCATGTGTCTGGGGAAAGGGCCCCTGCCTTCACTTGGAGGAGTTGGAGAAATTTGTGGATGGGGTACTCCCTCAGTGCACACAACTGTACGGTCCTCCAGGCACACAGGTTAGTACACTGTGAGCATGCTGCATGGGCAATGCCTGTTTGGAGCGGTGTGGATGGAAGATACATGGGGGGGACTGAGGCCTGCCTGAGCGGACGGTGAGTGTATGTGCGTCAGGGCAAGGTTGGGAACGTGAGCCAATGAGTATGATGGCTCGGACGGGTAAAGATCTTCCTTTTCCCCTGTACTATTCCTCTAGGTCAGCGCCCACCAGAAGAAGGATATTTGGCGTGCCATCGCCAAGGACGTCCAGACCCTGGGGGTCCACCACAGACAGAGCACCCACTGCCATAAAAGATGGGAGGACATTCGCCGCTGGAGCAAGAAGACGGCGGAGGCCCAGCTGGGGATCGCCTCCCAATGTGGGAAGGGTGCCTGTCGCACCATGACCCCCCTGATGTTCCGAATCCTGGCGGTGGCGTATCCGGAGTTGGATGGGCGCTTGAGGGCATCACAGCAGCCACAAGGGGGTGAGTACAGTCACATTCATCTGACTCTGCGCTCATTACAAGGTGTCTGGGTGGGGGAGGTGGGCAGTGGGTTCCTCTAGGCAGGGGGAGCTTGGTAGGCAAGGTCCCTTGAGGGGCAGGTTCAGTGGAACCCCAACCCAACTAGTGGTTAGTGCCATCTACACCTAGTCAGGCTCCTGTGACTTCCATGTGTGCAGCAATCGGGCTTAGGCCTTGTACCCCATGGGCATGTGAATAATCTAGGAACAATAAGTGCATGGCGTAGTGCAGAGGGCTGCTGTGTCTGTAGTGTCCGCCAACGGTAGTGGTGTTGCATGCACTGAACATGTCTTTCTTCTGTCTCCTCCCCCCCCTTTTTGTGGTCTCCCTGTTCTTGTGTGCATAGCATCATCAGGCGGAAGAGCAGTGGCACCGGAGCAGGAGGGAGCTGCATCCCACTTGGCCCTGGAGGGTGAAACAACTGAGTCAGAAGCCACCAGTGGGACGGAGGGCGAGGGGAGCTCCACAGCGGGGACACGAGGTGACAGCAGTGACAGCGACTCCTCCTCTGATGGGAGCTCCCTTGCGGTGGCGGGCCCCTCTGTGCCCCTCGCATCAACAGGTACAGCCATCACCCCCCTACCAGCACCGCCCTCCCAGCAGCCCCTCAGCGTGTGTCCCATGCCTGCTCACCCAGGAGGATGGTCATCTTCTTTGCCCCAGGCACCTCAGGCCCTGCCCCAGTCAGCCCTGCTGCCCTCAGTGAGGAGGCTATTGACCTCCTGAGATCCCTCACTGTTGGGCAGTCTGCCATTCTGAATGCCATACAGGGTGTTGAGAGGCATTTGCAACAAACAAAGGCATACCTGGAGGGCATTCATTCTGCCCAGGCAGCCCAACAGAGAGCATTTCAGACTCTTTCCTCAGCACTGATGGCAGCCATTGTCCCTGTGTCCAGCCTCCCTCCTCCAACTTCCTCCACCCAGACCCAATCCCCTGTACCTCAGCCTATCCCAAGTACACCATCAGACCAGCATGCACACACCTCAACACACAAAAGTGGCTCAGGCAAACATAAGCACCACACATCCCACAGGCACTCACACAAGCATCATACCAATGCACACATACCAACATCCCCTGCCTCCACTGTGTCCCCCTCCTCCACGTCTCCCTCCTCCCTCCCAGTCTCGTCTCCACTCACACCTGCATGCACTACATCTTCAGCCACTACCTCCATCACCAGCACGCCCATCACCACACACCGCTCACGTGCACTCACAACCCCCACTACCATTCACACATCCCCTGTGTCCTCTCCCAGTGTGTCAGTGAGCCCTCCTCCCAAAGTACACAAACCCAGGCACACACCCACCCAACAGCCATCCACCTCAGGCTCCAGGCCATGCACCTTCACCCAAATTCAGCAGACGTACACCTCCTACAACCACTGCCTCTTCCTCCACTCCCAAACCCCCTCCATCTACCCGTCCCAGTGTGTCTAAAAAACCTTTCCTGGCTAATATTGATCTCTTCCCTACACCCTCCCCCCCATCCGTCCCCTAATCAATCAATCAATCACTGCATTTCTAAAGCGCGCTACATACCATTGAGGGTCTCAAGGCGCTGGGGGGGGCGCTACTGATCGAAGAGCCAGGTCTTGAGAAGTCTTCTGAAGGCCAGCAGGTCCTGAATCTGTTGTAGGTTGGTAGGGAGAGTGTTCCAGGTCTTGGCGGCGAGGTAGGAGAAGGATCTGCCGCAGGTGGTGGTTTTCCGGATATGGGGAATTGTGGCGAAGGCGAGGTTGGCTGAGCAGAGGCTTCGGGTGGGGGTGTGGAAGCTGAGTCGGTTGTTGATGTATGTAGGTCCGGTGTTGTGAAGTGCTTTGTGTGCGTGGGTGAGGAGTTTGAAGGTGATCCTCTTGTCGACGGGCAGCCAGTGCAGGCCTCTTAGGTG
This sequence comes from Pleurodeles waltl, assembly GCF_031143425.1. Classification (NCBI taxonomy): domain Eukaryota; kingdom Metazoa; phylum Chordata; class Amphibia; order Caudata; family Salamandridae; genus Pleurodeles; species Pleurodeles waltl. The sequence continues at coordinate 318,196,593 of NC_090443.1, read as the reverse complement.
GGGTGTGATGTGGCTACGTCAGGGAACGTCAAGGATTAGTTGTGCCGAGGCGTTCTGGATTCGTTGTAGTCATCTCAGGAGCTTGGTTGTTGTTCCTGAGTAGAGGGTGTTCCCGTAGTCGAGTCTGCTGGTGATGAGGACCTGGGTGACGGTTTTCCTCGTGTCAGGGGGAATCCATTTGAAGATCCTGCGGAGCATCCGCAGGGTGTTGAAGCAGGACGTGGAGACGGCGTTGACTTGCCTGGTCATAGAGAGGGTGGAGTCGAGGATGACCCCCAGGTTGCGAGCATGGTCTGTGGGTTCCGGGGCTGTGCCTAGCGATGTGGCCACCAAGAGTCGTCCTAGGCTGATGGGGTGGGTCCGAGAATGAGGACCTCTGTTTTGTCTGAGTTCAGCTTCAGTCTGCTGTCCTTCATCCAGTCGGCTACGGCCTTCATTTCTCTGTGGAGGTTGGCTTTGGCGGTGTGGGGGTCTTCGGTTAGGGATATGATCAGTTGGGTGTCGTCGGCGTAGGAGATGATGTTGATGGGCCTTCTCTTGAATTCCGGCGTCATGGAGGCGTGCTGATAGGGTGCGGTGGTAGACTGTGTCAAAGGCTGCTGATAGGTCCAGGAGGATGAGGGCGGCTGTTTCTCCTTTGTCCATCAGGATCCTGATGTCGTCAGTGGTGGCGATGAGGCCGGTCTCGGTGCTGTGGTTGCTGCGGAAGCCGGATTGGGAAGGGTCCAGGATGTTGTTGTTTTCGGGGTAGCGGGTTAGCTGTTTGTTGAAAATCTTCTCCGTCACTTTTGCCTGGAATGGGAGCAGGGAGATGGGCTGGAAGTTCTTGAGGTCTTTGGGGTCCGCCTTGGGCTTCTTCAGAAGGGCGTTGATCTCGGCGTGCTTCCATCTTTCCGGGAAGGTTGCTGTCTCGAAGGAACTGTTGATTGTTTTCCGGAGGTGGGGCACGATGGTTGTGCTGGCTTTGTTGAAGACGTGGTGAGGGCAGGGGTCGGATGGGGATCCGGAGTGGATGGAGTTCATGGTTTTGATGGTGTCTTCGTCGCTGACGTAGGACCAGGTGGTCAGGGGGCTGGTGCGGGTGGTGGTCGCAGGGGTGGTGGTCTCGGTGGTGGGTGCGGGGGTGTCAGAGTTGAAGCTGTCGTGGATGTCGGTGATCTTGCAGTGAAAGAAGGTGGCCAGGGAGTCGCACAGGTCTTGTGATGGTGGGATGTCGTTGGTGTTGGAGCTGGGGTTGGAGAGTTCTTTCACGATGCTGAAGAGCTCTTTGGTGTTATGTGCGTTGTTGTCTAAGCGGTCCTTGAAGGCGGTCCTCTTGGCGGTCCTGACGAGTTGGTGGTGTCTGCGGGTGGCGCACTTGTGGGCTGTGTGGCTGTCTGGTGTTCGGGCGTGGAGCCATATCTTCTCCAGCTAAGGCCAGGCTTTCTAGGTCCCAACCCAGCACCTCAGCCACCACATCCCCAGGCACAGTGGTGCCAGCAACTGCAGGCTATTGGAGTGTGCCAACCATCAGGGCTGCCAGTGTGCCCCGGAGCGAGGGCAAGGACATTCCGCCACCTGCCAAGCTAACAAAGTTGCCCACATCCCGGAGGGAGAAGCAGAAAACACCTGCCACCAAGGAGTCGGGGAAAACAAAAGGGGATAGTGGCAAGACAGCTGCGCCATCATCAAAGGTGGGGAGGGGCCAGAAACTGAAGGGCAGGTCAGGAGAGGGCATGGTGGCACCGACTGAGTGACCTGTGTCACACCTCCTTTCCACATCGACACCAACCTGTACGACGGAGAAGACCGCCACCTGCACCGCCGCCAGGACTGCTGCCAGAGAGCCCGCCGCCAGCACCGCTGCCACAGAGCCCGCCGCCAGCACCGCTGCCACAGAGCCCGCCTCCAGCACCGCCGCCAGCACCGCCGCCAGCACCGCTGCCACAGAGCCCGCACCCAGCACCGCCACCACAGAGCCCGCAACCAGCACCGCCGGCACAGAGCCCGCCACCAGCACTGCCGCCACAGATCCCGCAACCAGCACCGCCACCACAGAGCCCACCGCCAGAACCGCTGCCACAGAGCCCGCCGCAAGCACCGCTGCCACAGAGCCCGCCGCAAGCACCGCCGCAACTGACACCGCCGCAAGCACTGCTGCGACTGACACCGCCGCAAGTACCGCCAGCACTGCCAGCGGCCCGCAACATCCTGAGCCAGTGGCACCACCGCAGACATGGTTGCCATCCCCAGTGGTCAGTCGTCCGGGGCTGGTGGTGAGCTCCAGGAGCCTGGGCAGCTTCCATGAAGCATCACTTCCAGTGAGAAAGGCATCCACTACCTCAGTCCTTGGCAGGATGAAGCACTCTGGGCACAAAGCCCCCTCCAGAACCAGTGGAGAGATACATCCACTACCTCAGTCCTTGGCAGGATGAAGCAATCTGGACACCAAGCCCCCTCCAGAACCAGTGGAGTATCACATCCACTACCTCAGTCCTTGGCAGGATGAAGCACTCTGGGCACAAAGCCCCCTCCAGAACCAGTGGAGACTGTTATCCACTTGAGAGACTATGGCTTTGCACTCCCCAGGATAAAGCAGTGGGCAACCCACCCACTGGAGAGACTTGAGAGACTGTGGCTTTGCACTCCCCAGGACAATGCAGTGGGCAACCCACTCACTGAAAAGACTTGAGAGACTGTGGCTTTGCACTCCCAAGGATAAAGCAGTGGGCAACCCACCCACTGGAGAGACTTGAGAGACTGTGGCTTTGCACTCCCCAGGATAATGCAGTGGCCAACCCACCCAATGAAAAGACTTGAGAGACTGTGGCTTTGCACTACCCAGGATAAAGCAGTGGGCAACCCACCCACTTGAGAGACTGTGGCTTTGCACTCCCCATAATACATCAATGGGCATGGAGCCCCCTCGTAGAGCAGTGGCGTTGTGCATTCATCAGGCTGAGGTGCCCCCCATCCCCCGACCCCTTAGAAGCCTGTATATTTTCGGTCTGATGCCCCAGCAGTGTTCTCTCAGTTTGGAGTCAGGTATCTAGTGTGGGCCTCGCCCATGCATTTTGGGCCCAGTGGTCCACGGACAATGATTGGTGCACTATCCGGACTTGTGTAGTTGGTGTACATAATTGTATACACTGGATTTGGAGTTTTGACTACTGGATTTTTATTGATTACAATCAGTCAAATCATTTCCTTTTGTCCTTTTGTTATTCAAGGGGGGGGGAGGAGGGGTGTAAATGTAATGTTGCGGCATGTATTTGTGTGTATGGTGTTGTGGGTGAGGGTGAGGGTGGGGGTGGGGGTGTTGCGTGTTGCGTGTGTGTGTCACTCTCTTTTCCCTCCCCCCTCCCCTGTGTTGTAGGTGCAGTACTCACCGTGGTCGTCGCCACCGTCATTGGAGCTCCTGATAGAGGAGCAGGAAGACCATCGCCGGCAGGATCTGTAGTTCTGGCTCCATGGCGTCCTGGTTCCTCGTGGGGTCTGGAGAGGTGAGTGATTTTCCCTTCTGTGTAATGTTTCCGCCGTGTTTTTATTTGCGTTGGTTCCGCCCCGGAAAAGATGGCGGATTGCCCGGTTGTGATAGGGTGGGTGGTACATTGTCTTCCGCCTGTCCGTTGGCGGTTACCCCCACGCTGTTTGTTTGTACCGCCGTGGCAGTCGGAGTGTTAAAGTGGCTGTCTATGTTGGCGGTTTCCGCCGTGGACGTGATTCCATTTTTTTTTCCGCCGGCCTGTTGGCTTTATTACCGCCGCTTTAACATTGACCGCCAGGGTTGTAATGAGGGCCTAAGTTTTTACCACACTTTGGACAATTTTCACAGAGGTAGCCCATTTTCCCATTCTATTTGTGCTTTCTATCTTTTTCCCCATGGTACAGGAAACTGGGGCGAAACCTATAGATCATCCAGCAAAGGTATAGATTTTCAAAAGGTAAACAAAATGCTGAATTTAGCAATGAGTCATATGTGTAGATCCATTAAAGAGTTCACAAAGAAACTAACTGTTGAAATATGGAGATATTGAAAATGAATAGGGAATAACATCCATTTGTGGCATAGTTTTCACCTGTAACATTTTGTTACGATGGCCAATTTAGAAAAGCAATATACCCTTACATCCTCTAGACGCTTTTGGCTGCGGTAATATATAGGGTTTGTAGGTTGGCCAAAAAACCATTGTACCCAGAACCAACAACTGAGCTGCACTTTACAATGTTTTTTTAATGTGTACTGAGTATAGAATAATTAATATGGTGACTGAAAAATGGGTATCAACAATACCTGTGTGTTTCTGAAGTGGGCACCAGAGGAGTTGAGGAGCAGTGGTTATTTGTACAGCTCTGAATTTGTGGGTACCCACAATCTTAAGCATGTGAATCATAGGACATTTTTCAAAATGTCTTCTTTCTTACACACTGGCTTGTATTGGGAAGGCACAAATGTAGCTAAATCCAATTGGTGATGGCAAATGTTGAACTATTCTATGTTTCCACGTCTTCTAATATAAATGGTACCTCACGTGTATGGGCAGGCCTAATGTACATGACAAGAAACGAGCCAAAATTCAACATGGACACAACACATTTTTCCATAGAAAAATGACCTATTTTTTTGCAATGGTGGTAGCTGTGGATTTTGGGCCCTGGCTCAATCAGTATCTAAGGAAATCCAGCAAACATGTACATTTTTTAAAACAAGACACCTAGGAGAATCGACAGTGGGGTGACTTTGGCTAAACACATCCTTTCCTATTACTTCTGTGCCGGAACGATCTGGAATCTGTGGGGAACACAAACTTCCTACCACCTAGCATTGCGCAAGTCTCCCGATAAAAATGTTACCTCACTTGTGTGTGTAGGCCTAGTGCCTCCGACAGGAGAAGGTCCAAAAAGCAACATGAACACATCACATTTTTCATCTGAAAACTGTTCCATCTTAGGTCGGGCGCACAAGCACTTTTCAAACTGTTGTAAAAATTCTGTGGGCTTTAAACCACGCCAATCTCACGCCTATCACTTCCACTTGTTCATGGGCTTGCCTTTCAAAAATCCCTTGATGTCATTGGTAAATGCTTTATGTTTGTCCCTCCTTGGAGCGGTTTTGTTACAGCCTTGCAGACAGAACCTGTTACATGGATTATTGCATGATTGCCGATATACTTCAGTGTGGGTGAACTATTTTTTTCTTTTGTCTTTCCCCTTCGTGCTCCATGGCAGCCATGGCACTCACAGTGCAGAACAGTGTGAACTCCCTTGGCGGTATTGAAGCTCTGGTCACATTGTTCACACTCTTACCTAATAAGAGCCATTTCTTTTGGCTCTTCCCTTCATGCTCCATAGCTTTCACAAAAACACTTGTAATTTATAAATGCTTTACGTAAAAAATCACAGAAATCCAAAATATTCACTACACTTGGGAAACTCATCCCATAATGCTCTGCAGGGCATTACTTTTACAAAACATTTTTGCTCATAACTGTACATGCGGTGGTCCTTGGACAGTTGGACCACCACCAAAATGGTCACAACAACATACTCTTTCTGTCTACACCATCTCTGAGTCCTCACACTAGGTTAGTGAGGACCCCTAAAATAATAACCCCTCTCACCATTGTGTCTTTTTAAGCTCTTTCATGGCTGGAATGTTTGTTTTATAGGTGGGAGTAGTTTGTGTTTTAAGGGCTTTGTTTGTAATGTTATTGCAGTAAGCCTGTTAGCTGGAAAAATGTGTAAGGCACTATTATGGGCCAGATGTAGCAAACTTCTGGACTGCGACTCGCAAATTGCGAGTTAGACCGACTCGCAATTTGCAAGTCACAATCCAGAATGTAGGATGGTCACTGACACCATCTGCGACTCGCAAGGGGGTCGCAAAGGCCCACCTCATTAATATTAATGAGGTGGGTTCGCAATTTGCGACCCCTTTGCGCGTGGCAGCACTCACAGGGATGGTGGCCTGCTGGAGACAGCAGACCACCATGTCTGTGACTGCTTTTAAATAAAGCATTTTTTTTTTGTAATGCAGCCCGTTTTCCTTAAAGGAAAATGAGATGCATTACAAAACGAAAAAATGAAACGTTTTCGTTTCATTTTTTCAGAGCAGGCAGTGGTCCATAGGACCACTGCCTGCTCTGAATTTTTTTTTTCCATGCCCTTCACAAAAGGGGAGAGGGTCCCATGGGGACCCCTTCCCTTTTGCGAATGGGTTACCACCAGTGTGACACTGGTGGTAACTGTGATTGCTTTGCGACCGCAAAAAACATTTTTTCTCATAACCCAGCCTGTGGTAGTATTAGGACAATGGGACCACCTTCAAAACATTCATCACAACGTGCTCTTTCTATCTACACTATGTCTGGGTCCCCATGTTGTAAGTCAGTAGCGATTAGATTAAGCATTAGCAGAAGACATCTTGTATTTAGCAACTATTGTGAACATTTCGCGGAATCCATTTTGTATTCATGGCAGCCATTTTCTCTGCCATGTGCTTGCCATGTGCTCTGTCCTACCTTTCTGTTAACTACTCTTGAAAATCTGTCTAGTGACAAGTTATATTTAGCATCTCCCACTTTCGCACATGCCCAGTAAGATCTGCAGCTGTTAGTAATCAGTAACAGACAGTAATGTGTCAACTAGTCTTTGAAAACTGTTAGCCCCTCCTACCTGTTGACTGTGCATTTCCATATGACCTTATATGTATGTAAGTCTTGCTTCTATAATTGTACCACCTTCTTTTAGCCCCTGCGTGGGTATAAAAGGACCATGCTCTCTTAGTTCAGTGTGCTACTTCAAACATTACCGAAAGGGTGCTGTTTGAACTGTAGTACCACCTCATGAGGTTTAATAAACTTTGGGGCATATTTATACTCCGTTTGCGCCGAATTTGCGTCGTTTTTTTCAACGCAAATTCGACGCAAAACTTACTCCATATTTATACTTTGACGTTAGACGCGTCAAGCGCAAAAGTTCATGGAGTTAGCGTCATTTTTTTGCGTGAACACCTTCCTTGCGTTAATGATATGCAAGGTAGGCGTTCCCGTCTTAAAAAATGACTGCGATGCATATGCGTCGTATTTATACTCCCGGGCAAAAATGACGCCCAGGAGTGGGTGGGTCTAAAAAACCTGCATTAGCGCCGGATTTTAGCACTTGGGTCAGGGCAGGCGTTAAGGGACCTGTGGGCTCAGAATGAGCCCAGAGGTGCCCTCCCCTGCCCCCAGGGACACCCCCTGCCACCCTTGCCCACCCCAGGAGGACACCCAAGGATGGAGGGACCCACCCCAGGGACATTAAGGTAAGTCCAGGTAAGTATATATATATTTTTTTTTGTGGCATAGGGGGGCCTGATTTGTGCCCCCCTACATGCCACTATGCCCAATGACCATGCCCAGGGGACAGAAGTCCCCTGGCCATGGCCATTGGGCAAGGGGGCATGACTCCTGTCTTTGCTAAGACAGGAGTCATTTCAATGGGGGATGGGCGTCGTAAAAAAATGGCGCAAATCGGGTTGTGGCGATTTTTTTGCCTCAGCCTGACTTGCACCATTTCTGGACGCCCATACGCCATTTTCCCCCTACGCCGGCGCTGCCTGGTGTACGTCGTTTTTTTTAACGCACACCAGACAGCGCCGGAGGCTAATGCCGGCTAACGTCATTCAATAAATACGGCGCCCGCATGGCGCTTCAGAATGGCGTTAGCCGGCGCTAATTTTTTTGACGCAAAACTGCGTTGGCGCAGTTTTGCGTCAAAAAGTATAAATATGGGCCTTTGTCTTTTATTTCAGTTTTTGTGCCAACTTCTTCCTATATGGTCTGAGGACTTTGTGCAGAGAAGGACGAATCCCTTGCACTAGTAGGCCTTGCTGAGGCTTACTTCGATACCCACATTAGGTTAGTGGGGACCCCAAAAAAATAACCCCTCCCACCATTCAGTGTCTTTTTAAGTTATTTCATGGTTGGAACTTTTTTGTTGTTGCATTTGGCAGTAATTTTGTTTTAAGAGCATTGTTTGTTATATCATTGTAGTGGCCTGCTAGCCTTCAAAATGTATAATGTACTATGTCCTCTTGGGGCTAAATGTATGGTTACACTGCATTACTTTCTGCTATTCTCTTTTCATGTGGTTATGCTTTCTAGTGGCTAACTTCATGGTTCCATGACTATGTTTCATACAAGTGCTATTTTTAGTGTGTTGTCCTCTGGGGGCTATTCTGAGCATTACAGTCAACATACAACAATATTCGCAGGCACGAAAACTTCTCCCATAATGCTCTGCAGGGCATTATTTTTACAAAAGATTTTTGCTCATAACTCATCCTGTGGTGGTCCAAGGACACTGTGAACAAATTCCAAATGTTCACTACAACCTGCTCATTCTGTTTACATCATCTCTGGGTCCCCTGTGGTTCTAAAAATTCTGGACCCATGTAATCTGCTTTGCCACAGCAGTACGATTTTAGTATCAAAAGACCGATAATGACTAGTACACTAAGCATGAGCATTTCAGCTCAATTCCAGCAGCGTTTTCACCTCGAAATCGCCATTTTCGTCCTGCACTCGTGGCTCCCATTTTATACACGACAGCCATTTTAAAAGTTGCCCTCACATAGGCTTATAATACAGTCAGATTTGATTCCAAGGACACGTACACCTTGATTGACTTTTCTCTGACCTGGGCAAGCTGGAACCATTGCCTCAGGCCAAACCTGTTTGGTCAGTCCCTCTCCCAGTGGCCGAATCAGATAGCATCAAGGCACACCAGGCCATAAAACCCTTATTATCGCTCACACACCCTGCCTAACTTGCTCACACCTGCACCTGCTCTTTTCTTCTTCTTACTTTACGAGGGGGAGGTGCCCGTTTTTATTGGGGGTCCACACTTATCTGATGTGAAATTCTAGGCCTTGCCGGGTAATTTATTATGGGTTGGATGGCATGAAATATGAGGTTTCATCGTGACACTGTTTTTTCCTTTGTAGTGAAAACATGTGAATGACCAACCAAAATGTCAAGAATGTTTGCCTGAAGCTTAAAAAACTGTATATAAGGAAACCTGATTTTGCATTGACACACAGTCTACTGAGAACATACAAGTCGTGCTGTTGTACTTCTAGGACGCCTGTCAATTGGTTGCAGCCAATAAATTCGATCTTTGACTTCGCCTAGAAGACTCTGAGTTTCTGTAGTCTGAATCAGGAAAGTACCCGAGGTCTTTGGGTGTACCCTGGCACCGCTGGGTTACCGGATCAGTACCGGTTCTGAAAAACCCAGCACCTCACCCCACACAAGGTTAGTGGGGGCCCCAAAATAATAACTCCTCCCACTTTTTAAGAGCTCTCATGGTTGTAATCTTTGTTTTACAGCTGGAAGTTGTTTGTATTTTAAAGACCTTGTAGATAATTTTATTGTAGAAGGCTGACTAGCCTTAAAATGCGTAATGTGCTATTCCCGTTAGGGGCTAAATATATGGTTACAATGCTTTATTTTCTAACATTTTTTTTTCATGTGGTTATGTCCTCTAGAACTAACTATATGTTACATGGCCATGTTTCTTACAAATGCTATTTTCATTGTGGTGTTCTCTAGGGACTGTTCTGAGCATTAGAATCTAATGTCAAAAGTTTATTTCTGATAAAGGTTTTTAATGGGTTTACATGATAATTCTATATGTATTATTAATCTCTTCTTATTGCAATTAGGACCATGATTCAGTCCAACTTAACACCCTTATTACACTATGGCCCTCATTATGACATTGGCGGTCAGTGCTGCATTACTGCCATGCTGACTGCCGCCAATATACCGCGACCGCGGCGGTATACCGCTACGCGTATTATGACACACATAGAAATCCGCCACTATACAGACACACACACAAGTCCGCCAGCCCAAAGGTCAGTGATAAACTGGCGGTACCAAAACCCAAACTGTTACGCCAACAGAAATACGCCCACAGCATCATGACCCACGAATCACCGCGGCGGACATTCAACCGCGGTAAACCATTGGCGGAACAGACCGCTGCGCTTAAAATACACACTAACAAAACACCACCACATCGGACAATTCAAACTACACACACCTGACACTCATACACACACCACACCCACACACCCACACCAATATAAAATACACACCCACACTACCCACAACCCTTTACGGCCCAAATAATTTGACAATTGAGAGAGAGACAAACCAGGAGCACCCACTGAATCAGAGCCACAAAACACCATCACCCATACACCATCCACGCACCTCACAGCACACACCCCAACACCTCACCCCACACACCCTCACACACACCACACACACTACACCCATGGCACCACAAAGACACCCCAGGTTCTCAGAGGAGGAGCTAAGGGTCCTGGTGGAGGAAATCGTCTGCATCAGACGTCCATTTCTAGAAAGATGGAGCTATGGCGGAGAGCCGTGGATAGGGTCAATGCAGTGGGATAGCACCCCAGAACAAGGGATGACATCAGGAAGAGGTGGAATGACCTACGGGGGAAGGTGCGTTCCATGGTAGCAAGACACCAACTGGCTGTACAGAGGACTGGCGGTGGACCCCCACCTCCTCCCTCACAACTAACATCATGGGAGGAGCAAGTCTTGGCAATCATGCATCCTGAGGGCCTGGCAGGAGTAGCAGGAGGAATGGACTCTGGTAAGTCAAATCTTTACTACTTAATCCCCCCTACCTGCATGCCATCACAAACACCTTCCCCTACCCTCACCCCATCACTCCACCCCCTCACATATACCCCACCATCACAACCCACCCATCCCAATACCAAGCCCTGCATGCGACACCAATGCATGGAGCCCCATCACAGGCCTGCATGGACACCCATCACCACAGCATGCACACAAGTGACAATCACTTAGCCAACCAAATCACAAAGCACACCAACCAAAGCTGCCTTGCTAATAACAACCATAGAGGGAAACATACCCCTGCACAAGATGTCACACGCAGAAACAATAATACTGCTTTTACATCCCCACAGGACCCTCACACAACGTCACCGGAGAGGAAGTGCTAGCCACATCCAGTCCCTCCCCCAGAAGAGGTCCTATGTATATAAAAAAAAATTCCAACAAATATTTTACAATAAACGGCTCAATGAAAAGCAGTAGATCATAGAAGTAATAATTCATACATTTCCTAGTTCTTTAATTTCCAAACAAATACATCCATACTCCCCCTTATAATTCATTGCTCATTCCCTCAAAAATCTAAAAATATAAGTCCAATCTCTTTCAAGTTCACCGAACACACCATTTGCACATTCAGAGAGTGAAAGCTCTTTTGATTTCTGAACATCTGTTCATTTGTCCTGTGTGGGAGAAAGGCAATATGTGTACCATCAGTGACACCAATGATGTTGGGGATATGTCCCGTTGCATAGAAGTCAGCCTTCACTGTGGCCAAATCATCCATCTGGGAGAATACGATGTAGCTGCACATGTGTTTCATCAGGGCAGACAGCACTCTGGTCAGCATGTTTGAGAACATAGGCTGTGACATTCCTGATCCTATTGCCACTGTCGCATGGAAGGAACCACTTGCCAAGAAATGGAGCACTGACAGAACCCGCACTAGAGGGGAGATACCTGTGGTGTGTTGGATAGCTGAAATAAAGTCTGGCTCCAATTGGGCACACAGCTCTTGGACTGTGGCCCTATCAAGTCTGTAGGTCAGGATAATGTGCCTGTCCTCCATTGTCGCCAGGTCCACCAGGGGTCTGTACACGGAGGTATGTCTCCATCTCCTATTCATCCTCAGCGGTTGAACTCTAGGGTGAAAAACGGTGAGCAGAAGGTCATATTCAAACATATAAGATTAATATGCTATTTTTGTTTTACAGAAACAGTATGTGAACTTGTAAGTCAGTTGATGTGCCTATGTCTGGTGTGACGCAGTTAGGTGCCATGGCCTGTGGCCCCCTGAAATGGCAGCTGCCTGACCCGTGAGGAGGGACAAGTGAAATGAGGTAATTCCGCTGGTGTTGTTTGCCGTTGCGGTTGGCGGTCGATGACCGCCGCGCAACACCGCATTGGTTATCATTGGGGCTTACGGGTTCCAGGAGCCAATGGTGATGTACGCCGGCAGCGATGGTACGCACCGCCTTGGACGTGGCCTCCATTTTCTATCTGTTCACTCACTTGCTACCTGACCTTCAACAGGAGAGGACCTACACTGCAAGTGCTGCTGTGAGCTGTGTCTGGAATCGACCATGGCTCGAGTGTCTGGGGAAAGGGCCCCTGCCTTCACTCCAGAAGAGTTGGAGAGACTGGTGGATGGTGTCCTACCCCAGTACAGTTTACTTCATGGTCCTCCAGACCAACAGGTGAGTACACTGCGAGCAAGCATGATGCATGGGCCATGAATGTATGGAGTGCTGTGTGTGTAAGCCTCATGTAGAGGAGGGGTCCTGGGCAGAGTGCTGCATGTATGGTGGTCAATGTATGTGCGTAAGGGGATGGGAGGGATATGTTGGGCCATGAATATGACAGTCCAAACAGTATGAATAATACCTTTTCTGCTGTATTTTTCTCTGCAGGTCAGCACCCATCAGAAAAAGGGTATTTGGTGTGCCATTGCCAAGGAGGTGCGGACCCTGGGGGTCTTTGACAGGCGGAGCACCCACTGCTGCAAATGGTGGGAGGATGTGCGCTGCTGGGCAAGGAAGACAGCGGAGGCCCAGCTGGGGCTGGCCTCCCAACGCGGAAGGGGTGTCCATCGTACCCTGACCCCCCTGATGTTCCGCATCCTGTCGGTGGCCTATTCGGAGTTGGATGGGCACTTGAAGGCATCACAGCAGCCACAAGGGGGTGAGTACAGATTCAGATTCATGACTTTGCGCGTGTTAAGGTGTTACCTGGGTGGGGGATGTGGGCTGTGGGTGCCCCTATGCCAGGGCGAACATGGCAGGGTAGGTTCCATGATGGGCAAGCTCAGATCCACTCCAACCCCAATATTGTTAGTGGGCATCTACTACTGGGCAGGGTCCTGTGGGTTTCAGTTTTGCAGCTAATGGTGTTAGGCATTGCACCCCATGGGCTGGTGACTAGCATTGTAACTGGTAGTGCATGGCCTAGTGCATAGGGCTGTTCCCTGTGAGTTGTGTATGCCAACGGTAGTGTTGTTGCTGGCATTGACCAAGTGTATCCTCTGTCTTCCCCCCTCTTTTGTTTTGTCACCCTGTCCTTTTGTGCATCAGCATCATCTGGCAGAGGAGCAGAGACACCGGCGACGGAGGGAGCTGTATCCCACATGGGCCTGGAGGCTGAATCCACCGACGGTGAGGGCACGAGTGGGACGGAGGGTGAGTGGAGCACCACGACGGAGACAGGAGGGGACAGTACAGACAGCGACTCCTCTTCCAATGGAAGCTCCCTGGCGGTGGCGGACACCTCTGTGCCCACCCCAACTACAGGTACAGCTGCCACCCCCCGTACCAGCACCACCCTCCCAGCAGCCCCTGAGCGTGTTTCCCATGCCTGCTCACCCAGGAGGGTGGGCATCTCCTTCTCCCCAGGCACCTCAGGCCCTGCCCCAGTCAGCCCTGCTGCCCTCAGTGAGGAGGCTATTGACCTCTTGAGATCCCTCTCTGTTGGGCAGTCAACCATACTGAATGCCATCCAGGGTCTAGCAGGGCATTTGCAACAAACAAATGCATACCTGGAGGTCATTCACTCTGGCGTGGCGGCCCAACAGAGAGAATCCAGGCTCTGGCCAACTCACTAATGGCTGCCATTGTCCCAATCTCCAACCTTCCCCCTCCAACTTCCTCTACCCAGTCCCAATCCCCTCAACCCCAGCCTATCCCAAGCACACCTTCAGACCTGCATACACCCAAATCAACACACAGAAGTGGCTCAGGCAAACACTAGCACCACACTTCATCCCACAGGCACTCACACATGCACCATCCAGATGCAGACACACCAACAACCACTGCCTCCACTGTGTCCCACTCACACCTGCATGCACTACATCCTCATCCACTACCTCCATCACCAGCACACCTATCACTACACGCCCCTCATTGGCAGTCACCACCCCCACATCCATGCACATGTCCCCTGTGTCCTCTCCCACTGTGTCTGTGCCCCCTCCTCCCAAAGTACTCAAACACAAGCACTCAAACACCCAACAGCCATCCACCTCACAGCAGTATCCAGCCCATGCACCTGCACCCAAACACAGCAGACAGACACCTCCTACAACCACAATCTTCCTCCACTCTCAAACCTTCCCCCTCTTCCCGCCCCAGTGTCTCTAAGAAGCTTTTCCTCACCACCCTTGACCTATTCCCTACCCCTCCTCCCCCATCTTCACTTTGGGCCAGTCTGGCCAGAACCCAGCCCAGCACCTCAGCCACCCAGTCCACAGCCACTGTGGTTTCTGCAGCTAGTGGAGGTGTGAGAGGCTCCAAGGAGGCACCCGTCAGCACAGCAAGTGTGCCTGCACCACCTGCCAAGGGTAAGAAGGGGCACACAACACCAGCCATGGCACTGCAGCCATCCGAGGCTGCAGGGGAAGGGCTGGAGCCTCACCCCACCACTGACAGCACCGCCACCTGCACTGCGGCCAGCACCGCCACCTGCACCGCCAGCAGCAGCACTGCCAGCAGCAGCAGCCCCAGTGGGAGGCCATCCTAGGCTGCAGGGGAAGGGCTGGAGCCTCACCCAACCACTGACAGCACCGCCACCTGCACCACGGCCAGAACCACCACCTGCACCACCGCCAGCACCGCCACCTGCACCGCCAGCAGCACCACTGCCAGCAGCAGCAGCCCCAGTGGGCAGCCATCCAAGGCTGCAGGGGAAGAGCTGGAGCCTCCCCCCACCACTGACAGCACCGCCACCTGCACCACAACTGCCATCCACTGAGCAGCCATCACCGCCGGCAAGCAGTGTGTAGTCGTGACTACATGGTCTACAGTGCATCCTGGCCCATGCAACACCTGTAGGTGTGACACCTGGGTGAGAGACTGTGACCTTGCACCATCCAGGATGAAGCACACTGGGCACAAAGCTCCCTCCAGAACCAGGGGAAGATGGCATCCACTCACCCCCTCCTTGGCAGGATAAAGCACACTGGGCACAAAGCCCCTTCCAGAACCAGTGGAAGATGGCATCCACTCACCCCCTCCTTGGCAGGATGAAGCACACTGGGCACAAAGCCCCCTCCAGAACCAGTGAAAGAAGGCATCCACTCACCCCCTCCTTGGCAGGATGAAGCACACTTGGCACAAAGCTCCATCCAGAACCAGCGGAGTATGGCATCTACTCACCCCCTCACTGGCAGGATGAAGCACACTGGGTACAAAGCCCCCTCCAGAAAAAGTGGAAGAAGGCATCCACTCCAGAGAAGGTGCTTTGCACTCCCCAGGACCAAGCAATGGACAAACCACCCACTTGAGAGGCTGTGGCTTTGCACTCCCCAGGACCAGGCAGTGGGCAAACCACCCATTTGAGAGACTGTGGCTTTGCACTCCCCAGGACCAAGCAGTGGGCAAACCTGTCAGAGTCACCAGATCCTCGGGGTCTGTGCACGTTCCCAACACTTCCACCACAAGACAGCCCCAATACTCTGATTATATTTATCACAGAGTCTAAGAGAGTCCAAGTGGGGAAAAGGGGATTAGGACGGGACCAGCTGGGAAGGAGACCTGTAGGAAGCAAAAGGTTAAAACACAACATCAAAATTACATCTCATGAATTCAGTTCAGTACCATGCTACAACTCTAAGCTTCGTCTTTTTCCCAAAAAACATGAACAACCCTAGAATAGTCCTAAAACTGACTAGGCTTTAGATGACCGAATACCTGAGGAGGAAACAGGAAAAGTTAAATAGGACTTTCAGATTTGAATACTTTCTTTAGCATGAGAATCAGGAAACACTCTGAGCAATTTCTAAACAACCATATGGATCTCCTTTTAAGAATACATATCAGGAACACACAGCATTACATCTAGAACTCTGGTATTGTTGTGTTCTTCTCAGAAAAAACATTGGGAAGTGAATTGCGCACATTGCAGATTTTTATATGAGTATTAAACACCATAAAGGAATGTGCACCATGAAATCACACAACGTAGATTCAAGGAATAAATCACGCAACGTGTCAACCTGAAATGCTACCAAGAAAATGTCTTAGAATAGTAGCGCACAGTAATTTACATTATTTATCTACGAGGAAAGAATTGCGCGTCTTGCCGATTCAAATGCCACCATACAAATGCCAAGAAAAGGTAGCGCTCAATGAACAACATGAAAAGCACTCAGGGAAAGAATTGCACGTCTTGTCGATTCAAATGCCACCATGCAAATGCCAAGAAATGGTAGCGCACAATGAATAACATGAAAAAACACTCAAGGAAAGAATTGCGCGTGTTGCCGATTTGAATGCCACCATGTAAATGCCAGAAAATGGTAGCGCACAATGAACAGCATGAATTACACACGAGAAGTGAATTGTGCGTTTCGCCGATTCGAATGCCACCATGTAAATGTCAAGAAAAGGTAGCGCGCAATGAACAACAAAGTTAAATGCTCATGAAACAAGTTGCACGTCTTGCCAACTTGTAAAACATCATGTAAATGTCAAGAAATATCAGCACGCAATGAACAATAATGTAATAACGAAGTCAAATCTTTATGGAATAAATTGCGCGTCCTCCCCATTTGCAAACCACCATACAAATGTCAAAAAATGGCAGCCCACAAGTAATCTGTTATTCATTTAAGAATGAAAGTCAAGAATATGAAAATTCTCAATTACGGTGTTGGGAAATGTCCAAACACCGTCTTACCGCCTGGAAACAGTGATCACCAATGAGAGATGAGTGCAGAAGACTGGAAAATCCAAATAGGCCTCCGGGACAGGAGCTCAGGAAGAAGCTGCTGCTCTGCACCGGGACCTCTGAATAGTGAGCACTGGAAGTTGGGCTGACTCTCTTTTATAGAGTCTTGGCCCAGCCTAGAACCATGCCCAGGCATGTTGCAGGGAAAGTCTCTAGAAGGCCCTGGAAAGGGGCCACACCCTAACACACTCTGAATGTCTGCAGCAATACATTGCAAATGTACAGTATTTATAAGCACCTTAAAAATGAATCTTTTGGATGGAATTCTGCAATGCAAAAGGTTAAACAATAACATATCATCACAATGCATAAATTACATTATCTTGCGAGTGTTGGGTTTTTGCATTCTAGATGCCCGTAGAGCGCGCACTGTCCTGGTGTTGACAGTACTCCCATCTCCCAGGCGCGCTCTAGGGCCTGGTTTATCTGGATTGAGACGATGAAAGCGTCTCACAAGTACTGGAGCATGAACATCAGATGCGGAAACCCATGAATTACTTTCAGGGCCATAACCTTTCCATGAGATTAAGTACCATAGGTTACGCCATCTCAGTTTAGAGTCCAACACTTTCTTGACTTCATATTCTTCTTCCCCCTGTACTAGAACAGGAGCTGGATGAGGGTGGACCTTTTGGACTGCCTTTTTTAAGAGGGAAGTATGGAACACTGGATGAATCCGTAATGATTTTGGCAATTGTAGTTTATAGGTCACAGGATTGATTTGCTGAAGAACAGTGTAAGGACCTATAAATTTGGGGTTGAACATGTGCTTCTTCTTGAAGTTTCTATGTTTTGTGGAAAGCCACACTTTGTCACCAGGTTGATACTGCGGTCCCTCACAATGTTTCTTGTCATAATGCTTTTTGTATAATTTTAAATGTTGTTGAATCGATTTCCGAGTTTGATGCAAATGTTGAATGATTTCTGACACAGCTGGAGTGAGAGAACTTTCTTGAGGAATTGTGATGGGCAAGGTGTCAGGATGATAGCCAAACAAACCAAAGAAGGGTGTAACGCCAGTAGAAGTGTGGAAGGAGTTGTTGTAGGCTAACTCAGCTAACCAGAGGATTGATGTCCATGAATTAAGTGCTTTTTCAGCGTAAGCACGTAGGTATTGCTTCAAAGTCTGATTTAGTCTCTCCGTTTGACCATCTGTTTGAGGATGGTGGCTAGTAGATAGGGTAGATGTCACTTGGAGTGTTTTACACCATGTCTTCCAGAAGTTGGAGGCAAATTGCGATCCCTGATCGGAGAGGATCACTTTTGGCAGTCCATGATTACGAACCACTCTATTCAGATAGATAGTTGCCTGTTCACTAGAGGTGGGTAATTTCTTACAGGCAATGAAATGTCCATATTTTGTGAGACTATCTACTACCACCAGAATTACTGAATGCTGTTGAACCGCTGGCAGACCTGTAATAAAGTCTAAAGAGATGTGTTCCCACGGACGACTTGGGGTTGGGAGTGGGTGTAACAACCCTTTCGGTTTTGAATTACTTGTTTTAGTGCGAGCGAAGACTTCGCAGTTGTTTACCATTGTTTTTACATCCTTTGTTAAGGTAGGCCACCAAAAATAGCGTTGGATTAATTCAAGAGTTTTAGGTGTACCAGGGTGACCTGCTGTAGGTATAACATGCAACCAATGAAACACTATCTTGCGAAGTTTGGTAGTGGGCACGAACAAACGAGCATCGTGAAAGGGTAATCCTTGCTTGATTGATCTTTTCGGATCTGCTTGGGCCCACGCCTGCCATTTTTCAACAGTGAATGAATTGCAGATGTCTTCAAAGAAATCTTCTGTTTTTATGATACATAGGACCTTGTCAGGAGCAATGATAGCTCTGGAGGTTTGAACTGCAGGCAATGTGGTAGACTCTTGGCGGGACAAGGCGTCAGCTTTGCGATCATCTTTACCAGGCCGGAAGGTTACCACAAAATCAAACTCGGCAAAAAACAGCATCCAGCGTAATTGCCGAGGAGTCAAAAGTCTGGCAGAACTCATGAATTGAAGATTACGATGATCAGTATATACTGTGACAGTATATTTAGCTCCCAACAAATGATGTCTCCATTCTTTAAAGGCGTCACGAATCGCCAGAAGCTCTTTTTCAGCAATGACATAGTTCTGTTCGGCTTCGTTCAACTTCCGAGACATGTAAGCTACAGGATGAAGCTGACCAGTGTCTTTGTTTCGTTGTGACAAGACTGCTCCTATCGCCACATCTGAAGCATCAGCTTCCACTATGAAAGGTCGATCCGCATCTGGATGAGTCAAGACTGGGGCAGTGGAGCAAGCTTCTTTCAAAGTTGAAAAGGCTTGGTCTGCTTCTGGGGACCATACAAATTTTTCCTTCTTTCTTAATAACTTAGTAATTGGAGCCCCTGTCTGGGAGAAATGATTGATGAACCTCCGGTAAAAATTTGCAAAGCCCAGGAAACATTGTACATCACGAACAGTCTTTGGGATGGGCCATTCAGATACGGCTTTTACTTTCCTTTGAACATGTTCATTCTCATTGCCGAGGAGTCAAAAGTCTGGCAGAACTCATGAATTGAAGATTGCGATGATCAGTATATACTGTGACAGTATATTTAGCTCCCAACAAATGATGTCTCCATTCTTTAAAGGCGTCACGAATCGCCAGAAGCTCTTTTTCAGCAATGACATAGTTCTGTTCGGCTTCGTTCAACTTCCGAGACATGTAAGCTACAGGATGAAGCTGACCAGTGTCTTTGTTTCGTTGTGACAAGACTGCTCCTATCGCCACATCTGAAGCATCAGCTTCCACTATGAAAGGTCGATCCGCATCTGGATGAGTCAAGACTGAGGCAGTGGAGCAAGCTTCTTTCAAAGTTGAAAAGGCTTGGTCTGCTTCTGGGGACCATACACATTTTTCTTTCTTTCTTAATAACTTAGTAATTGGAGCCCCTGTCTGGGAGAAATGATTGATGAACCTCCGGTAAAAATTTGCAAAGCCCAGGAAACATTGTACATCACGAACAGTCTTTGGGATGGGCCATTCAGATACGGCTTTTACTTTCCTTTGAACATGTTCATTCTCATTGTCTGAGTAGATCAATATGTCATCAATGTAAACTATGGCAAAGATATCGAGGTACTCTCTAAGAACGTCATTTAAGAAAAATTGAAATGCTGCTGGAGCATTGCACAGACCAAAAGGCATGACTGTGTATTCAAAAAGGCCATATCTTGTTTTGAATGCCGTTTTCCATTCGTCACCCTCTCTCATTCTGACCAAATGGTAAGCAACTCGAAGATCAAGCTTCGTGTAGATTTTTGCTATCTTTACTTGTTCCAGTAAGACCGGAATTAGAGGCAAAGGATATTTGTTCTTGATGGTGATTTTATTTAAGCCCCTATAGTCGATACAAGTTCGAAGCTCTCCGTTCGCTTTTGGAACAAAAAACAAAGGAGAAGCTATGGGAGACTTAGAGGGGCGGATGAAACCATTCTCTAAGAATTGATCCAAGTATTTTCGTAAATGTTGATTTTCATGTTCTGACAGGGCATCCACACGACAGTTGGGAAGTATCCCCTCTGGGACTAGATCAATTTGACAGTCATAAGATCTATGAGGAGGTAAGTTCTCTGCTTCCTTCTCATCAAATACATCTTCATAAGACGAATACTGTTTGGGCAACTGAACTTCTTTCTCTGCGGCGGTAGCTATGTAAGAATGGCGAACTTCCGATTCTTGAGTCCTTTGGAGACAATGTTCTTTACATAGCACTGATGAGAACACGATCTTTCGTTCTGCCCAATTAATCTCTGGATTGTGATGAGTTAACCATGGCAAGCCAAGGATGATCCCATACTGGGGAGCATGGATCACGTCAAGGATGAGTTCCTCTTTATGTTTCTTTCTTTGATTTTTACCTTCACAAATTATTGTCAAGGGGACAGTCTGAAGAGTTATTGGACCTCCAGTCAAGAGTTTTCCATCAACTGCCTGGATGGTTTCCGGGGTCTTCTTTTCAATACATGGGATCCCCCATGCACAAACCAATTGGGCGTCAACAAAGTTTCCGGTAGCCCCAGAGTCGACTAGAGCCTTCTTGAAATAGGTCTTTTTCTTGACCTGAACTCTTATTCCCAATTTTAGATGTTTGGATTGTGAAGGATCCACGGTGACACTCAAGAGCAACCCTTCTCTGCAACTTGGGTGCTTTAGATTTTCCGACTCGACTGATGCATTGGTTGCAACTTTCTGAACTGGGCCTCGCTTGCTCTTTGTTTTGATTGGAAAATCTTTGGCGAAATGACCTTCCCGCCCACAATAGAGACATTGCCCATTTTTTCTGCGTAGGTCCTTTTCATCTTTGGTCAAAGGTCTCCTGATGGTTCCAATTTCCACCGGTTCCGACGTTCTTTCTCTCGGAGTTCTTGAGTCTTTGTTATCATGAGCATGCCAAGAATGTTTTTCAGTCTTTTTACGCGTTCCTTTTCGTTCATTTAAACGATGATCAAGCCTCAAGATAAGGTTTATTAAATCTTGACAGTTTGCAGGTTGTGGGTCTATTTGAGCTAAGATGTCTTTTAGCTCCTCTTTGAGTCCCCTGTAAACAAGGCTGCTTGTTTTTCTTCAGGCCAGGATGTCTCAGCGACCAGCCGATTAAAGTTGGCTAAATATGACACTAAGTCCTGATTCCCTTGGCGTAAGTCTAATAATTCACGATCTGCTGACTGTGTTACAGTTCTACGATCGAAAACTCTCTCAAATTCACGAACAAAATTTTTCCAGTTGTACTACAGGGGACTATTTTTACGCACAAGAGGAATAGCCCAGGTAGCTGCATCTCCAGACAGATATGACAACAAGAAAGCTACTTTAGACTGGGCATCGCGGAAAGTATGTGGTCTGCAGGTGAAGTGAAGTTCCACTTGAACCAGAAAAGATTGCGCTTTCAAGGGATCACCTGAGAAGCGTTCTGGGGGAGCTAAAGGAATGGCTGAAGGAACATTGAGGGAAATGTTAGTCGGATTACCTCCAGAAGTCTGAGAAGAAGTACCTGGCCAAGACACACCTGTGGGACTTTGTTCTTTCTTCTCAACCTTATTCTGTAACTGACTCACCCTCTCAGCTAGACTATTTGTCAAATCCTTTGATGATACCACTTCTGACTGGAGCTGGGTGATAGCCTTGACTAGCTCGTCCAGTGTGGCCATGCTGAGAACATACACAAACCAGGAGGATAATAATTTGTGGGCTCACTATTCTGTCAGAGTCACCAGATCCTCGGGGTCTGTGCACGTTCCCAACACTTCCACCACAAGACAGCTCCAATACTCTGATTAGATTTATCACAGAGTCTAAGAGAGTCCAAGTGGGGAAAAGGGGATTAGGACGGGACCAGCTGGGAAGGAGACCTGTAGGAAGCAAAAGGTTAAAACACAACATCAAAATTACATCTCATGAATTCAGTACCATGCTACAACTCTAAGCTTCGTCTTTTTTCCGAAAAACATGAACAACCCTAGAATAGTCCTAAAGAACGAGTTACTTACCTCCGGTAACGACTTTTCTGGTGGATACATTAGCTACCTGTGGATTCCTCACCTAATGAATACTCCCATGGCGCCAGCATTCGACGGAAATCTTCTTACTAGTCTCTGCACGTCGACGAGGACGTCACTCTAGCCCACGCGATGCCGTCTGACGTCATACAGGCAATAAGAGGTCCTCGACGACGTGCGGACGTCAGTACCAATCATTTTTTACATGCATGAGAACAACCAGGCAATGCAATGAAAGAGCAAGGCAACATCCCATTACATTGTAAAAATACACAACATTGCATGAATAACTGTAAATCTTTTATATATATATATATAACTCTCTCTTTTTAAAATATATATCTACACATCAAGTATATACACAAAGATATATACCTATATACATATAATATATACAACATCTATTGCACCCTCAAAGACCAAGAGGAGCGTACTCAAGGATTACTTGGTAAGACCAGGAAGGCAACGGGGAGGCGGGTGGGACCGTGAGGAATCCACAGGTAGCTAATGTATCCACCAGAAAAGTCGTTACCGAAGGTAAGTAACTCGTTCTTCTGATGGATACAACTACCTGTGGATTCCTCACCTAATGAATAGAGTCCCAAAGCAGTACCACGCCCGGCGGTGGGTGCCTAAATGGTCAAACCAAGAAATCCTGCAGCACTGACCGTGCAAAATGGCCGTCCCTTCTAACCTCAGAATCCAAACAGTAATGTTTTGCAAAAGTGTGAAGGGACGACCAAGTTGCGGCCTTGCAGATGTCGACCACAGGAACACCTCTGGCCAAGGCCGAAGTGGCCGACTTAGCTCTGGTGGAATGAGCTCTAATGCCCTCAGGAGGATGCTTCTTTGCCAAAGAGTAACAGATTTTAATGCAAAGAACAACCCACCTGGATAGTGTTCTCTTGTGGACTGCCTTTCCTCTCCTCTTGCCCACGTATCCAATAAACAGCTGATCCTCCAGCCTGAAATCCTTTGTTCTATCAATAAAGAAGCTCAACGCCCTCTTTGGGTCCAGACGGTGCAGTCTTTCTTCCTCTTTGGAAGGATGAGGCGGAGGATAGAACGTGGACAAAGTAATTGCCTGAGCCAAATGGAAAGGTGAAACAACCTTCGGGAGGAAAGCAGCCTTGGTCCTCAACACCACCTTATCCCCATAAAAAGTTGTATAAGGGGGCTTTACTGATAAGGCCTGCAACTCACTCACTCTCCTTGCTGATGTTATAGCTATCAGGAAGACTGTTTTTAAAACCAAATACCTTAAGGGGCAAGAATGCATAGGTTCAAAAGGGGACCCCATAAGGAAAGTCAGGACCAAGGACAAATCCCATTGCGGCATAACGAATGGCTTTGGAGGATATTTATTTAGAAGACCTTTCAAGAATCTGATAACAATAGGGGATTTAAATAAAGATGGTTGGTCTGGAAGACATATGAAGGCTGACAAGGCCGATAAATAACCCTTAATGGTAGCCACTGCACAACCTTTCTGCGCTAGAGACAGAGCAAAAGACAAAACGTCCGATAGATGAGCATGCAAAGGATCAATCTGCCTCTCTCCACACCACGCAACAAATTTAGACCATCTATTAGCGTAGATAGATTTAGTGGAGTGTCGCCTGGCCGCTAATATAACATCCACTACCTCAGGCGGGAGAGAGAAGGAACTCAGGTTGCCCCGTTCAATCTCCAGGCATGTAGGTGCAGACTCTGGAGGTTGGGGTGTAGAACCTGCCCCTGCGACTGCGAGAGGAGGTCTGCCCTGAAAGGGAGACGGAGCGGAGGGCACATTGAGAGTTGGAGCAGGTCGGAGTACCATACCCTCCTTGGCCAATCCGGAGCTATTAGGATGACTAGAGCCCAGTCCTGGCGAAACTTCCTCAATACTCGAGGAATCAAGGGTATGGGAGGAAACGCGTAAAGCAACTGGCCGCACCAGGTTATTTGAAACGCGTCCCCCAACGCTCCCTGCATCGGATACTGGAGGCTGCAGAATAACGGACAATGCGCGTTCTCTCGAGTGGCAAACAGATCTACCCGAGGAAACCCCCACCTCTGGAAGATTAAACGGACTTGATCTGGATGGAGACGCCACTCGTGGTCTGCCGAGAATTGGCGACTGAGACTGTTCGCACGCACGTTCAAGACTCCAGCCAGATGGCTTGCTATCAAGCAAATCTGATGGTCCTTTGCCCAGGACCATAGTCGAAGAGCTTCTCTGTAGAGAAGGTACGACCCCACTCCTCCCTGCTTGTTTATGTACCACATCGTGGTAGTATTGTCCGTTAGGACCTGTACCGACTGACCACGAAGGGAAGGGAGGAAGGCCTTGAGAGCCAGACGTACAGCCCGTAACTCTGACAGATTGATGTGAAACATCTGTTCCTCTGGAGACCAAAGACCTTTGATCTCCAGATCCCCCAGATGAGCTCCCCACCCTAGATTGGAAGCATCCGTTATGACTGTGGCCACTGGTGGCGACTGCTGGAACGGCTTTCCTTGTGAAAGATTGTTGCTTGCAATCCACCACTTCAAATCCACAGCAGCATCTCTGGAGATCTTGACAGTACCCTCTAGATCCCCTTTGTGTTGAGACCACTGCCTTCGGAGGCACCACTGAAGAGCCCTCATGTGCCAGTGAGCATGCGTGACCAACAGAATGCAGGAGGCAAACAGACCGAGCAGACGAAGGACCTTGAGGACTGGAACTACCGCTCCATTTCGAAACATTGGAACCAAATCCTGAATATCTTGAATCCGCTGAGGCGGAGGAAAGGCCCGACCCAATGTTGTATCCAGTACTGCCCCTATGAACAGGAGGCGCTGAGAGGGCTCTAGGTGAGATTTGGGCTCGTTCACCGAAAAACCCAGGTCGAACAACAACTGGGTTGTTGACTGCAGATGATGCGACACAAGCTCCGGGGACTTGGCTTTGATCAACCAGTCGTCCAAGTAAGGGAATACTGCTATCCCCTTCCTTCTGAGTTCTGCCGCAACCACCGACATCACCTTCGTGAAGACTCGAGGTGCTGAAGTAAGACCAAACGGAAGGACCGTAAACTGATAGTGCTGCGATCCCACCACAAACCGGAGATACTTCCTGTGTGACTTGAGTATCGGGATATGAAAGTAAGCATCCTGCAAGTCGACAGACACCATCCAGTCTTCCTTGTTCAACGCCAAAAGCACCTGTGCTAGGGTCAGCATCTTGAACTTTTCCTGCTTGAGGAACCAATTCAAGATCCTCAGGTCCAGGATTGGTCTCAAACGACCATCCTTCTTGGGAATCAGGAAATACCTTGAGTAACATCCTCGACCCCTTTCCTGCTCTGGGACCAACTCCACCGCGCCCTTTGAAAGGAGGGCTTGTACCTCCTGTTCTAGCAACAGGAGGTGTTCTTCTGAACAATAAGAAGGGCGGGGCGGGATGAGGGGCGGGAACTCCCGAAAGGGAAGGGTGTAGCCTTTTCCCACAATACTGAGAACCCAAGTGTCCGTTGTAACAGTCTTCCATTTGGTGAGAAAATGCTGTAATCTTCCCCCTACAGGAGAGGAGTGAGTGGGAAATGGTGGAAGCCTAAGGCTGCTTCCCCTGCTGCACCCCGCCAGAGGATGAGGAAGAGGCAGAGTGCTGCTGAGAGGCTCCTCTGGTGCGGACCCTACCTCTCCCCCTAAAAGATCTATAGGGATGGGAAGAGGCAGGTTGCTGATATCTTCCCCGAAAGGAAGAGGAGGAAGAGCCACGCCCAAATCCACGAAACCTCCTGACAAATCTGGAAGAGGCCGTGGAAGAAGGAGCTTGGAGCCCTAACGACTTAGCCGTGGCCCTGCTCTCCTTAAAACGTTCCAAGGCCGAATCAGCCTTGGCTCCAAACAGTTTGTCCCCATCAAACGGGAGATCCAACAATGTGGACTGTACATCCGCAGAAAAGCCCGAGTTACGGAGCCAGGCCTGTCTCCTTGCCACCACAGTTGTGCCCATTGCTCTGGCTACCGAGTCGGTCGTATCCAGTCCCGTCTGGATAATCTGGGTCGCAGCAGCCTGGGCATTTGAAACAACATCCAAAAGACCCTGGGGAAGCTCTGTAAATGATGAGGAAATGTCATCCATCAGAGCATGAATATACCTCCCCAGGATACAGGTTGCGTTGGTGGCCTTCAACGCCAGACTGCAGGACGAAAAAATCTTCTTGGACTGCGCCTCTAGTTTCTTTGAATCTCTGTCCCCAGGCACCGTCGGGAAAGAACCAGGCGCTGACTTGGATGAACAGGAGGCCTGCACCACCAAGCTCTCCGGCGTAGGGTGCCTAGACAGAAAACCAGGGTCAGTCGGAGCCGCCCGATACCTCCTGGCCACGGCTCTGTGAACTGCTGGGGAAGATGCCGGCCTCTTCCACACCTCTAACACCGGATCCAGCAGAGCGTCATTAAATGGCAAAAGAGGCTCCGCCGCAGCTGAGGCCGGATGTAGCACCTCCGTTAGAAGGTTTTGTTTAGCCTCCACCACCGGCAAAGGCAGGTCCAAAAAACTAGCTGCCTTCCGTACCACTGCATGAAAGGAAGCAGCCTCCTCAGTGTATTCTCCCGGGGACGAAAGATCCCACTCAGGGGAAGTGTCCAGCCCACTGGCCGACTCCAGACCACGCAGCCCATCACCCGAGTCCTCTAGCTCTCCTTCCTCCAGGGCTCGTTGGCACTCCTGCTCCTCTAATACACGGAGAGCACGTCTCCTCGAATGAAGCTGTTGTTCAATACGCGGAGTCGACAATGCCTCCGCCGAAGTCGAAGATCGGCGCCGATCTTCAGAAGCCACCGACGCCGCATCCGGCGCCACAGGTAACTTCAGCGCCGACGAAAGAGCAGTCGAAGCAGATGGACCCACCGGAGTCACAGGCCGAAATCCCGACGTCGACGTCGACGGGATGGAAATCCCCGGGGCCAATCCCTTTGAAGCCACCGGAGCGGCCACCGGCGCCGACACTGGCGCCGAGCCCACGTTCCCAAAAGGGAGAAAGGGCATAAAGGGTGCCGGCCGAAGAGGCGCAGGATCACCCAATGAAAAGGCCAAAGGCCCAGCCGGAGCACCCCCTGGAGCCATCTGTTGGAAGATGGCATACATCGCATTCAAGAATGCGGAACTATCGGCTCCAGGGGTGGGAAAAGCCGGATACTGGGGTGCCTGTCTCGGAGAAAACACCTGAGGCTCCAATACCTCAATCACCGACGCCTGTCCAGCTGAAGTTGGAGACGCCGGAGAGGGCAACGGTGTCGAAGGATGCGGCGTAACCGTGGGACTGATCTCCCATGTCCTTCGGCGCCGATCCGAAGACCTGGAACGAGTCTCCTTCGAATGACGCCGAGATTCTCTACGGCGCCGGGAGTCTCGATGACGCCGATGTCTTGGAGAAGAAGACTTCTTGTGATGCTTCTCCTTCGATTTCGCCATAAACAGCTTCGCCTCACGTTCCTTGAGGGCCTTTGGATTCATGTGCTGGCATGAATCACAAGTCGAGACGTCGTGGTCGGAGCTCAAACACCAAAGGCAATCGGAATGAGGATCCGTCACCGACATCTTGCCTCCACACTCACGACAAGGCTTGAATCCAGACTTTCTCTGCGACATTATTACCACAGCGAAAGACTACGCAGCAAAAATACACTGTAACCACAAAAGTAACAGTTGCTCCCTCGAAGATAACCGTTTCGAATGCACGGAAAAAAGGGAACTGACGTCCGCACGTCGTCGAGGACCTCTTATTGCCTGTATGACGTCAGACGGCGTCGCGTGGGCTAGAGTGACGTCCTCGTCGACGTGCAGAGACTAGTAAGAAGATTTCCGTCGAATGCTGGCGCCATGGGAGTATTCATTAGGTGAGGAATCCACAGGTAGTTGTATCCATCAGAAACTGACTAGGCTTTAGATGACCGAATACCTGAGGAGGAAACAGGAAAAGTTAAATAGGACTTTCAGATTCAAATACTTTCTTTAGCATGAGAATCAGGAAACATTCTGAGCAATTTCTAAACAACCATATGAATCTCCTTTTAAGAATACATATCAGGAACACACATCATTACATCTAGAACTCTGGTATTGTTGTGTTCTTCTCAGAAAAAACATTGGGAAGTGAATTGCGCACATTGCAGATTTTTATATGAGTATTAAACACCATAAAGGAATGTGCACCATGAAATCACACAACGTAGATTCAAGGAATAAATCCCGCAACGTGTCAACTTGAAATGCTACCAAGAAAATGTCTTAGAATAGTAGCGCACAGTAATTTACATTATTTATACACGAGGAAAGAATTGCGCGTCTTGCCGAATCAAATGCCACCATACAAATGGCAAGAAAAGGTAGCGCACAATGAACAACATGAAAAGCACTCAGGGAAAGAATTGCGCGTCTTGTCGATTCAAATGTCACCATGCAAATGCCAAGAAATGGTAGCGCACAATGAATAACATGAAAAAACACTTAAGGAAAGAATTGCGCGTGTTGCCGATTCGAATGCCACCATGTAAATGCCAGAAAATGGTAGCGCACAATGAACAGCATGAATTACACACGAGAAGTGAATTGCGCATTTCGCCGATTCGAATGCCACCATGTAAATGTCAAGAAAAGGTAGCGGGCAATGAACAACAAAGTTAAATGCTCATGAAACGAGTTGCACGTCTTGCCAACACGTAAAATATCATGTAAATTTCAAGCAATATCATCGGGCAATGAACAACAATGTAATAACAAAGTCAAATCTTTATGGAATAAATTGGGCATCCTCCCTATTTGCAAACCACCATACAAATGTCAAAAAATGGCAGCGCACAAGTAATCTGTTATTCATTTAAGAATGAAAGTCAAGAATATGAAAATTCTCAATTACTGTGTTGGGAAATGTCCAAACACCATCTTACCACCTGGAAACAGTGATCACCAATGAGAGATGAGTGCAGAAGACTGGAAAATCCAAATAGGCCTCCGGGACAGGAGCTCAGGAAGAAGCTGCTGCTCTGCACCGGGACCTCTGAATAGTGAGCACTGGAAGTTGGGCTGACTCTCTTTTATAGAGTCTTGGCCCAGCCTAGAACCACGCCCAGGCATGTTGCAGGGAAGGTCTCTAGAAGGCCCTGGAAAGGGACCACACCC
Organism: Pleurodeles waltl; assembly: GCF_031143425.1. NCBI lineage: Eukaryota > Metazoa > Chordata > Amphibia > Caudata > Salamandridae > Pleurodeles > Pleurodeles waltl. Next base: position 318,167,033 of record NC_090443.1, on the reverse strand, counting down.
TAACACACTCTGAATGTCTGCAGCAATACATTGCAAATGTACAGTATTTATAAGCACCTTAAAAATGAATCTTTTGGATGGAATTCTGCAATGCAAAAGGTTAAACAATAACATATCATCACAATGCATAAATTACATTATCTTGCGAGTGTTGGGTTTTTGCATTCTAGATGCCCGTAGAGCGTGCACTGTCCTGGTGTTGACAAAACCACCCACTTGAGAGACTGTGGCTTTGCACTCCCCAGGAGCAAGCAGTGGGCAAACCACCCACTTGAGTGACTGTGGCCTTGCACTCCCCAGGACCAAGCAGTGGGCAACCCACCCCTAGAGAGACTGGGGCTTTGCACTCCCCAGGATCAAGCAGTGGGCATGTAGCCCCCTCCAGGAGCAGTGGTGTTGTACCATCTTCCAGCTGAGGTGCCCCCCATTCCCTGTCCCCCTGAGGTGCCTGCGTGTTTTCGACCTGATGCCCCTACAGTGTTCTCTCCGTATTGAGGCAGGAGTCAAGTGTGGCCTTGGACTATGTGTTATGGCTCCGTGGATCACGGACATTTTGGAGTGGGCATTGTCCCTCCTTTTATATATATTGTACATACTGTTTATTGATTTAAGGACATATTTATCTAAGATAGTACTATCACACTCATTTTAATCCATTCCTTTTGTCCTTGCGTCATTCCTGAGGGTTACAGATGGTATATGTAATGTTGCATCTGTTTGTGTGTATGGTGTTGGGGGTGAGGGTGGGGGTGTTGCGTGTTGTGTGTGTGTCACTCTCTTTATCCTCCTCCCCTTGTGTGCTAGGTGCAGTACTCACCGTGGTCGTCTTACCCGGCGTTCGTGTTCCTGGTGTATGAGGAGGTACACCAGGATTGGAAAAATTTGCAGCTCGGGCTCCATGGCGTCGTGGTTCTTCCTTGAGTGTCGAGAGGGGAGTTGTTTCCCTTCAGTGTACTGTTTTTGCCGTGCTTTTGATGGCGTTGGTACCGCCCCAGAAAAGCTGGCAGATTGGCCTGTTGTGATACAGGGGGCAGTACATAGTCTTCTGTCTGGCTGTTGGCGGTTACCGCTGCGGTGCTTGTTGTTACAGCTGTGGCGGTCGGAGTGTTAAAGTGGCTGTCTGTGTTGGCGGTTTCCGCCATGGTCATGATTCCATTTATTTTCCTGCCGGCCTGTTGGTGATATTACTGCCGCTTTATCACCGACCACCAGGGTTATAATGAGGGCCTATGACTGTTTGAACACTCTTGATATGTTTTGGTGATCCTTCTAGTTTATTTATCTCGTCACTTCTCCGTGGCAGTCTTGTGTCTTTTTCTGGGGAATTGTGTTAGCCAGCCAGCAACTCCGATGGTGAGGTGGTTGAAGGAAAGTACCATCTTGCCTGGCATGTTACCCCCATTTTCACTCTATGTATGTTTGTTTTTGCCTATGTGTCACTAGGATCCTGCTAGTCAGGACCCCAGTGCTCATAATGTATGCCCTGTATGTGTTCCCTGTGTGGTGCCTAACTGTATCACTGAGGCTCTGCTAACCAGAACCTCAGTGTTTATGCTCTCTCTCTGCTTTAAAATTGTCACTGCAGGCTAGTGACTAATTTTAACAATTCTCATTGGCACACTGGAACACCTTTATAATTCCCTTATATATGGTACCTAGGTACCCAAGGTATTGGGGTCTCAGGAGATCCCTATGGGCTGCAGCATTTCTTTTGCCACTCATAGGGAGCTCAGACAATGCTTACACAGGACTGCCACTGCAGCCTGAGTGAAATAACATCCACGTTATTTCACAGCCATTTTCACTGCACATAAGTAGCTTATAAGTCACCTATGTGTCTAACCCTCACTTGGTGAAGGTTAGGTGCCAGGTTACTTAGTGTGTGGGCACCCTGGCACTAGCCAAGGTGCTCCCACATTGTTCAGGGCAAATTCCCCGGGCCTTGTGAGTGCGGGGACACCATTACACACGTGCACTACATGTAGGTCACTACCTATATGTAGCGTCACAATGGTAACTCCGAACATGGCCATGTAACATGTCCAGGATCATGGAATTGTCACCCCAATCCTATTCTGGTATTGGGGGGACAATTCCATGCATCCCCGGGTCTCTAGCACAGAACCCGGGTACTGCCAAACTGCCTTTCCGGGGTCTCCACTGCAGCTGCTGCCAACCCCCAGACAGGTTTCTGCCCCTCTGGGGCCTGGGCAGCCTGGTTCCAGGAAGGCAGATCAAAGAATTTCCTCTGAGAGAGGTGTTACACCCTCTCCCTTTGGAAATAGGTGTGAAGGGCTGGGAAGGAGTAGCCTCCCCTAGGCTCTGGAAATGCTTTGATTGGCACAGATGGTGCCCATCTCTGCATAAGCCAGTCTACACCAGTTCAGGGATCCCCCAGCCCTGCTCTGGCGTGAAACTGGACAAAGGAAAGGGGAGTGGTCACTCCCCTGACCAGCACCTCCCAGGGGAGGGGCCCAGAGCTCCTCCAGCGTGTCCCAGACCTCTGCCATCTTGGATTCAGAAGTGTTGGGGCACAATGGACAGCTCTGAGTGTCCAGTGCCAGCAGGTGACGTCAGAGGCCCCTCCTGATAGGTGGTTACCTCTTTCAGTAGCCAAGCCTCCTTTCTCAGTAGCCAATCCTCCTTTTTTGGCTATTTAGGGTCTCTCCTCTGGGCTATTCCTCAGATAACGAATGCAAGAGCTCACCAGAGTTCCTCTGCACTTCCCTCTTTGGCTTCTGCCAAGAATCGACCGCTGACTGCTCCAGGACGCCTGCAAAACCGCAACAAAGTAGCAAGACGACTATCAACAACATTGTAGCGCCTCATCCTGACGGCTTTCTCGAATGTTTCCTGGTGGTGCATGCTCTGAGGGCTGTCTGCCTTCACCCTGCACTGGAAGTCAAGAAGAAATCTGTGGGTCGACGGAATCTTCCCCCTGCTAACGCAGGCACCAAACTTCTGCATCACCGGTCCTCTGGGTCCCCTCTCATCCTGACGAGCATGGTCCCTGGAACACAGGAGCTGGTTCCAAGTGTCTCCCACAGTCCAGTGGCCCTTCTGTCCAAATTTGGTGGAGGTACGTCCTTGCCTCCCCACGCCAGACAGCAAACCTGTGTACTGCATGATCTGCAGCTGCTCCGGCTTCTGTGCACTTTTCCAAGACTTCCTTTGTGCACAGCCTAGCCTGGGTCCCCAGCACTCCATCCTGCATTGCCCAACTCGCTGAGTTGGACTCTGATGTCGTGGGACCCTCCTTTGTGACTCTGAGTCGACCGCTGTCCTCAGGTCCTCTAAGAGCCTGTTCCGGTACTTCCGGGGGTGCTGCCTGCTTCTGTGGGGGCTCTCTGAGTTGGTGAGCGCCCCCTCTGTCTCCTCCTCCAAGGGGCGACATCCTGGTCCTTCCTGGGCCCCAGCAGCACCCAAAATCCTCAACCTCGACCTTTGCAGCTAGCAAGGCTTGTTTGAGGTATTTCTGCGTGGAAACACATCCTCCAGCATGCCGTGGGACATCTTCTGACCAAAGGAGAAGTTCCTGGCACCTTCCGTTGTTGCAGAATCTTTGGCTTCTTCCACCCGGAGGCAGCCCTTTTGCACCTTCATCCGGGGTTTAGTGGGCTCCTGCCCCCCCTGGACACTTGCGTGACTCTTGGACTTGGTCCCCTTCCTTTACAGGTCCTCAGGTCCAGGAATCCGTCTTCAGTGCTTTGGTAGCAGTTGTGGTTCTTGCAGAATCCCCTATCTCGACCATACTGTCTTTCTGGGGTAGTGGGGTAACTTTACTCCTACTTTTCAGGGCCTTGGGGTGGGGTATTTTGGACACCTTTACTGTTTTATCACAGTCCCAGCGACCCTCTATAACCTACCATAGGCCTGGGGTCCATTCGTGATTCGCATTCCACTTTTGGAGTATATGGTTTGTGTTGCCCCAAGGCCTGTTTCTACCTATTGCATCCTATTGCATCCTATTGTGATTCTACATTGTTTGCACTACTTTTCTTACTGTTACTTACCTGATTTTGGTTTGTGTACATATAATTTGTGTATATTACTTACCTCCTAAGTGAGGGTATCCTCTGAGATACTTTTGGCATATTGTCACTAAAATAAAGTACCTTTATTTTTAGTAACTCTGAGTATTGTGTTTTCTTGTGATATAGTGCTATATGATATAAGTGGTATGGTAGGAGCTTTGCATGTCTCCTAGTTCAGTCTAAGCTGCTCTGCTATAGCTACCTCTATCAGCCTAAGCTGCTAGAACACCTCTATTGTACAAAAAAGGGATAACTGGACCTGGCACAAGGTGTAAGTACCACAAGGTACCCACTATAAGCCAGGCCATCCTCATACAGTGGTGAAAGTGATATTCTATTGGAATTGTCAAGGCAGATTTAAATTAGGATGCTAAATGGCAACATTTTCTTTTTTGGCTGCAGATAGAGGAAGAAGGCAAATGGAACTGCTTTAGTTATATGCAGTGCCACTGGAATTATGTGACAGAAAAAGACCAAATTATGAGGCAGGGTTGACCAATTTATATGGCAAGAAAAGTCCAGTTATGAATTTACAGCGCCAATAGCTCTAACTTGCTTGTTTTGCAACTAAAATCTAGCAAACCTGTACATTTATGAAAACTAGAAACCTAGCGAAATCTAAGGTGGGGTGACTTGCATGCATCTCAGTAGCTGTTTCTACCCTGAATCCCTTGCAAACCTCAAACTTTTACTACAAAACACAGTTTCCTCATATTTCTGTGATGAAACGTTCTGGAATCTGCGTGGAGTCACACCTAGCATTCCTCCCTGTCTATAAATAAAAATTGTACCTCACTTGTGTGGTGAGGTCTAGTGCTCGCAACAGGAAAGTGCCCAAAATGCAACATCCACCCATCAACTTTTTCCTCTGCAAACTGACCTTTTTTTTACAATGTGGGTAACTGTGGATTTTGGGCCCTAGCTCAGTCGGCTCCTAGTAAAACCTAGCAAACCTGTACATTTGTTTTAAACTAGACCCCTAGGGTAATCCAGGGTAGGCTGACTGTTCCTTCCCAGAAACTCTTGCAAACCTAAACTTCAGCAAAAACACTCAATCCACTCACATATCTCTGCAGGAAAGTCCTGGATTATGTCGGGATTCACAAATTTCGTACCACCTGGAGTTTCCACATGTCTCCCAGATAACCACAGTACCCCACTTGTGTTGGTGGGCCAATAGACCGCAACACAAAAGTCCTTACAGTACTACATGAGAGATCAGTAATAGGGGTACCAGTGGTATTTGGGGCCATGATGGGCCACCAGTCATGGAAACCTACCAATCACAGACATTTATGAAAGCAAGACACCCAGTCGACTCCATGGTGGTGTGACTTGCGTGAATCCCAAGAGATTTCTTACCCACAATGGCCTGCAAATCTCAAACTTTGGATAACAGCACACATTTTCCTTACATATCTGTGATAGAAGCATCTGGAATCAGGAGGAATCCACAAAAGCGTTCCCCCACTTGCACCAATAGGAATTCTGATTCAGTTATGTGGCTGGGCCTAGTGTCTACAACTGGAACAGATCAAACCAAGGTCAATGCAAGTTCCACTGTGGGACTCCCATTTACCCTGGTTTGATCAGTTCCAGTTGCAGTCACTAAGCATAGTGACACAAGTGGGATAGCGTTTTTATTTGCACAAGTAGGGGGACACTGGGTAGTAGGACATTTCTGGTCCTTGTGGATTCTGGAAGCTTACATTACAGAAATGCAAGGATAAAGTGTGATTTTAGGCAAAGCTTGAGGCATGCAGAGCACTGTGGGTAGGAAAACGTCATGGGATCCACTACAGGCATACCACCCTGGATTACCCTTAAGGTAGTTTTCCCCAGATGGCGTCCTACCCAAGAACAAAAAGTGTAGCCATTTGTCATGGCGAGCGGGACCATATTGGGATTTATCCGCACTTTCCTGTCCCATATGTAAAAACAACACCCAAAAGACTAAAATATCCTATCACTTGCCATTGGGATGGGATATTTTAGTCCGCAGGGGAGCAGAAAGACTGTTGAGACTTTAGGTGTCAGGGTATGGCCTGATGTCAGGATGGGCTAGATTCACGTCATTATTTGATTAAAAAAATAGGCTGCCATCTAGTGGGCTTTCTGCCTGCCTGGGGCAAATTGGGGGAAAACTCACTCACTGGCTAAAATACTGCTTTGACCCTTTTGAGTGGGAGTAAAATCTAATGTCATAGTGTAATGCCTGCACTCATTTGTTTTGCCCCAAATGCAAAATCCCTAGTGTCTACTGGGTGTTTTACCCTCCACCGGGGGGGGAACTTGGAACACCTTTTCCGACTGGGACAAGCCTCCAATATGTCCCCTGGGAGGCATAAAGTCACTCTTGCCCTTACTGGGGAAGGGGTATGGCTCAATGCCACTGTAGGCCGCCCCATCCTTTTGTTTCTTTTGGTGCAGTTTTGAAATCTAGTGGCCTTTCTGCCCCCCTGGGGAAAATTGGAGGCAAACCCACTGCCTTCTCCTGGAGGGAGGGGGGGAGAAAGACAGGTTTGCCCTTTTGGGGTATGAGTAAGGTCAGTGCCAGAGTGCAACACCCACAACTTTTTCATTTGTCACAAATGCAAAATCCTTGGTGTCTAGTGGATGTTCTACCCCCCAAGGGGCAGATTTGGGGCAACCACCCCAAGTGGCACAAGCCTCCGATCTGCCCGCTACAGGACCAGAAAAACACTATTGCCCCTACTGGGGCACGGGTATGGCTTAATGCCAGGTTTGGCCTCCCCATTATTTTGTTTGTTTTGATGAGATTTTAAAATCCCTGGTGCTTAGTGGCATTTTTGCACCCTGCAGAGACAAATTGTCTGCAACCCTCCAATCGACCATGTCCTGGAAAGGGTAGAAAGGCTGGTTTGACCTTTTTGGTGTATGAGTATGGCAAATTCCAGAGTCAATGCCTGCACCTTTTTCATTTGCTATAAATGGTGTGCAGTGGACTTTTAACAACACTGGGGGCAATTATTGCATAATAATGAAGCTGCAGATATGGCATTAGTGACTTTATTTAATGAGACACGGAAATGGCTTATGATATGTTTGTTTATAGGGCAGTGGATAGCGTTTGGAGTCCGTTTTATTGGGGAGGCAGTCCCTTGAAACTCATTGACTGTGGGTCCGCAGTCAGATTAGGTTCACGGAGTTTATGATACAGTGTTTTTGGAGGTAAAGTGCTAATGGACATATTAAATTGGGCCATCATCTTGTGGCTTGTCAGTTATAACGTGACAGTATAGGAGTTATACTATATTCTTATTCTTGCTGATTTATTTTTCTCTCTTATATATATAAAAAAAAGAAAATCTGACTAAAGCATGCACACTAGGGTGATCTTGGTAACATGTATAGGGATTGTCACTACTAAGGGTGTTTGCACGGATTAATAGGGTGCTTTTCTGTGTTTTGACTGGGTCGTTGGATATTAATTCACCTAATAGGCTTTTGATCACTGGGTTCCACTAAGAGTTAATGATATATGTTTTGAGTGATTTAAATATGATTTTATTGAGTGTATTTCTGTTTGTGATGATTAAGATAAGGTAATATAAGAAGCGGCTACATTCCAGCCCTGAAGAAGTCAAGTGACGAAACACGTGTTGGCTGAGAGGTCGTTGTAAGGAATTTGGATAATTTGTTCAAATTTAAGGCCATGAAAAGATTTGGAGGAACACTCAAGATCAAACATAATGGACTTTGCAGATAACATGGATCACTATTAGACTGTTCGGTGAACTTGAAAGAGATTGGACTTATATTTTTTGATTTTTGAGGGAATGAGCAATGAATTATAAGGGGGAGTATGGGTGTATTTGTTTGGAAATTAACGACGCACAGGACAACAGGGAAGCTGGGAGGACTGCTGTGCGACAGCACTCACCAACATCCTGGGAGCATACCACCATTCCCAGGAGACCATGGGCCAGATACTGTCCAAGCTGCAGGAGACCCAGCGGCCCCAGGAGGGACAGTACCTGGGGATCAGGGAGGACCTGAGAGACATCCACACCACCCTGGTCACCATTGCAGGGGTGCTGGCAGACATGGCCAACACCATGAGGGAGACAGTGGCACACCAACGGGCCCCTGACACTAGCCACACCGATGAACAGCCCTCCACCTCCGCCAACGCTAGTGGACAGGAGGCCCCGCCACAGGAACAACAAGCCACCAGCATCCCTCCACCTGCAGAAGGAGAACCACCACACAAAAGGTCCCTGCGATCCACGCATAAGCCAGAGAACATTGCCAAGACCCCCACCAGGAAATAAGACTTCCCTGAATGTCACTCTTGTGTCCCACTCTGTCACCCTGTCCACCTTGAACTGACATTGCTCCACGTCCTATGCCCCCTTGGACAATGCATCTGTGATACCAATAGACCGGACTCTATCCTGGACACTTCTCTACCATCACCCCAGCCCATTGCAATACCCCTGCACTTATTATCACAGAAATAAACACCCTTGGAACTAATACAAGTATGGAGTCTGTCAATTGTTTGAAATATGTAGTAGTTTAACAAGCTGTAAACATTGCAATTCAAATCTACAGTTATATTTACCTAGGTATGACCTGTAGTGGGCACCAGTAAACACACCAGGAGCCAGAGTGGGGCACAGATATCTGAAAATAGAGATGCCAAAGGGTACAGTAAGTGTCCATAGATTTTGGAAAATCAGTCTGCCATGTACAATGTCCAACACAAAACTGCAATGGAAGGTGAAGTTACAGTGTCTTACCTGTGTGTCACTGGAAGTACTGTAGAATTACAGTATTGTTGTTGTACACATCCTCTTCCTCTGCCTCCTCTTCGTCACTGTCCACAGGCTCCACCGCTGTCACACGACCATCTCCAGGCTCATCCTCCTGCAGAAAAGGCACCTGGCATCTCAAGGCCAGGTTGTGAAACATGCAACATGCAACATGCAACGATGATCTGGCACATCTTCGTGGGTGAGTAGTACAGGGATCCACCTGTCAGACGGAGGCACCTTCAGGAGGCCAAAGGTGCGCTCAATGATCCCCCTTGTTTGCCCATGTGCCTCATTGTAACATTCCTCTGCTGTTGTCCTGGCATTTCTCACTGGGGTCAGCAACCATGAGAGTTTGTGGTAACCAGAGTCACCTGTAAATATCAAGGGATACCTGTTAGCCACACACTCACCATTAGGGCCAACCCCACGCCCATATACCTACATCAACTGGGTGAAGACCATGGGTTCACCTATTAGCCACACCCTGTGCCTCTGGAGTTGAGACATCACATATGGGATGCTGCTATTCCTCAAGACAAAGGCATCATGCAGAGAGCCAGGATACTTTGCATTGACATGGGAGATGTACTGGTCCGCCAAACACACCATTTGCACATTCAGAGAGTGAAAGCTCTTTTGATTTCTGAACATCTGTTCATTTGTCCGGTGTGGGAGAAAGGCAATATGTGTACCATCAGTGGCACCAATGATGTTGGGGATATGTCCCGTTGCATAGAAGTCAGCCTTCACTGTGGCCAAATCATCCATCTGGGAGAATACGATGTAGCTGCGCATGTGTGTCATCAGGGCAGACAGCACTCTGGTCAGCACGTTTGAGAACATAGGCTGTGACATTCCTGATCCTATTGCCACTGTCGCTTGGAAGGAACCACTTGCCAAGAAATGGAGCACTGACAGGACCCGCACTAGATGGGAGATACCTGTGGTGTGTTGGATAGCTGAAATAAGGTCTGGCTCCAATTGGGCACACAGCTCTTGGACTGTGGCCCTATCAAGTCTGTAGGTCAGGATAATGTGCCTGTCTTCCATTGTCGCCAGGTCCACCAGGGGTCTGTACACGGGGGTATGCCTCCATCTCCTATTCATCCTCATCGGTTGAACTCTAGGGTGAAAAACGGTGAGCAGACGGTCATATTCAAACATATACTCAGATTAATATGCTATTTTTGTTTTACAGAAACAGTATGTGAACTTGTAAGTCAGTTGATGTGCCTATGTCTGGTGTGACGCAGTTAGGTGCCATGGCCTGTGGCCCCCTGAAATGGCAGCTGCCTGACCTGTGAGGAGGGACAAGTGAAATGAGGTAATTCCGCTGGTGTTGTGCGCCGTTGCGGATGGCGGTCGATGACCGCCACGCAACACCGCATTGGTTATCATTGGGGCTTACGGGTTCCAGGAGCCAATGGTGATGTACGCCGGCAGCGACGGTACGCACCGCCATGGACGTGGCCTCCATTTTCTATCTGTTCACTCACTTGCTACCTGACCTTCAACAGGAGAGGACCTACACTGCAAGTGCTGCTGTGAGCTGTGTCTGGAATCGACCATGGCTCGAGTGTCTGGGGAAAGGGCCCCTGCCTTCACTCCAGAAGAGTTGGAGAGACTGGTGGATGGGGTCCTACCCCAGTACAGTTTACTTCATGGTCCTCCAGACCAACAGGTGAGTACACTGCGAGCAAGCATGATGCATGGGCCATGAATGTATGGAGTGCTGTGTGTGTAAGCCTCATGTAGAGGAGGGGCTGAGGGGTCCTGGGCAGAGTGCTGCATGTATGGTGGTCAATGTATGTGCGTAAGGGGATGGGAGGGATATGTTGGGCCATGAATATGACAGTCCAAACAGTATGAATAATACCTTTTCTGCTGTATTTTTCTCTGCAGGTCAGCACCCATCAGAAAAAGGGTATTTGGTGTGCCATTGCCAAGGAGGTGCGGACCCTGGGGGTCTTTGACAGGCGGAGCACCCACTGCTGCAAATGGTGGGAGGATGTGCGCTGCTGGGCAAGGAAGACAGCGGAGGCCCAGCTGCGGCTGGCCTCCCAACGCGGAAGGGGTGTCCATCGTACTCGGACCCCCTTGATGTTCCGCATCCTGTCGGTGGCCTATCCGGAGTTGGATGGGCGCTTGAAGGCATCACAGCAGCCACAAGGGGGTGAGTACAGATTCAGATTCATGACTTTGCGTGTGTTAAGGTGTTAACTGGGTGGGGGATGTGGGCTGTGGGTGCCCCTAGGCCAGGGCGAACATGGCAGGGTAGGTTCCATGATGGGCAAGCTCAGATCCACTCCAACCCCAATAATGTTAGTGGGCATCTACTACTGGGCAGGGTCCTGTGGGTTTCAGTTTGGCAGCTAATGGTGTTAGGCATTGCACCCCATGGGCTGGTGACTAGCATTGTAACTGGTAGTTCATGGCCTAGTGCATAGGGCTGTTCCCTGTGAGTTGTGTATGCCAACGGTAGTGTTGTTGCTGGCATTGACCAAGTGTATCCTCTGTCTTCCCCCCTCTTTTGTTTTGTCACCCTGTCCTTTTGTGCATCAGCATCATCTGGCAGAGGAGCAGAGACACCGGCGACGGAGGGAGCTGTATCCCACATGGGCCTGGAGGCTGAATCCACCGACGGTGAGGGCACGAGTGGGACGGAGGGTGAGGGGAGCACCACGACAGAGACAGGAGGGGACAGTACCGACAGCGACTCCTCTTCCAATGGAAGCTCCCTGGCGGTGGCGGACACCTCTGTGCCCACCCCAACTACAGGTACAGCTGCAACCCCCCGTACCAGCACCACCCTCCCAGCAGCCCCTGAGCGTGTTTCCCATGCCCGCTCACCCAGGAGGGTGGGCATCTCCTTCTCCCCAGGCACCTCAGGCCCTGCCCCAGTCAGCCCTGCTGCCCTCAGTGAGGAGGCTATTGACCTCTTGAGATCCCTCTCTGTTGGGCAGTCAACCATACTGAATGCTATCCAGGGTCTAGCAGGGCATTTGCAACAAACAAATGCATACCTGGAGGTCATTCACTCTGGCGTGGCGGCCCAACAGAGAGCATTCCAGGCTCTGGCCAACTCACTAATGGCTGCCATTGTCCCAATCTCCAACCTTCCCCCTCCAACTTCCTCTACCCAGTCCCAATCCCCTCAACCCCAGCCTATCCCAAGCACACCTTCAGACCTGCATACACCCAAATCAACACACAGAAGTGGCTCAGGCAAACACAAGCACCACACTTCATCCCACAGGCACTCACACAAGCACCATCCAGATGCAGACACACCAACATCCACTGCCTCCACTGTGTCCCACTCACACCTGCATGCACTACATCCTCATCCACTACCTCCATCACCAGCACACCTATCACTAGACGCCCCTCATTGGCAGTCACCACCCCCACATCCATGCACATGTCCCCTGTGTCCTCTCCCACTGTGTCTGTGCCCCCTCCTCCCAAAGTACTCAAACACAAGCACTCAAACACCCAACAGCCATCCACCTCACAGCAGTATCCAGCCCATGCACCTGCACCCAAACACAGCAGACAGACACCTCCTACAACCACAATCTTCCTCCACTCCCAAACCTTCCCCCTCTTCCCTCCCCAGTGTCTCTAAGAAGCTTTTCCTCACCACCCTTGACCTATTCCCTACCCCTCCTCCCCCATCTTCACTTTGGGCCAGGGTGGCCAGAACCCAGCCCAGCACCTCAGCCACCCAGTCCACAGCCACTGTGGTTTCTGCAGCTAGTGGAGGTGTGAGAGGCTCCAAGGAGGCACCCGTCAGCACAGCAAGTGTGCCTGCACCACCTGCCAAGGGCAAGAAGGGGCACACAACACCAGCCATGGCACTGCAGCCATCCGAGGCTGCAGGGGAAGGGCTGGAGCCTCACCCCACCACTGACAGCACCGCCACCTGCACCGCGGCCAGCACCGCTACCTGCACCGCCAGCAGCAGCACTGCCAGCAGCAGCAGCCCCAGTGGGAGGCCGTCCTAGGCTGCAGGGGAAGGGCTGGAGCCTCACCCAACCACTGACAGCACCGCCACCTGCACCACGGCCAGAACCACCACCAGCACCGCCGCCAGCACTGCCACCTGCACCGCCAGCAGCACCACTGCCAGCAGCAGCAGCCCCAGTGGGCAGCCATCCAAGGCTGCAGGGGAAGAGCTGGAGCCTCCCCCCACCACTGACAGCACCGCCACCTGCACCAAAACTGCCATCCACTGAGCAGCCATCACCGCCGGCAAGCAGTGTGTAGTCGTGACTACATGGGCTACAGTGCATCCTGGCCCATGCAACACCTGTAGGTGTGACACCCAGGTGAGAGACTGTGACCTTGCACCATCCAGGATGAAGCACACTGGGCACAAAGCTCCCTCCAGAACCAGGGGAAGATGGCATCCACTCACCCCCTCCTTGGCAGGATAAAGCACACTGGGCACAAAGCCCCTTCCAGAACCAGTGGAAGAAGGCATCCACTCACCCCCTCCTTGGCAGGATGAAGCACACTGGGCACAAAGCCCCCTCCAGAACCAGTGAAAGAAGGCATCCACTCACCCCCTCCTTGGCAGGATGAAGCACACTGGGCACAAAGCTCCATCCAGAACCAGTGGAAGAAGGCATCCACTCACCCCCTCACTGGCAGGATGAAGCACACTGGGTACAAAGTCCCCTCCAGAACCAGTGGAAGAAGGCATCCAGTCCAGAGAATGTGGCTTTGCACTCCCCAGGACCAAGCAATGGACAAACCACCCACTTGAGAGGCTGTGGCTTTGCACTCCCCAGGACCAGGCAGTGGGCAAACCACCCATTTGAGAGACTGTGGCTTTGCACTCCCCAGGACCAAGCAGTGGGCAAACCTGTCAGAGTCACCAGATCCTCGGGGTCTGTGCACGTTCCCAACACTTCCACCACAAGACAGCTCTAATACTCTGATTAGATTTATCACAGAGTCTAAGAGAGTCCAAGTGGGGAAAAGGGGATTAGGACGGGACCAGCTGGGAAGGAGACCTGTAGGAAGCAAAAGGTTAAAACACAACATCAAAATTACATCTCATGAGTTCAGTTCAGTACCATGCTACAACTCTAAGCTTCGTCTTTTTTCCGAAAAACATGAACAACCCTAGAATAGTCCTAAAACTGACTAGGCTTTAGATGACCGAATACCTGAGGAGGAAACAGGAAAAGTTAAATAGGACTTTCAGATTTGAATACTTTCTTTAGCATGAGAATCAGGAAACACTCTGAGCAATTTCTAAACAACCATATGGATCTCCTTTTAAGAATACATATCAGGAACACACAGCATTACATCAAGAACTCTGGTATTGTTGTGTTCTTCTCAGAAAAAACATTGGGAAGTGAATTGCGCACATTGCAGATTTTTATATGAGTATTAAACACCATAAAGGAATGTGCACCATGAAATCACACAACGTAGATTCAAGGAATAAATCACGCAACGTGTCAACCTGAAATGCTACCAAGAAAATGTCTTAGAATAGTAGCGCACAGTAATTTACATTATTTATATACGAGGAAAGAATTGCGCGTCTTGCCGATTCAAATGCCACCATACAAATGCCAAGAAAAGGTAGCGCTCAATGAACAACATGAAAAGCACTCAGGGAAAGAATTGCACGTCTTGTCGATTCAAATGCCACCATGCAAATGCCAAGAAATGGTAGCGCACAATGAATAACATGAAAAAACAGTCAAGGAAAGAATTGCGCGTGTTGCCGATTCGAATGCCACCATGTAAATGCCAGAAAATGGTAGCGCACAATGAACAGCATGAATTACACACGAGAAGTGAATTGTGCGTTTCGCCGATTCGAATGCCACCATGTAAATGTCAAGAAAAGGTAGCACGCAATGAACAACAAAGTTAAATGCTCATGAAATGAGTTGCACGTCTTGCCAACTCGTAAAACATAATGTAAATGTCAAGAAATATCAGCACGCAATGAACAATAATGTAATAACGAAGTCAAATCTTTATGGAATAAATTGCGCGTCCTCCCCATTTGCAAACCACCATACAAATGTCAAAAAATGGCAGCGCACAAGTAATCTGTTATTCATTTAAGAATGAAAGTCAAGAATATGAAAATTCTCAATTACGGTGTTGGGAAATGTCCAAACACCGTCTTACCGCCTAGAAACAGTGATCACCAATGAGAGATGAGTGCAGAAGACTGGAAAATCCAAATAGGCCTCCGGGACAGGAGCTCAGGAAGAAGCTGCTGCTCTGCACCGGGACCTCTGAATAGTGAGCACTGGAAGTTGGGCTGACTCTCTTTTATAGAGTCTTGGCCCAGCCTAGAACCACGCCCAGGCATGTTGCAGGGAAAGTCTCTAGAAGGCCCTGGAAAGGGACCACACCCTAACACACTCTGAATGTCTGCAGCAATACATTGCAAATGTACAGTATTTATAAGCACCTTAAAAATTAATCTTTTGGATGGAATTCTGCAATGCAAAAGGTTAAACAATAACATGTCATCACAATGCATAAATTACATTATCTTGCGAGTGTTGGGTTTTTGCATTCTAGATGCCCGTAGAGCGCGCACTGTCCTGGTGTTGACAGTACTCCCATCTCCCAGGCGCGCTCTAGGGCCTGGTTTATCTGGATTGAGACGATGAAAGCGTCTCACAAGTACTGGAGCATGAACATCAGATGCGGAAACCCATGAATTACTTTCAGGGCCATAACCTTTCCATGAGATTAAGTACCATAGGTTACGGCCTCTCAGTTTAGAGTCCAACACTTTCTTGACTTCATATTCTTCTTCCCCCTGTACTAGAACAGGAACTGGATGAGGGTGGACCTTTTGGACTGCCTTTTTTAAGAGGGAAGTATGGAACACTGGATGAATCCGTAATGATTTTGGCAATTGTAGTTTATAGGTCACAGGATTGATTTGCTGAAGAACAGTGTAAGGACCTACAAATTTGGGGTTGAACATGTGCTTCTTCTTGAAGTTTATATGTTTTGTGGAAAGCCACACTTTGTCACCAGGTTGATACTGCGGTCCCTCACAATGTTTCTTGTCATAATGCTTTTTGTATTTTTTGGGGGCTTTTTCTAAATGTTGTTGAATCGATTTCTGAGTTTGATGCAAATGTTGAATGATTTCTGACACAGCTGGAGTGAGAGAACTTTCTTGAGGAATTGTGATGGGCAAGGTGTCAGGATGATAGCCAAACAAACCAAAGAAGGGTGTAACGCCAGTAGAAGTGTGGAAGGAGTTGTTGTAGGCTAACTCAGCTAACCAGAGGATTGATGTCCATGAATTAAGTGCTTTTTCAGCATAAGCACGTAGGTATTGCTTCAAAGTCTGATTTAGTCTCTCCGTTTGCCCATCTGTTTGAGGATGGTGGCTAGTAGATAGGGTAGATGTCACTTGGAGTGTTTTACACCATGTCTTCCAGAAGCTGGAGGCAAATTGCGATCCCCGATCGGAGAGGATCACTTTTGGCAGTCCATGATAACGAACCACTCTATTCAGATAGATAGTTGCCTGTTCACTAGAGGTGGGTAATTTCTTACAGGCAATGAAATGTCCATATTTCGTGAGACTATCTACTACCACCAGAATTACTGAATGCTGTTGAACCGCTGGCAGACCTGTAATAAAGTCTAAAGAGATGTGTTCCCACGGACGACTTAGGGTTGGGAGTGGGTGTAACAACCCTTTTGGTTTTGAATGACTTGTTTTAGTGCGAGCACAGACTTCGCAGTTCTTTACCATTGTTTTTACATCCTTTGTTAAGGTAGGCCACCAAAAATAGCGTTGGATTAATTCAAGAGTTTTAGGTGTACCAGGGTGACCTGCTGTAGGTATAACATGCAACCAATGAAACACTATCTTGCGAAGTTTGGTAGTGGGCACGAACAAACGAGCATCGTGAAAGGGTAATCCTTGCTTGATTGATCTTTTCGGACCTGTTTGGGCCCACGCCTGCCATTTTTCAACAGTGAATGAATTGCGGATGTCTTCAAAGAAATCTTCTGTTTTTATGATACATAAGACCTTGTCAGGAGCAATGATAGCTCTGGAGGTTTGAACTGCAGGCAATGTGGTAGACTCTTGGCGGGACAAGGAGTCAGCTTTGCGATTATCTTAACCAGGCCGGAAGGTTACCACAAAATCAAACTAAAAAAAAAACAGCATCCAGCGTAATTGCCGAGGAGTCAAAAGTCTGGCAGAACTCATGAATTGAAGATTGCGATGATCAGTATATACTGTGACAGTATATTTAGCTCCCAACAAATGATGTCTCCATTCTTTAAAGGCGTCACAAATCGCCAGAAGCTCTTTTTCAGCAATGACATAGTTCTGTTCGGCTTCGTTCAACTTCCGAGACATGTAAGCTACAGGATGAAGCTGACCAGTGTCTTTGTTTCGTTGTGACAAGACTGCTCCTATCGCCACATCTGAAGCATCAGCTTCCACTATGAAAGGTCGATCCGCATCTGGATGAGTCAAGACTGGGGCAGTGGAGCAAGCTTCTTTCAAAGTTGAAAAGGCTTGGTCTGCTTCTGGGGACCATACAAATTTTTCTTTCTTTCTTAATAACTTAGTAATTGGAGCCCCTGTCTGGGAGAAATGATTGATGAACCTCCGGTAAAAATTTGCAAAGCCCAGGAAACAGTGTACATCACGAACAGTCTTTGGGATGGGCCATTCAGATACGGCTTTTACTTTCCTTTGAACATGTTCATTCTCATTGTCTGAGTAGATCAAAATGTCATCAATGTAAACTATGGCAAAGATATCGAGGTACTCTCTAAGAACGTCATTTAAGAAAAATTTAAATGCTGTTGGAGCATTGCACAGACCAAAAGGCATGACTGTGTATTCAAAAAGGCCATATCTTGTTTTGAATGCCGTTTTTCATTCGTCACCCTCTCTCATTCTGACCAAATGGTAAGCACCTCGAAGATCAAGCTTCGTGTAGATTTTTGCTGTCTTTACTTGTTGCAGTAAGACCGGAATTAGAGGCAAAGGATATTTGTTCTTGATGGTGATTTTATTTAAGCCCCTATAGTCGATACAAGTTCGAAGCTCTCCGTTCGCTTTTGGAACAAAAAACAAAGGAGAAGCTGTGGGAGACTTAGAGGGGCGGATGAAACCATTCTCTAAGAATTGATCCAAGTATTTTCGTAAATGTTGATTTTCATGTTCTGACAGGGCATACACACAACAGTTGGGAAGTATCCCCCCTGGGACTAGATCAATTTGACAGTCATAAGATCTATGAGGAGGTAAGTTCTCTGCTTCCTTCTCATCAAATACATCTTCATAAGACGAATACTGTTTGGGCAACTGAACTTCTTTCTCTGCGGCGGTAGCTATGTAAGAATGGCGAACTTCCGATTCTTGAGTCCTTTGGAGACAATGGGGGTTATTCTAACTTTGGAGGAGGTGTTAATCCATCCCAAAAGTGACGGAAAAGTGACGGATTTACCACCAGCCGTATTACGAGTCCATTATATCCTATGGAACTCGTAATACGGCTGGTGGTATATCCGTCACTTTACCGTCACTTTTGGGACGGATTAACACTCCTCCAAAGTTAGAATAACCCCCAATGTTCTTTACATAGCACTGATGAGAACACGATCTTTCGTTCTGCCCAATTAATCTCTGGATTGTGATGAGTTAACCATGGCAAGCCAAGGATGATCCCATACTGGGGAGCATGGATCACATCAAGGATGAGTTCCTCTTTATGTTTCTTTCTTTGATTTTTACCTTCACAAATTATTGTCAAGGGGACAGTCTGAAGAGTTATCGGACCTCCAGTCAAGAGTTTTCCATCAACTGCCTGGATGGTTTCCGGGGTCTTCTTTTCAATACATGGGATCCCCCATGCACGAACCAATTGGGCGTCAACAAAGTTTCCGGTAGCCCCAGAGTCGACTAGAGCCTTCTTGAAATAGGTCTTTTTCTTGACCTGAACTCTTATTCCCAATTTTAGATGTTTGGATTGTGAAGGATCCACAGTGACACCCAAGAGCAACCCTTCTCTGCAACTTGGGTGCTTTAGATTTTCCGACTCGACTGATGCATTGGTTGCAACTTTCTGAACTGGGCCTCGCTTGCTCTTTGTTTTGATTGGAAAATCTTTGGCGAAATGACCTTTCCGCCCACAATAGAGACATTGCCCATTTTTTCTGCGTAGGTCCTTTTCATCTTTGGTCAAAGGTCTCCTGATGGTTCCAATTTCCACCGGTTCCGACGTTCTTTCTCTCGGAGTTCTTGAGTCTTTGTTATCATGAGCATGCCAAGAATGTTTTTCAGTCTTTTTACGCGTTCCTTTTCGTTCATTTAAACGATGATCAAGCCTCAAGATAAGGTTTATGAAATCTTGACAGTTTGCAGGTTGTGGGTCGATTTGCGCTAAGATGTCTTTTAGCTCCTCTTTGAGTCCCCTGTAAAACAAGGCTGCTTGTTTTTCTTCAGGCCAGGATGTCTCAGCGACCAGCCGATTAAAGTTGGCTAAATATGACACTAAGTCCTGATTCCCTTGGCGTAAGTCTAATAATTCACGATCTGCTGACTGTGTTACAGTTCTACGATCGAAAACTCTCTCAAATTCCCGAACAAAATTTTTCCAGTTGTACTACAGGGGACTATTTTTACGCACAAGAGGAATAGCCCAGGTAGCTGCATCTCCAGACAGATATGACAACAAGAAAGCTACTTTAGACTGGGCATCGGGGAAAGTATGTGGTCTGCAGGTGAAGTGAAGTTCCACTTGAACCAGAAAAGATTGCGCTTTCAAGGGATCACCTGAGAAGCGTTCTGGGGGAGCTAAAGGAATGGCTGAAGGAACATTGAGGGAAATGTTAGTCGGATTACCTCCAGAAGTCTGAGAAGAAGTACCTGGCCAAGACACACCTGTGGGACTTTGTTCTTTCTTCTCAACCTTATTCTGTAACTGACTCACCCTCTCAGCTAGACTATTTGTCAAATCCTTTGATGATACCACTTCTGACTGGAGCTGGGTGATAGCCTTGACTAGCTCGTCCAGTGTGGCCATGCTGAGAACATACACAAACCAGGAGGATAATAATTTGTGGGCTCACTATTCTGTCAGAGTCACCAGATCCTCGGGGTCTGTGCACGTTCCCAACACTTCCACCACAAGACAGCTCCAATACTCTGATTAGATTTATCACAGAGTCTAAGAGAGTCCAAGTGGGGAAAAGGGGATTAGGACGGGACCAGCTGGGAAGGAGACCTGTAGGAAGCAAAAGGTTAAAACATAACATCAAAATTACATCTCATGAATTCAGTACCATGCTACAACTCTAAGCTTCGTCTTTTTTCCGAAAAACATGAACAACCCTAGAATAGTCCTAAAGAACGAGTTACTTACCTTCGGTAACGACTTTTCTGGTGGATACATTAGCTACCTGTGGATTCCTCACCTAATGAATACTCCCATGGCGCCAGCATTCGACGGAAATCTTCTTACTAGTCTCTGCACGTCGACGGGGACGTCACTCTAGCCCACGCGACGCCGTCTGACGTCATACAGGCAATAAGAGGTCCTCGACGACGTGCGGACGTCAGTACCAATCATTTTTTACGTGCATGAGAACAACCAGGCAATGCAATGAAAGAGCAAGGCAACATCCCATTACATTGTAAAAATACACAACATTGCATGAATAACTGTAAATCTTTTATATATATATATAACTCTCTCTTTTTAAAATATATATCTACACATCAAGTATATACACAAAGATATATACCTATATACATATAATATATACAACATCTATTGCACCCTCAAAGACCAAGAGGAGCGTACTCAAGGATTACTTGGTAAGACCAGAAAGGCAACGGGGAGGCGGGTGGGACCGTGAGGAATCCACAGGTAGCTAATGTATCCACCAGAAAAGTCGTTACCGAAGGTAAGTAACTCGTTCTTCTGATGGATACAACTACCTGTGGATTCCTCACCTAATGAATAGAGTCCCAAAGCAGTACCACGCCCGGCGGTGGGTGCCTAAATGGTCAAACCAAGAAATCCTGCAGCACTGACCGTGCAAAATGGCCGTCCCTTCTAACCTCAGAATCCAAACAGTAATGTTTTGCAAAAGTGTGAAGGGACGACCAAGTTGCGGCCTTGCAGATGTCGACCACAGGAACACCTCTGGCCAAGGCCGAAGTGGCCGACTTAGCTCTGGTGGAATGAGCTCTAATGCCCTCAGGAGGATGCTTCTTTGCCAAAGAGTAACAGATTTTAATGCAAAGAACAACTCACCTGGATAGTGTTCTCTTGTGGACTGCCTTTCCTCTCCTCTTGCCCACGTATCCAATAAACAGCTGATCCTCCAGCCTGAAATCCTTTGTTCTATCAATAAAGAAGCTCAACGCCCTCTTTGGGTCCAGACGGTGCAGTCTTTCTTCCTCTTTGGAAGGATGAGGCGGAGGATAGAACGTGGACAAAGTAATTGCCTGAGCCAAATGGAAAGGTGAAACAACCTTCGGGAGGAAAGCAGCCTTGGTCCTCAACACCACCTTATCCCCATAAAAAGTTGTATAAGGGGGCTTTACTGATAAGGCCTGCAACTCACTCACTCTCCTTGCTGATGTTATAGCTATCAGGAAGACTGTTTTTAAAACCAAATCCCTTAAGGGGCAAGAATTCATAGGTTCAAAAGGGGACCCCATAAGGAAAGTCAGGACCAAGGACAAATCCCATTGCGGCATAACGAATGGCTTTGGAGGATATTTATTTAGAAGACCTTTCAAGAATCTGATAACAATAGGGGATTTAAATAAAGATGGTTGGTCTGGAAGACATATGAAGGCTGACAAGGCCGATAAATAACCCTTAATGGTAGCCACTGCACAACCTTTCTGCGCTAGAGACAGAGCAAAAGACAAAACGTCCGATAGATGAGCATGCAAAGGATCAATCTGCCTCTCTCCACACCACGCAACAAATTTAGACCATCTATTAGCGTAGATAGATTTAGTGGAGTGTCGCCTGGCCGCTAATATAACATCCACTACCTCAGGCGGGAGAGAGAAGGAACTCAGGTTGCCCCGTTCAATCTCCAGGCATGTAGGTGCAGACTCTGGAGGTTGGGGTGTAGAACCTGCCCCTGCGACTGCGAGAGGAGGTCTGCCCTGAAAGGGAGACGGAGCGGAGGGCACATTGAGAGTTGGAGCAGGTCGGAGTACCATACCCTCCTTGGCCAATCCGGAGCTATTAGGATGACTAGAGCCCGGTCCTGGCGAAACTTCCTCAATACTCGAGGAATCAAGGGTATGGGAGGAAACGCGTAAAGCAACTGGCCGCACCAGGTTATTTGAAACGCGTCCCCCAACGCTCCCTGCATCGGATACTGGAGGCTGCAGAATAACGGACAATGCGCGTTCTCTCGAGTGGCAAACAGATCTACCCGAGGAAACCCCCACCTCTGGAAGATTAAACGGACTTGATCTGGATGGAGACGCCACTCGTGGTCTGCCGAGAATTGGCGACTGAGACTGTCCGCACGCACGTTCAAGACTCCGGCCAGATGGCTTGCTATCAAGCAAATCTGATGGTCCTTTGCCCAGGACCATAGTCGAAGAGCTTCTCTGCAGAGAAGGTACGACCCCACTCCTCCCTGCTTGTTTATGTACCACATCGTGGTAGTATTGTCCGTTAGGACCTGTACCGACTGACCACGAAGGGAAGGGAGGAAGGCCTTGAGAGCCAGACGTACAGCCCGTAACTCTGACAGATTGATGTGAAACATCTGCTCCTCTGGAGACCAAAGACCTTTGATCTCCAGATCCCCCAGATGAGCTCCCCACCCTAGATTGGAAGCATCCGTTATGACTGTGGCCACTGGTGGCGACTGCTGGAACGGCTTTCCTTGTGAAAGATTGTTGCTTGCAATCCACCACTTCAAATCCACAGCAGCATCTCTGGAGATCTTGACAGTACCCTCTAGATCCCCTTTGTGTTGAGACCACTGCCTTCGGAGGCACCACTGAAGAGCCCTCATGTGCCAGCGAGCATGCGTGACCAACAGAATGCAGGAGGCAAACAGACCGAGCAGACGAAGGACCTTGAGGACTGGAACTACCGCTCCATTTCGAAACATTGGAACCAAATCCTGAATATCTTGAATCCGCTGAGGCGGAGGAAAGGCCCGACCCAATGTTGTATCCAGTACTGCCCCTATGAACAGGAGGCGCTGAGAGGGCTCTAGGTGAGATTTGGGCTCGTTCACCGAAAAACCCAGGTCGAACAACAACTGGGTTGTTGACTGCAGATGATGCGACACAAGTTTCGGGGACTTGGCTTTGATCAACCAGTCGTCCAAGTAAGGGAATACTGCTATCCCCTTCCTTCTGAGTTCTGCCGCAACCACCGACATCACCTTCGTGAAGACTCGAGGTGCTGAAGTAAGACCAAACGGAAGGACCGCAAACTGATAGTGCTGCGATCCCACCACAAACCGGAGATACTTCCTGTGTGACTTGAGTATCGGGATATGAAAGTAAGCATCCTGCAAGTCGACAGACACCATCCAGTCTTCCTTGTTCAACGCCAAAAGCACCTGTGCTAGGGTCAGCATCTTGAACTTTTCCTGCTTGAGGAACCAATTCAAGATCCTCAGGTCCAGGATTGGTCTCAAACGACCATCCTTCTTGGGAATCAGGAAATACCTTGAGTAACATCCTCGACCCCTTTCCTGCTCTGGGACCAACTCCACCGCGCCCTTTGAAAGGAGGGCTTGTACCTCCTGTTCTAGCAACAGGAGGTGTTCTTCTGAACAATAAGAAGGGCGGGGCGGGATGAGGGGCGGGAACTCCCGAAAGGGAAGGGTGTAGCCTTTTCCCACAATACTGAGAACCCAAGTGTCCGTTGTAACAGTCTTCCATTTGGTGAGAAAATGCTGTAATCTTCCCCCTACAGGAGAGGAGTGAGTGGGAAATGGTGGAAGCCTAAGGCTGCTTCCCCTGCTGCACCCCGCCAGAGGATGAGGAAGAGGCAGAGTGCTGCTGAGAGGCTCCTCTGGTGCGGACCCTACCTCTCCCCCTAAAAGATCTATAGGGATGGGAAGAGGCAGGTTGCTGATATCTTCCCCGAAAGGAAGAGGAGGAAGAGCCACGCCCAAATCCACGAAACCTCCTGACAAATCTGGAAGAGGCCGTGGAAGAAGGAGCTTGGAGCCCTAACGACTTAGCCGTGGCCCTGCTCTCCTTAAAACGTTCCAAGGCCGAATCAGCCTTGGCTCCAAACAGTTTGTCCCCATCAAACGGGAGATCCAACAATGTGGACTGTACATCCGCAGAAAAGCCCGAGTTACGGAGCCAGGCCTGTCTCCTTGCCACCACAGTTGTGCCCATTGCTCTGGCTACCGAGTCGGTCGTATCCAGTCCCGTCTGGATAATCTGGGTCGCAGCAGCCTGGGCATTTGAAACAACATCCAAAAGACCCTGGGGAAGCTCTGTAAATGATGAGGAAATGTCATCCATCAGAGCATGAATATACCTCCCCAGGATACAGGTTGCGTTGGTGGCCTTCAACGCCAGACTGCAGGACGAAAAAATCTTCTTGGACTGCGCCTCTAGTTTCTTTGAATCTCTGTCCCCAGGCACCGTCGGGAAAGAACCAGGCGCTGACTTGGATGAACAGGAGGCCTGCACCACCAAGCTCTCCGGCGTAGGGTGCCTAGACAGAAAACCAGGGTCAGTCGGAGCCGCCCGATACCTCCTGGCCACGGCTCTGTGAACTGCTGGGGAAGATGCCGGCCTCTTCCACACCTCTAACACCGGATCCAGCAGAGCGTCATTAAATGGCAAAAGAGGCTCCGCCGCAGCTGAGGCCGGATGTAGCACCTCCGTTAGAAGGTTTTGTTTAGCCTCCACCACCGGCAAAGGCAGGTCCAAAAAACTAGCTGCCTTCCGTACCACTGCATGAAAGGAAGCAGCCTCCTCAGTGTATTCTCCCGGGGACGAAAGATCCCACTCAGGGGAAGTGTCCAGCCCACTGGCCGACTCCAGACCACGCAGCCCATCACCCGAGTCCTCTAGCTCTCCTTCCTCCAGGGCTCGTTGGCACTCCTGCTCCTCTAATACACGGAGAGCACGTCTCCTCGAATGAAGCTGTTGTTCAATACGCGGAGTCGACAATGCCTCCGCCGAAGTCGAAGATCGGCGCCGATCTTCAGAAGCCACCGACGCCGCGTCCGGCGCCACAGGTAACTTCAGCGCCGACGAAAGAGCAGTCGAAGCAGATGGACCCACCGGAGTCACAGGCCGAAATCCTAACGTCGACGTCGACGGGATGGAAATCCCCGGGGCCAATCCCTCTGAAGCCACCGGAGCGGCCACCGGCGCCGACACTGGCGCCGAGCCCACGTTCCCAAAAGGGAGAAAGGGCATAAAGGGTGCCGGCCGAAGAGGCGCAGGATCACCCAATGAAAAGGCCAAAGGCCCAGCCGGAGCACCCCCTGGAGCCATCTGTTGGAAGATGGCATACATCGCATTCAAGAATGCGGAACTATCGGCTCCAGGGGTGGGAAAAGCCGGATACTGGGGTGCCTGTCTCGGAGGCGACCCCGACGCCGGCCTCGACGTCTGCAACGCCGGAGAAAACACCTGAGGCTCCAATACCTCAATCACCGACGCCTGTCCAGGTGAAGTTGGAGACGCCGGAGAGGGCAACGGCGTCGAAGGATGCGGCGTAACCGTGGGACTGATCTCCCATGTCCTTCGGCGCCGATCCGAAGACCTGGAACGAGTCTCCTTCGAATGACGCCGAGATTCTCTACGGCGCCGGGAGTCTCGATGACGCCGATGTCTTGGAGAAGAAGACTTCTTGTGATGCTTCTCCTTCGATTTCGCCATAAACAGCTTCGCCTCACGTTCCTTGAGGGCCTTTGGATTCATGTGCTGGCATGAATCACAAGTCGAGACGTCGTGGTCGGAGCTCAAACACCAAAGGCAATCGGAATGAGGATCCGTCACCGACATCTTGCCTCCACACTCACGACAAGGCTTGAATCCAGACTTTCTCTGCGACATTATTACCACAGCGAAAGACTACGCAGCAAAAATACACTGTAACCACAAAAGTAACAGTTGCTCCCTCGAAGATAACCGTTTCGAATGCACGGAAAAAAGGGAACTGACGTCCGCACGTCGTCGAGGACCTCTTATTGCCTGTATGACGTCAGACGGCGTTGCGTGGGCTAGAGTGACGTCCTCGTCGACGTGCAGAGACTAGTAAGAAGATTTCCGTCGAATGCTGGCGCCATGGGAGTATTCATTAGGTGAGGAATCCACAGGTAGTTGTATCCATCAGAAACTGACTAGGCTTTAGATGACCGAATACCTGAGGAGGAAACAGGAAAAGTTAAATAGGACTTTCAGATTCAAATACTTTCTTTAGCATGAGAATCAGGAAACATTCTGAGCAATTTCTAAACAACCATATGAATCTCCTTTTAAGAATACATATCAGGAACACACATCATTACATCTAGAACTCTGGTATTGTTGTGTTCTTCTCAGAAAAAACATTGGGAAGTGAATTGCGCACATTGCAGATTTTTATATGAGTATTAAACACCATAAAGGAATGTGCACCATGAAATCACACAACGTAGATTCAAGGAATAAATCCCGCAACGTGTCAACTTGAAATGCTACCAAGAAAATGTCTTAGAATAGTAGCGCACAGTAATTTACATTATTTATACACGAGGAAAGAATTGCGCGTCTTGCCGAATCAAATGCCACCATACAAATGGCAAGAAAAGGTAGCGCACAATGAACAACATGAAAAGCACTCAGGGAAAGAATTGCGCGTCTTGTCGATTCAAATGTCACCATGCAAATGCCAAGAAATGGTAGCGCACAATGAATAACATGAAAAAACACTCAAGGAAAGAATTGCGCGTGTTGCCGATTCGAATGCCACCATGTAAATGCCAGAAAATGGTAGCGCACAATGAACAGCATGAATGACACACGAGAAGTGAATTGCGCGTTTCGCCGATTTGAATGCCACCATGTAAATGTCAAGAAAAGGTAGCGGGCAATGAACAACAAAGTTAAATGCTCATGAAACGAGTTGCACGTCTTGCCAACACGTAAAATATCATGTAAATTTCAAGAAATATCAGCGGGCAATGAACAACAATGTAATAACAAAGTCAAATCTTTATGGAATAAATTGGGCATCCTCCCTATTTGCAAACCACCATACAAATGTCAAAAAATGGCAGCGCACAAGTAATCTGTTATTCATTTAAGAATGAAAGTCAAGAATATGAAAATTCTCAATTACTGTGTTGGGAAATGTCCAAACACCATCTTACCACCTGGAAACAGTGATCACCAATGAGAGATGAGTGCAGAAGACTGGAAAATCCAAATAGGCCTCCGGGATAGGAGCTCAGGAAGAAGCTGCTGCTCTGCACCGGGACCTCTGAATAGTGAGCACTGGAAGTTGGGCTGACTCTCTTTTATAGAGTCTTGGCCCAGCCTAGAACCACGCCCAGGCATGTTGCAGGGAAGGTCTCTAGAAGGCCCTGGAAAGGGACCACACCCTAACACACTCTGAATGTCTGCAGCAATACATTGCAAATGTACAGTATTTATAAGCACCTTAAAAATGAATCTTTTGGATGGAATTCTGCAATGCAAAAGGTTAAACAATAACATATCATCACAATGCATAAATTACATTATCTTGCGAGTGTTGGGTTTTTGCATTCTAGATGCCCGTAGAGCGTGCACTGTCCTGGTGTTGACAAAACCACCCACTTGAGAGACTGTGGCTTTGCACTCCCCAGGAGCAAGCAGTGGGCAAACCACCCACTTGAGTGACTGTGGCCTTGCACTCCCCAGGACCAAGCAGTGGGCAACCCACCCACTAGAGAGACTGGGGCTTTGCACTCCCCAGGATCAAGCAGTGGGCATGTAGCCCCCTCCAGGAGCAGTGGTGTTGTACCATCTTCCAGCTGAGGTGCCCCCCATTCCCTGTCCCCCTGAGGTGCCTGCGTGTTTTCGACCTGATGCCCCTACAGTGTTCTCTCCGTATTGAGGCAGGAGTCAAGTGTGGCCTTGGACTATGTGTTATGGCTCCGTGGATCACGGACATTTTGGAGTGGGCATTGTCCCTCCTTTTATATATATTGTACATACTGTTTATTGATTTAAGGACATATTTATCTAAGATAGTACTATCACACTCATTTTAATCCATTCCTTTTGTCCTTGCGTCATTCCTGAGGGTTACAGATGGTATATGTAATGTTGCATCTGTTTGTGTGTATGGTGTTGGGGGTGAGGGTGGGGGTGTTGCGTGTTGTGTGTGTGTCACTCTCTTTATCCTCCTCCCCTTATGTGCTAGGTGCAGTACTCACCGTGGTCGTCTTACCCGGCGTTCGTGTTCCTGGTGTATGAGGAGGTACACCAGGATTGGAAAAATGTGCAGCTCGGGCTCCATGGCGTCGTGGTTCTTCCTTGAGTGTCGAGAGGGGAGTTGTTTCCCTTCAGTGTACTGTTTTTGCCGTGCTTTTGATGGCGTTGGTACCGCCCCAGAAAAGCTGGCAGATTGGCCTGTTGTGATACAGGGGGCAGTACATAGTCTTCTGTCTGGCTGTTGGCGGTTACCGCTGCGGTGCTTGTTGTTACAGCTGTGGCGGTCGGAGTGTTAAAGTGGCTGTCTGTGTTGGCGGTTTCCGCCATGGTCATGATTCCATTTATTTTCCTGCCGGCCTGTTGGTGATATTACTGCCGCTTTATCACCGACCACCAGGGTTATAATGAGGGCCTATGACTGTTTGAACACTCTTGATATGTTTTGGTGATCCTTCTAGTTTATTTATCTCGTCACTTCTCCGTGGCAGTCTTGTGTCTTTTTCTGGGGAATTGTGTTAGCCAGCCAGCAACTCCGATGGTGAGGTGGTTGAAGGAAAGTACCATCTTGCCTGGCATGTTACCCCCATTTTCACTCTATGTATGTTTGTTTTTGCCTATGTGTCACTAGGATCCTGCTAGTCAGGACCCCAGTGCTCATAATGTATGCCCTGTATGTGTTCCCTGTGTGGTGCCTAACTGTATCACTGAGGCTCTGCTAACCAGAACCTCAGTGTTTATGCTCTCTCTCTGCTTTAAAATTGTCACTGCAGGCTAGTGACTAATTTTAACAATTCTCATTGGCACACTGGAACACCTTTATAATTCCCTTATATATGGTACCTAGGTACCCAAGGTATTGGGGTCCCAGGAGATCCCTATGGGCTGCAGCATTTCTTTTGCCACTCATAGGGAGCTCAGACAATGCTTACACAGGACTGCCACTGCAGCCTGAGTGAAATAACATCCACGTTATTTCACAGCCATTTTCACTGCACATAAGTAGCTTATAAGTCACCTATGTGTCTAACCCTCACTTGGTGAAGGTTAGGTGCCAGGTTACTTAGTGTGTGGGCACCCTGGCACTAGCCAAGGTGCTCCCACATTGTTCAGGGCAAATTCCCCGGGCCTTGTGAGTGCGGGGACACCATTACACACGTGCACTACATGTAGGTCACTACCTATATGTAGCGTCACAATGGTAACTCCGAACATGGCCATGTAACATGTCCAGGATCATGGAATTGTCACCCCAATCCTATTCTGGTATTGGGGGGACAATTCCATGCATCCCCGGGTCTCTAGCACAGAACCCGGGTACTGCCAAACTGCCTTTCCGGGGTCTCCACTGCAGCTGCTGCCAACCCCCAGACAGGTTTCTGCCCCTCTGGGGCCTGGGCAGCCTGGTTCCAGGAAGGCAGATCAAAGAATTTCCTCTGAGAGAGGTGTTACACCCTCTCCCTTTGGAAATAGGTGTGAAGGGCTGGGAAGGAGTAGCCTCCCCTAGGCTCTGGAAATGCTTTGATTGGCACAGATGGTGCCCATCTCTGCATAAGCCAGTCTACACCAGTTCAGGGATCCCCCAGCCCTGCTCTGGCGTGAAACTGGACAAAGGAAAGGGGAGTGGTCACTCCACTGACCAGCACCTCCCAGGGGAGGGGCCCAGAGCTCCTCCAGCGTGTCCCAGACCTCTGCCATCTTGGATTCAGAAGTGTTGGGGCACAATGGACAGCTCTGAGTGTCCAGTGCCAGCAGGTGACGTCAGAGGCCCCTCCTGATAGGTGCTTACCTCTTTCAGTAGACAAGCCTCCTTTCTCAGTAGCCAATCCTCCTTTTTTGGCTATTTAGGGTCTCTCCTCTGGGCTATTCCTCAGATAACGAATGCAAGAGCTCACCAGAGTTCCTCTGCACTTCCCTCTTTGGCTTCTGCCAAGAATCGACCGCTGACTGCTCCAGGACGCCTGCAAAACCGCAACAAAGTAGCAAGACGACTATCAGCAACATTGTAGCGCCTCATCCTGACGGCTTTCTCGAATTTTTCCTGGTGGTGCATGCTCTGAGGGCTGTCTGCCTTCACCCTGCACTGGAAGTCAAGAAGAAATCTGTGGGTCGACGGAATCTTCCCCCTGCTAACGCAGGCACCAAACTTCTGCATCACCGGTCCTCTGGGTCCCCTCTCATCCTGACGAGCATGGTCCCTGGAACACAGGAGCTGGTTCCAAGTGTCTCCCACAGTCCAGTGGCCCTTCTGTCCAAATTTGGTGGAGGTACGTCCTTGCCTCCCCACGCCAGACAGCAAACCTGTGTACTGCATGATCTGCAGCTGCTCCGGCTTCTGTGCACTTTTCCAAGACTTCCTTTGTGCACAGCCTAGCCTGGGTCCCCAGCACTCCATCCTGCATTGCCCAACTCGCTGAGTTGGACTCTGATGTCGTGGGACCCTCCTTTGTGACTCTGAGTCGACCGCTGTCCTCAGGTCTTCTAAGAGCCTGTTCCGGTACTTCCGGGGGTGCTGCCTGCTTCTGTGGGGGCTCTCTGAGTTGGTGAGCGCCCCCTCTGTCTCCTCCTCCAAGGGGCGACATCCTGGTCCTTCCTGGGCCCCAGCAGCACCCAAAATCCTCAACCTCGACCTTTGCAGCTAGCAAGGCTTGTTTGAGGTATTTCTGCGTGGAAACACATCCTCCAGCATGCCGTGGGACATCTTCTGACCAAAGGAGAAGTTCCTGGCACCTTCCGTTGTTGCAGAATCTTTGGCTTCTTCCACCCGGAGGCAGCCCTTTTGCACCTTCATCCGGGGTTTAGTGGGCTCCTGCCCCCCCTGGACACTTGCGTGACTCTTGGACTTGGTCCCCTTCCTTTACAGGTCCTCAGGTCCAGGAATCCGTCTTCAGTGCTTTGGTAGCAGTTGTGGTTCTTGCAGAATCCCCTATCTCGACCATACTGTCTTTCTGGGGTAGTGGGGTAACTTTACTCCTACTTTTCAGGGCCTTGGGGTGGGGTATTTTGGACACCTTTACTGTTTTATCACAGTCCCAGCGACCCTCTATAACCTACCATAGGCCTGGGGTCCATTCGTGATTCGCATTCCACTTTTGGAGTATATGGTTTGTGTTGCCCCAAGGCCTGTTTCTACCTATTGCATCCTATTGCATCCTATTGTGATTCTACATTGTTTGCACTACTTTTCTTACTGTTACTTACCTGATTTTGGTTTGTGTACATATAATTTGTGTATATTACTTACCTCCTAAGTGAGGGTATCCTCTGAGATACTTTTGGCATATTGTCACTAAAATAAAGTACCTTTATTTTTAGTAACTCTGAGTATTGTGTTTTCTTGTGATATAGTGCTATATGATATAAGTGGTATGGTAGGAGCTTTGCATGTCTCCTAGTTCAGCCTAAGCTGCTCTGCTATAGCTACCTCTATCAGCCTAAGCTGCTAGAACACCTCTATTGTACAAAAAAGGGATAACTGGACCTGGCACAAGGTGTAAGTACCACAAGGTACCCACCATAAGCCAGGCCATTCTCATACAGTGGTGAAAGTGATATTCTATTGGAATTGTCAAGGCAGATTTAAATTAGGATGCTAAATGGCAACATTTTCTTTTTTGGCTGCAGATAGAGGAAGAAGGCAAATGGAACTGCTTTAGTTATATGCAGTGCCACTGGAATTATGTGACAGAAAAAGACCAAATTATGAGGCAGGGTTGACCAATTTATATGGCAAGAAAAGTCCATTTATGAATTTACAGCACCAATAGCTCTAACTTGCTTGTTTTGCAACTAAAATCTAGCAAACCTGTACATTTATGAAAACTAGAAACCTAGCGAAATCTAAGGTGGGGTGACTTGCATGCATCTCAGTAGCTGTTTCTACCCTGAATCCCTTGCAAACCTCAAACTTTTACTACAAAACACAGTTTCCTCATATTTCTGTGATGAAACGTTCTGGAATCTGCGTGGAGTCACACCTAGCATTCCTCCCTGTCTATAAATAAAAATTGTACCTCACTTGTGTGGTGAGGTCTAGTGCTCGCAACAGGAAAGTGCCCAAAATGCAACATCCACCCATCAACTTTTTCCTCTGCAAACTGACCTTTTTTTTACAATGTGGGTAACTGTGGATTTTGGGCCCTAGCTCAGTCGGCTCCTAGTAAAACTTAGCAAACCTGTACATTTGTTTTAAACTAGACCCCTAGGGTAATCCAGGGTAGGCTGACTGTTCCTTCCCAGAAACTCTTGCAAACCTAAACTTCAGCAAAAACACTCAATCCACTCACATATCTCTGCAGGAAAGTCCTGGATTATGTCGGGATTCACAAATTTCGTACCACCTGGAGTTTCCACATGTCTCCCAGATAACCACAGTACCCCACTTGTGTTGGTGGGCCAATAGACCGCAACACAAAAGTCCTTACAGTACTACATGAGAGATCAGTAATAGGGGTACCAGTGGTATTTGGGGCCATGATGGGCCACCAGTCATGGAAACCTACCAATCACAGACATTTATGAAAGCAAGACACCCAGTCGACTCCATGGTGGTGTGACTTGCGTGAATCCCAAGAGATTTCTTACCCACAATGGCCTGCAAATCTCAAACTTTGGATAACAGCACACATTTTCCTTACATATCTGTGATAGAAGCATCTGGAATCAGGAGGAATCCACAAAAGCGTTCCCCCACTTGCACCAATAGGAATTCTGATTCAGTTATGTGGCTGGGCCTAGTGTCTACAACTGGAACAGATCAAACCAAGGTCAATGCAAGTTCCACTGTGGGACTCCCATTTACCCTGGTTTGATCAGTTCCAGTTGCAGTCACTAAGCATAGTGACACAAGTGGGATAGCGTTTTTATTTGCACAAGTAGGGGGACACTGGGTAGTAGGACATTTCTGGTCCTTGTGGATTCTGGAAGCTTACATTACAGAAATGCAAGGATAAAGTGTGATTTTAGGCAAAGCTTGAGGCATGCAGAGCACTGTGGGTAGGAAAACGTCATGGGATCCACTACAGGCATACCACCCTGGATTACCCTTAAGGTAGTTTTCCCCAGATGGCGTCCTACCCAAGAACAAAAAGTGTAGCCATTTGTCATGGCGAGCGGGACCATATTGGGATTTATCCGCACTTTCCTGTCCCATATGTAAAAACAACACCCAAAAGACTAAAATATCCTATCACTTGCCATTGGGATGGGATATTTTAGTCCGCAGGGGAGCAGAAAGACTGTTGAGACTTTAGGTGTCAGGGTATGGCCTGATGTCAGGATGGGCTAGATTCACGTCATTATTTGATTAAAAAAATAGGCTGCCATCTAGTGGGCTTTCTGCCTGCCTGGGGCAAATTGGGGGAAAACTCACTCACTGGCTAAAATACTGCTTTGACCCTTTTGAGTGGGAGTAAAATCTAATGTCATAGTGTAATGCCTGCACTCATTTGTTTTGCCCCAAATGCAAAATCCCTAGTGTCTACTGGGTGTTTTACCCTCCACCGGGGGGGGAACTTGGAACACCTTTTCCGACTGGGACAAGCCTCCAATATGTCCCCTGGGAGGCATAAAGTCACTCTTGCCCTTACTGGGGAAGGGGTATGGCTCAATGCCACTGTAGGCCGCCCCATCCTTTTGTTTCTTTTGGTGCAGTTTTGAAATCTAGTGGCCTTTCTGCCCCCCTGGGGAAAATTGTAGGCAAACCCACTGCCTTCTCCTGGAGGGAGGGGGGGAGAAAGACAGGTTTGCCCTTTTGGGGTATGAGTAAGGTCAGTGCCAGAGTGCAACACCCACAACTTTTTCATTTGTCACAAATGCAAAATCCTTGGTGTCTAGTGGATGTTCTACCCCCCAAGGGGCAGATTTGGGGCAACCACCCCAAGTGGCACAAGCCTCCGATCTGCCCGCTACAGGACCAGAAAAACACTATTGCCCCTACTGGGGCACGGGTATGGCTTAATGCCAGGTTTGGCCTCCCCATTATTTTGTTTGTTTTGATGAGATTTTAAAATCCCTGGTGCTTAGTGGCATTTTTGCACCCTGCAGAGACAAATTGTCTGCAACCCTCCAATCGACCATGTCCTGGAAAGGGTAGAAAGGCTGGTTTGACCTTTTTGGTGTATGAGTATGGCAAATTCCAGAGTCAATGCCTGCACCTTTTTCATTTGCTATAAATGGTGTGCAGTGGACTTTTAACAACACTGGGGGCAATTATTGCATAATAATGAAGCTGCAGATATGGCATTAGTGACTTTATTTAATGAGACACGGAAATGGCTTATGATATGTTTGTTTATAGGGCAGTGGATAGCGTTTGGAGTCCGTTTTATTGGGGAGGCAGTCCCTTGAAACTCATTGACTGTGGGTCCGCAGTCAGATTAGGTTCACGGAGTTTATGATACAGTGTTTTTGGAGGTAAAGTGCTAATGGACATATTAAATTGGGCCATCATCTTGTGGCTTGTCAGTTATAACGTGACAGTATAGGAGTTATACTATATTCTTATTCTTGCTGATTTATTTTTCTCTCTTATATATATAAAAAAAAGAAAATCTGACTAAAGCATGCACACTAGGGTGATCTTGGTAACATGTATAGGGATTGTCACTACTAAGGGTGTTTGCACGGATTAATAGGGTGCTTTTCTGTGTTTTGACTGGGTCGTTGGATATTAATTCACCTAATAGGCTTTTGATCACTGGGTTCCACTAAGAGTTAATGATATATGTTTTGAGTGATTTAAATATGATTTTATTGAGTGTATTTCTGTTTGTGATGATTAAGATAAGGTAATATAAGAAGCGGCTACATTCCAGCCCTGAAGAAGTCAAGTGACGAAACACGTGTTGGCTGAGAGGTCGTTGTAAGGAATTTGGATAATTTGTTCAAATTTAAGGCCATGAAAAGATTTGGAGGAACACTCAAGATCAAACATAATGGACTTTGCAGATAACATGGATCACTATTAGACTGTTCGGTGAACTTGAAAGAGATTGGACTTATATTTTTTGATTTTTGAGGGAATGAGCAATGAATTATAAGGGGGAGTATGGGTGTATTTGTTTGGAAATTAACGACGCACAGGACAACAGGGAAGCTGGGAGGACTGCTGTGCGACAGCACTCACCAACATCCTGGGAGCATACCACCATTCCCAGGAGACCATGGGCCAGATACTGTCCAAGCTGCAGGAGACCCAGCGGCCCCAGGAGGGACAGTACCTGGGGATCAGGGAGGACCTGAGAGACATCCACACCACCCTGGTCACCATTGCAGGGGTGCTGGCAGACATGGCCAACACCATGAGGGAGACAGTGGCACACCAACGGGCCCCTGACACTAGCCACACCGATGAACAGCCCTCCACCTCCGCCAACGCTAGTGGACAGGAGGCCCCGCCACAGGAACAACAAGCCACCAGCATCCCTCCACCTGCAGAAGGAGAACCACCACACAAAAGGTCCCTGCGATCCACGCATAAGCCAGAGAACATTGCCAAGACCCCCACCAGGAAATAAGACTTCCCTGAATGTCACTCTTGTGTCCCACTCTGTCACCCTGTCCACCTTGAACTGACATTGCTCCACGTCCTATGCCCCCTTGGACAATGCATCTGTGATACCAATAGACCGGACTCTATCCTGGACACTTCTCTACCATCACCCCAGCCCATTGCAATACCCCTGCACTTATTATCACAGAAATAAACACCCTTGGAACTAATACAAGTATGGAGTCTGTCAATTGTTTGAAATATGTAGTAGTTTAACAAGCTGTAAACATTGCAATTCAAATCTACAGTTATATTTACCTAGGTATGACCTGTAGTGGGCACCAGTAAACACACCAGGAGCCAGAGTGGGGCACAGATATCTGAAAATAGAGATGCCAAAGGGTACAGTAAGTGTCGATAGATTTTGGAAAATCAGTCTGCCATGTACAATGTCCAACACAAAACTGCAATGGAAGGTGAAGTTACAGTGTCTTACCTGTGTGTCACTGGAAGTACTGTAGAATTACAGTATTGTTGTTGTACACATCCTCTTCCTCTGCCTCCTCTTCGTCACTGTCCACAGGCTCCACCGCTGTCACACGACCATCTCCAGGCTCATCCTCCTGCAGAAAAGGCACCTGGCATCTCAAGGCCAGGTTGTGAAACATGCAACATGCAACATGCAACGATGATCTGGCACATCTTCGTGGGTGAGTAGTACAGGGATCCACCTGTCAGACGGAGGCACCTTCAGGAGGCCAAAGGTGCGCTCAATGATCCCCCTTGTTTGCCCATGTGCCTCATTGTAACATTCCTCTGCTGTTGTCCTGGCATTTCTCACTGGGGTCAGCAACCATGAGAGTTTGTGGTAACCAGAGTCACCTGTAAATATCAAGGGATACCTGTTAGCCACACACTCACCATTAGGGCCAACCCCACGCCCATATACCTACATCAACTGGGTGAAGACCATGGGTTCACCTAATAGCCACACCCTGTGCCTCTGGAGTTGAGACATCACATATGGGATGCTGCTATTCCTCAAGACAAAGGCATCATGCAGAGAGCGAGGATACTTTGCATTGACATGGGAGATGTACTGGTCCGCCAAACACACCATTTGCACATTCAGAGAGTGAAAGCTCTTTTGATTTCTGAACATCTGTTCATTTGTCCGGTGTGGGAGAAAGGCAATATGTGTACCATCAGTGGCACCAATGATGTTGGGGATATGTCCCGTTGCATAGAAGTCAGCCTTCACTGTGGCCAAATCATCCATCTGGGAGAATACGATGTAGCTGCGCATGTGTGTCATCAGGGCAGACAGCACTCTGGTCAGCACGTTTGAGAACATAGGCTGTGACATTCCTGATCCTATTGCCACTGTCGCTTGGAAGGAACCACTTGCCAAGAAATGGAGCACTGACAGGACCCGCACTAGATGGGAGATACCTGTGGTGTGTTGGATAGCTGAAATAAGGTCTGGCTCCAATTGGGCACACAGCTCTTGGACTGTGGCCCTATCAAGTCTGTAGGTCAGGATAATGTGCCTGTCTTCCATTGTCGCCAGGTCCACCAGGGGTCTGTACACGGGGGTATGCCTCCATCTCCTATTCATCCTCATCGGTTGAACTCTAGGGTGAAAAACGGTGAGCAGACGGTCATATTCAAACATATACTCAGATTAATATGCTATTTTTGTTTTACAGAAACAGTATGTGAACTTGTAAGTCAGTTGATGTGCCTATGTCTGGTGTGACGCAGTTAGGTGCCATGGCCTGTGGCCCCCTGAAATGGCAGCTGCCTGACCTGTGAGGAGGGACAAGTGAAATGAGGTAATTCCGCTGGTGTTGTGCGCCGTTGCGGATGGCGGTCGATGACCGCCACGCAACACCGCATTGGTTATCATTGGGGCTTACGGGTTCCAGGAGCCAATGGTGATGTACGCCGGCAGCGACGGTACGCACCGCCATGGACGTGGCCTCCATTTTCTATCTGTTCACTCACTTGCTACCTGACCTTCAACAGGAGAGGACCTACACTGCAAGTGCTGCTGTGAGCTGTGTCTGGAATCGACCATGGCTCGAGTGTCTGGGGAAAGGGCCCCTGCCTTCACTCCAGAAGAGTTGGAGAGACTGGTGGATGGGGTCCTACCCCAGTACAGTTTACTTCATGGTCCTCCAGACCAACAGGTGAGTACACTGCGAGCAAGCATGATGCATGGGCCATGAATGTATGGAGTGCTGTGTGTGTAAGCCTCATGTAGAGGAGGGGCTGAGGGGTCCTGGGCAGAGTGCTGCATGTATGGTGGTCAATGTATGTGCGTAAGGGGATGGGAGGGATATGTTGGGCCATGAATATGACAGTCCAAACAGTATGAATAATACCTTTTCTGCTGTATTTTTCTCTGCAGGTCAGCACCCATCAGAAAAAGGGTATTTGGTGTGCCATTGCCAAGGAGGTGCGGACCCTGGGGGTCTTTGACAGGCGGAGCACCCACTGCTGCAAATGGTGGGAGGATGTGCGCTGCTGGGCAAGGAAGACAGCGGAGGCCCAGCTGCGGCTGGCCTCCCAACGCGGAAGGGGTGTCCATCGTACTCGGACCCCCTTGATGTTCCGCATCCTGTCGGTGGCCTATCCGGAGTTGGATGGGCGCTTGAAGGCATCACAGCAGCCACAAGGGGGTGAGTACAGATTCAGATTCATGACTTTGCGTGTGTTAAGGTGTTAACTGGGTGGGGGATGTGGGCTGTGGGTGCCCCTAGGCCAGGGCGAACATGGCAGGGTAGGTTCCATGATGGGCAAGCTCAGATCCACTCCAACCCCAATAATGTTAGTGGGCATCTACTACTGGGCAGGGTCCTGTGGGTTTCAGTTTGGCAGCTAATGGTGTTAGGCATTGCACCCCATGGGCTGGTGACTAGCATTGTAACTGGTAGTTCATGGCCTAGTGCATAGGGCTGTTCCCTGTGAGTTGTGTATGCCAACGGTAGTGTTGTTGCTGGCATTGACCAAGTGTATCCTCTGTCTTCCCCCCTCTTTTGTTTTGTCACCCTGTCCTTTTGTGCATCAGCATCATCTGGCAGAGGAGCAGAGACACCGGCGACGGAGGGAGCTGTATCCCACATGGGCCTGGAGGCTGAATCCACCGACGGTGAGGGCACGAGTGGGACGGAGGGTGAGGGGAGCACCACGACAGAGACAGGAGGGGACAGTACCGACAGCGACTCCTCTTCCAATGGAAGCTCCCTGGCGGTGGCGGACACCTCTGTGCCCACCCCAACTACAGGTACAGCTGCCACCCCCCGTACCAGCACCACCCTCCCAGCAGCCCCTGAGCGTGTTTCCCATGCCCGCTCACCCAGGAGGGTGGGCATCTCCTTCTCCCCAGGCACCTCAGGCCCTGCCCCAGTCAGCCCTGCTGCCCTCAGTGAGGAGGCTATTGACCTCTTGAGATCCCTCTCTGTTGGGCAGTCAACCATACTGAATGCTATCCAGGGTCTAGCAGGGCATTTGCAACAAACAAATGCATACCTGGAGGTCATTCACTCTGGCGTGGCGGCCCAACAGAGAGCATTCCAGGCTCTGGCCAACTCACTAATGGCTGCCATTGTCCCAATCTCCAACCTTCCCCCTCCAACTTCCTCTACCCAGTCCCAATCCCCTCAACCCCAGCCTATCCCAAGCACACCTTCAGACCTGCATACACCCAAATCAACACACAGAAGTGGCTCAGGCAAACACAAGCACCACACTTCATCCCACAGGCACTCACACAAGCACCATCCAGATGCAGACACACCAACATCCACTGCCTCCACTGTGTCCCACTCACACCTGCATGCACTACATCCTCATCCACTACCTCCATCACCAGCACACCTATCACTAGACGCCCCTCATTGGCAGTCACCACCCCCACATCCATGCACATGTCCCCTGTGTCCTCTCCCACTGTGTCTGTGCCCCCTCCTCCCAAAGTACTCAAACACAAGCACTCAAACACCCAACAGCCATCCACCTCACAGCAGTATCCAGCCCATGCACCTGCACCCAAACACAGCAGACAGACACCTCCTACAACCACAATCTTCCTCCACTCCCAAACCTTCCCCCTCTTCCCTCCCCAGTGTCTCTAAGAAGCTTTTCCTCACCACCCTTGACCTATTCCCTACCCCTCCTCCCCCATCTTCACTTTGGGCCAGGGTGGCCAGAACCCAGCCCAGCACCTCAGCCACCCAGTCCACAGCCACTGTGGTTTCTGCAGCTAGTGGAGGTGTGAGAGGCTCCAAGGAGGCACCCGTCAGCACAGCAAGTGTGCCTGCACCACCTGCCAAGGGCAAGAAGGGGCACACAACACCAGCCATGGCACTGCAGCCATCCGAGGCTGCAGGGGAAGGGCTGGAGCCTCACCCCACCACTGACAGCACCGCCACCTGCACCGCGGCCAGCACCGCTACCTGCACCGCCAGCAGCAGCACTGCCAGCAGCAGCAGCCCCAGTGGGAGGCCGTCCTAGGCTGCAGGGGAAGGGCTGGAGCCTCACCCAACCACTGACAGCACCGCCACCTGCACCACGGCCAGAACCACCACCAGCACCGCCGCCAGCACCGCCACCTGCACCGCCAGCAGCACCACTGCCAGCAGCAGCAGCCCCAGTGGGCAGCCATCCAAGGCTGCAGGGGAAGAGCTGGAGCCTCCCCCCACCACTGACAGCACCGCCACCTGCACCAAAACTGCCATCCACTGAGCAGCCATCACCGCCGGCAAGCAGTGTGTAGTCGTGACTACATGGGCTACAGTGCATCCTGGCCCATGCAACACCTGTAGGTGTGACACCCAGGTGAGAGACTGTGACCTTGCACCATCCAGGATGAAGCACACTGGGCACAAAGCTCCCTCCAGAACCAGGGGAAGATGGCATCCACTCACCCCCTCCTTGGCAGGATAAAGCACACTGGGCACAAAGCCCCTTCCAGAACCAGTGGAAGATGGCATCCACTCACCCCCTCCTTGGCAGGATGAAGCACACTGGGCACAAAGCCCCCTCCAGAACCAGTGAAAGAAGGCATCCACTCACCCCCTCCTTGGCAGGATGAAGCACACTGGGCACAAAGCTCCATCCAGAACCAGTGGAAGAAGGCATCCACTCACCCCCTCACTGGCAGGATGAAGCACACTGGGTACAAAGTCCCCTCCAGAACCAGTGGAAGAAGGCATCCAGTCCAGAGAATGTGGCTTTGCACTCCCCAGGACCAAGCAATGGACAAACCACCCACTTGAGAGGCTGTGGCTTTGCACTCCCCAGGACCAGGCAGTGGGCAAACCACCCATTTGAGAGACTGTGGCTTTGCACTCCCCAGGACCAAGCAGTGGGCAAACCTGTCAGAGTCACCAGATCCTCGGGGTCTGTGCACGTTCCCAACACTTCCACCACAAGACAGCTCTAATACTCTGATTAGATTTATCACAGAGTCTAAGAGAGTCCAAGTGGGGAAAAGGGGATTAGGACGGGACCAGCTGGGAAGGAGACCTGTAGGAAGCAAAAGGTTAAAACACAACATCAAAATTACATCTCATGAGTTCAGTTCAGTACCATGCTACAACTCTAAGCTTCGTCTTTTTTCCGAAAAACATGAACAACCCTAGAATAGTCCTAAAACTGACTAGGCTTTAGATGACCGAATACCTGAGGAGGAAACAGGAAAAGTTAAATAGGACTTTCAGATTTGAATACTTTCTTTAGCATGAGAATCAGGAAACACTCTGAGCAATTTCTAAACAACCATATGGATCTCCTTTTAAGAATACATATCAGGAACACACAGCATTACATCAAGAACTCTGGTATTGTTGTGTTCTTCTCAGAAAAAACATTGGGAAGTGAATTGCGCACATTGCAGATTTTTATATGAGTATTAAACACCATAAAGGAATGTGCACCATGAAATCACACAACGTAGATTCAAGGAATAAATCACGCAACGTGTCAACCTGAAATGCTACCAAGAAAATGTCTTAGAATAGTAGCGCACAGTAATTTACATTATTTATATACGAGGAAAGAATTGCGCGTCTTGCCGATTCAAATGCCACCATACAAATGCCAAGAAAAGGTAGCGCTCAATGAACAACATGAAAAGCACTCAGGGAAAGAATTGCACGTCTTGTCGATTCAAATGCCACCATGCAAATGCCAAGAAATGGTAGCGCACAATGAATAACATGAAAAAACAGTCAAGGAAAGAATTGCGCGTGTTGCCGATTCGAATGCCACCATGTAAATGCCAGAAAATGGTAGCGCACAATGAACAGCATGAATTACACACGAGAAGTGAATTGTGCGTTTCGCCGATTCGAATGCCACCATGTAAATGTCAAGAAAAGGTAGCACGCAATGAACAACAAAGTTAAATGCTCATGAAATGAGTTGCACGTCTTGCCAACTCGTAAAACATAATGTAAATGTCAAGAAATATCAGCACGCAATGAACAATAATGTAATAACGAAGTCAAATCTTTATGGAATAAATTGCGCGTCCTCCCCATTTGCAAACCACCATACAAATGTCAAAAAATGGCAGCGCACAAGTAATCTGTTATTCATTTAAGAATGAAAGTCAAGAATATGAAAATTCTCAATTACGGTGTTGGGAAATGTCCAAACACCGTCTTACCGCCTAGAAACAGTGATCACCAATGAGAGATGAGTGCAGAAGACTGGAAAATCCAAATAGGCCTCCGGGA
The DNA here is from genome assembly GCF_031143425.1 of Pleurodeles waltl. Lineage (NCBI taxonomy): Eukaryota > Metazoa > Chordata > Amphibia > Caudata > Salamandridae > Pleurodeles > Pleurodeles waltl. Next base: position 318,124,563 of record NC_090443.1, on the reverse strand, counting down.
CAGGAGCTCAGGAAGAAGCTGCTGCTCTGCACCGGGACCTCTGAATAGTGAGCACTGGAAGTTGGGCTGACTCTCTTTTATAGAGTCTTGGCCCAGCCTAGAACCATGCCCAGGCATGTTGCAGGGAAAGTCTCTAGAAGGCCCTGGAAAGGGACCACACCCTAACACACTCTGAATGTCTGCAGCAATACATTGCAAATGTACAGTATTTATAAGCACCTTAAAAATTAATCTTTTGGATGGAATTCTGCAATGCAAAAGGTTAAACAATAACATGTCATCACAATGCATAAATTACATTATCTTGCGAGTGTTGGGTTTTTGCATTCTAGATGCCCGTAGAGCGCGCACTGTCCTGGTGTTGACAGTACTCCCATCTCCCAGGCGCGCTCTAGGGCCTGGTTTATCTGGATTGAGACGATGAAAGCGTCTCACAAGTACTGGAGCATGAACATCAGATGCGGAAACCCATGAATTACTTTCAGGGCCATAACCTTTCCATGAGATTAAGTACCATAGGTTACGCCCTCTCAGTTTAGAGTCCAACACTTTCTTGACTTCATATTCTTCTTCCCCCTGTACTAGAACAGGAACTGGATGAGGGTGGACCTTTTGGACTGCCTTTTTTAAGAGGGAAGTATGGAACACTGGATGAATCCGTAATGATTTTGGCAATTGTAGTTTATAGGTCACAGGATTGATTTGCTGAAGAACAGTGTAAGGACCTACAAATTTGGGGTTGAACATGTGCTTCTTCTTGAAGTTTATATGTTTTGTGGAAAGCCACACTTTGTCACCAGGTTGATACTGCGGTCCCTCACAATGTTTCTTGTCATAATGCTTTTTGTATTTTTTGGGGGCTTTTTCTAAATGTTGTTGAATCGATTTCTGAGTTTGATGCAAATGTTGAATGATTTCTGACACAGCTGGAGTGAGAGAACTTTCTTGAGGAATTGTGATGGGCAAGGTGTCAGGATGATAGCCAAACAAACCAAAGAAGGGTGTAACGCCAGTAGAAGTGTGGAAGGAGTTGTTGTAGGCTAACTCAGCTAACCAGAGGATTGATGTCCATGAATTAAGTGCTTTTTCAGCATAAGCACGTAGGTATTGCTTCAAAGTCTGATTTAGTCTCTCCGTTTGCCCATCTGTTTGAGGATGGTGGCTAGTAGATAGGGTAGATGTCACTTGGAGTGTTTTACACCATGTCTTCCAGAAGCTGGAGGCAAATTGCGATCCCCGATCGGAGAGGATCACTTTTGGCAGTCCATGATAACGAACCACTCTATTCAGATAGATAGTTGCCTGTTCACTAGAGGTGGGTAATTTCTTACAGGCAATGAAATGTCCATATTTCGTGAGACTATCTACTACCACCAGAATTACTGAATGCTGTTGAACCGCTGGCAGACCTGTAATAAAGTCTAAAGAGATGTGTTCCCACAGACGACTTAGGGTTGGGAGTGGGTGTAACAACCCTTTTGGTTTTGAATGACTTGTTTTAGTGCGAGCACAGACTTCGCAGTTCTTTACCATTGTTTTTACATCCTTTGTTAAGGTAGGCCACCAAAAATAGCGTTGGATTAATTCAAGAGTTTTAGGTGTACCAGGGTGACCTGCTGTAGGTATAACATGCAACCAATGAAACACTATCTTGCGAAGTTTGGTAGTGGGCACGAACAAACGAGCATCGTGAAAGGGTAATCCTTGCTTGATTGATCTTTTCGGATCTGTTTGGGCCCACGCCTGCCATTTTTCAACAGTGAATGAATTGCGGATGTCTTCAAAGAAATCTTCTGTTTTTATGATACATAAGACCTTGTCAGGAGCAATGATAGCTCTGGAGGTTTGAACTGCAGGCAATGTGGTAGACTCTTGGCGGGACAAGGAGTCAGCTTTGCGATTATCTTAACCAGGCCGGAAGGTTACCACAAAATCAAACTAAAAAAAAAACAGCATCCAGCGTAATTGCCGAGGAGTCAAAAGTCTGGCAGAACTCATGAATTGAAGATTGCGATGATCAGTATATACTGTGACAGTATATTTAGCTCCCAACAAATGATGTCTCCATTCTTTAAAGGCGTCACAAATCGCCAGAAGCTCTTTTTCAGCAATGACATAGTTCTGTTCGGCTTCGTTCAACTTCCGAGACATGTAAGCTACAGGATGAAGCTGACCAGTGTCTTTGTTTCGTTGTGACAAGACTGCTCCTATCGCCACATCTGAAGCATCAGCTTCCACTATGAAAGGTCGATCCGCATCTGGATGAGTCAAGACTGGGGCAGTGGAGCAAGCTTCTTTCAAAGTTGAAAAGGCTTGGTCTGCTTCTGGGGACCATACAAATTTTTCTTTCTTTCTTAATAACTTAGTAATTGGAGCCCCTGTCTGGGAGAAATGATTGATGAACCTCCGGTAAAAATTTGCAAAGCCCAGGAAACAGTGTACATCACGAACAGTCTTTGGGATGGGCCATTCAGATACGGCTTTTACTTTCCTTTGAACATGTTCATTCTCATTGTCTGAGTAGATCAAAATGTCATCAATGTAAACTATGGCAAAGATATCGAGGTACTCTCTAAGAACGTCATTTAAGAAAAATTTAAATGCTGTTGGAGCATTGCACAGACCAAAAGGCATGACTGTGTATTCAAAAAGGCCATATCTTGTTTTGAATGCCGTTTTTCATTCGTCACCCTCTCTCATTCTGACCAAATGGTAAGCACCTCGAAGATCAAGCTTCGTGTAGATTTTTGCTGTCTTTACTTGTTGCAGTAAGACCGGAATTAGAGGCAAAGGATATTTGTTCTTGATGGTGATTTTATTTAAGCCCCTATAGTCGATACAAGTTCGAAGCTCTCCGTTCGCTTTTGGAACAAAAAACAAAGGAGAAGCTGTGGGAGACTTAGAGGGGCGGATGAAACCATTCTCTAAGAATTGATCCAAGTATTTTCGTAAATGTTGATTTTCATGTTCTGACAGGGCATACACACAACAGTTGGGAAGTATCCCCCCTGGGACTAGATCAATTTGACAGTCATAAGATCTATGAGGAGGTAAGTTCTCTGCTTCCTTCTCATCAAATACATCTTCATAAGACGAATACTGTTTGGGCAACTGAACTTCTTTCTCTGCGGCGGTAGCTATGTAAGAATGGCGAACTTCCGATTCTTGAGTCCTTTGGAGACAATGGGGGTTATTCTAACTTTGGAGGAGGTGTTAATCCATCCCAAAAGTGACGGAAAAGTGACGGATTTACCACCAGCCGTATTACGAGTCCATTATATCCTATGGAACTCGTAATACGGCTGGTGGTATATCCGTCACTTTACCGTCACTTTTGGGACGGATTAACACTCCTCCAAAGTTAGAATAACCCCCAATGTTCTTTACATAGCACTGATGAGAACACGATCTTTCGTTCTGCCCAATTAATCTCTGGATTGTGATGAGTTAACCATGGCAAGCCAAGGATGATCCCATACTGGGGAGCATGGATCACATCAAGGATGAGTTCCTCTTTATGTTTCTTTCTTTGATTTTTACCTTCACAAATTATTGTCAAGGGGACAGTCTGAAGAGTTATCGGACCTCCAGTCAAGAGTTTTCCATCAACTGCCTGGATGGTTTCCGGGGTCTTCTTTTCAATACATGGGATCCCCCATGCACGAACCAATTGGGCGTCAACAAAGTTTCCGGTAGCCCCAGAGTCGACTAGAGCCTTCTTGAAATAGGTCTTTTTCTTGACCTGAACTCTTATTCCCAATTTTAGATGTTTGGATTGTGAAGGATCCACAGTGACACCCAAGAGCAACCCTTCTCTGCAACTTGGGTGCTTTAGATTTTCCGACTCGACTGATGCATTGGTTGCAACTTTCTGAACTGGGCCTCGCTTGCTCTTTGTTTTGATTGGAAAATCTTTGGCGAAATGACCTTTCCGCCCACAATAGAGACATTGCCCATTTTTTCTGCGTAGGTCCTTTTCATCTTTGGTCAAAGGTCTCCTGATGGTTCCAATTTCCACCGGTTCCGACGTTCTTTCTCTCGGAGTTCTTGAGTCTTTGTTATCATGAGCATGCCAAGAATGTTTTTCAGTCTTTTTACGCGTTCCTTTTCGTTCATTTAAACGATGATCAAGCCTCAAGATAAGGTTTATGAAATCTTGACAGTTTGCAGGTTGTGGGTCGATTTGCGCTAAGATGTCTTTTAGCTCCTCTTTGAGTCCCCTGTAAAACAAGGCTGCTTGTTTTTCTTCAGGCCAGGATGTCTCAGCGACCAGCCGATTAAAGTTGGCTAAATATGACACTAAGTCCTGATTCCCTTGGCGTAAGTCTAATAATTCACGATCTGCTGACTGTGTTACAGTTCTACGATCGAAAACTCTCTCAAATTCCCGAACAAAATTTTTCCAGTTGTACTACAGGGGACTATTTTTACGCACAAGAGGAATAGCCCAGGTAGCTGCATCTCCAGACAGATATGACAACAAGAAAGCTACTTTAGACTGGGCATCGGGGAAAGTATGTGGTCTGCAGGTGAAGTGAAGTTCCACTTGAACCAGAAAAGATTGCGCTTTCAAGGGATCACCTGAGAAGCGTTCTGGGGGAGCTAAAGGAATGGCTGAAGGAACATTGAGGGAAATGTTAGTCGGATTACCTCCAGAAGTCTGAGAAGAAGTACCTGGCCAAGACACACCTGTGGGACTTTGTTCTTTCTTCTCAACCTTATTCTGTAACTGACTCACCCTCTCAGCTAGACTATTTGTCAAATCCTTTGATGATACCACTTCTGACTGGAGCTGGGTGATAGCCTTGACTAGCTCGTCCAGTGTGGCCATGCTGAGAACATACACAAACCAGGAGGATAATAATTTGTGGGCTCACTATTCTGTCAGAGTCACCAGATCCTCGGGGTCTGTGCACGTTCCCAACACTTCCACCACAAGACAGCTCCAATACTCTGATTAGATTTATCACAGAGTCTAAGAGAGTCCAAGTGGGGAAAAGGGGATTAGGACGGGACCAGCTGGGAAGGAGACCTGTAGGAAGCAAAAGGTTAAAACATAACATCAAAATTACATCTCATGAATTCAGTACCATGCTACAACTCTAAGCTTCGTCTTTTTTCCGAAAAACATGAACAACCCTAGAATAGTCCTAAAGAACGAGTTACTTACCTTCGGTAACGACTTTTCTGGTGGATACATTAGCTACCTGTGGATTCCTCACCTAATGAATACTCCCATGGCGCCAGCATTCGACGGAAATCTTCTTACTAGTCTCTTCACGTCGACGGGGACGTCACTCTAGCCCACGCGACGCCGTCTGACGTCATACAGGCAATAAGAGGTCCTCGACGACGTGCGGACGTCAGTACCAATCATTTTTTACGTGCATGAGAACAACCAGGCAATGCAATGAAAGAGCAAGGCAACATCCCATTACATTGTAAAAATACACAACATTGCATGAATAACTGTAAATCTTTTATATATATATATAACTCTCTCTTTTTAAAATATATATCTACACATCAAGATTATACACAAAGATATATACCTATATACATATAATATATACAACATCTATTGCACCCTCAAAGACCAAGAGGAGCGTACTCAAGGATTACTTGGTAAGACCAGAAAGGCAACGGGGAGGCGGGTGGGACCGTGAGGAATCCACAGGTAGCTAATGTATCCACCAGAAAAGTCGTTACCGAAGGTAAGTAACTCGTTCTTCTGATGGATACAACTACCTGTGGATTCCTCACCTAATGAATAGAGTCCCAAAGCAGTACCACGCCCGGCGGTGGGTGCCTAAATGGTCAAACCAAGAAATCCTGCAGCACTGACCGTGCAAAATGGCCGTCCCTTCTAACCTCAGAATCCAAACAGTAATGTTTTGCAAAAGTGTGAAGGGACGACCAAGTTGCGGCCTTGCAGATGTCGACCACAGGAACACCTCTGGCCAAGGCCGAAGTGGCCGACTTAGCTCTGGTGGAATGAGCTCTAATGCCCTCAGGAGGATGCTTCTTTGCCAAAGAGTAACAGATTTTAATGCAAAGAACAACTCACCTGGATAGTGTTCTCTTGTGGACTGCCTTTCCTCTCCTCTTGCCCACGTATCCAATAAACAGCTGATCCTCCAGCCTGAAATCCTTTGTTCTATCAATAAAGAAGCTCAACGCCCTCTTTGGGTCCAGACGGTGCAGTCTTTCTTCCTCTTTGGAAGGATGAGGCGGAGGATAGAACGTGGACAAAGTAATTGCCTGAGCCAAATGGAAAGGTGAAACAACCTTCGGGAGGAAAGCAGCCTTGGTCCTCAACACCACCTTATCCCCATAAAAAGTTGTATAAGGGGGCTTTACTGATAAGGCCTGCAACTCACTCACTCTCCTTGCTGATGTTATAGCTATCAGGAAGACTGTTTTTAAAACCAAATCCCTTAAGGGGCAAGAATTCATAGGTTCAAAAGGGGACCCCATAAGGAAAGTCAGGACCAAGGACAAATCCCATTGCGGCATAACGAATGGCTTTGGAGGATATTTATTTAGAAGACCTTTCAAGAATCTGATAACAATAGGGGATTTAAATAAAGATGGTTGGTCTGGAAGACATATGAAGGCTGACAAGGCCGATAAATAACCCTTAATGGTAGCCACTGCACAACCTTTCTGCGCTAGAGACAGAGCAAAAGACAAAACGTCCGATAGATGAGCATGCAAAGGATCAATCTGCCTCTCTCCACACCACGCAACAAATTTAGACCATCTATTAGCGTAGATAGATTTAGTGGAGTGTCGCCTGGCCGCTAATATAACATCCACTACCTCAGGCGGGAGAGAGAAGGAACTCAGGTTGCCCCGTTCAATCTCCAGGCATGTAGGTGCAGACTCTGGAGGTTGGGGTGTAGAACCTGCCCCTGCGACTGCGAGAGGAGGTCTGCCCTGAAAGGGAGACGGAGCGGAGGGCACATTGAGAGTTGGAGCAGGTCGGAGTACCATACCCTCCTTGGCCAATCCGGAGCTATTAGGATGACTAGAGCCCGGTCCTGGCGAAACTTCCTCAATACTCGAGGAATCAAGGGTATGGGAGGAAACGCGTAAAGCAACTGGCCGCACCAGGTTATTTGAAACGCGTCCCCCAACGCTCCCTGCATCGGATACTGGAGGCTGCAGAATAACGGACAATGCGCGTTCTCTCGAGTGGCAAACAGATCTACCCGAGGAAACCCCCACCTCTGGAAGATTAAACGGACTTGATCTGGATGGAGACGCCACTCGTGGTCTGCCGAGAATTGGCGACTGAGACTGTCCGCACGCACGTTCAAGACTCCGGCCAGATGGCTTGCTATCAAGCAAATCTGATGGTCCTTTGCCCAGGACCATAGTCGAAGAGCTTCTCTGCAGAGAAGGTACGACCCCACTCCTCCCTGCTTGTTTATGTACCACATCGTGGTAGTATTGTCCGTTAGGACCTGTACCGACTGACCACGAAGGGAAGGGAGGAAGGCCTTGAGAGCCAGACGTACAGCCCGTAACTCTGACAGATTGATGTGAAACATCTGCTCCTCTGGAGACCAAAGACCTTTGATCTCCAGATCCCCCAGATGAGCTCCCCACCCTAGATTGGAAGCATCCGTTATGACTGTGGCCACTGGTGGCGACTGCTGGAACGGCTTTCCTTGTGAAAGATTGTTGCTTGCAATCCACCACTTCAAATCCACAGCAGCATCTCTGGAGATCTTGACAGTACCCTCTAGATCCCCTTTGTGTTGAGACCACTGCCTTCGGAGGCACCACTGAAGAGCCCTCATGTGCCAGCGAGCATGCGTGACCAACAGAATGCAGGAGGCAAACAGACCGAGCAGACGAAGGACCTTGAGGACTGGAACTACCGCTCCATTTCGAAACATTGGAACCAAATCCTGAATATCTTGAATCCGCTGAGGCGGAGGAAAGGCCCGACCCAATGTTGTATCCAGTACTGCCCCTATGAACAGGAGGCGCTGAGAGGGCTCTAGGTGAGATTTGGGCTCGTTCACCGAAAAACCCAGGTCGAACAACAACTGGGTTGTTGACTGCAGATGATGCGACACAAGTTTCGGGGACTTGGCTTTGATCAACCAGTCGTCCAAGTAAGGGAATACTGCTATCCCCTTCCTTCTGAGTTCTGCCGCAACCACCGACATCACCTTCGTGAAGACTCGAGGTGCTGAAGTAAGACCAAACGGAAGGACCGCAAACTGATAGTGCTGCGATCCCACCACAAACCGGAGATACTTCCTGTGTGACTTGAGTATCGGGATATGAAAGTAAGCATCCTGCAAGTCGACAGACACCATCCAGTCTTCCTTGTTCAACGCCAAAAGCACCTGTGCTAGGGTCAGCATCTTGAACTTTTCCTGCTTGAGGAACCAATTCAAGATCCTCAGGTCCAGGATTGGTCTCAAACGACCATCCTTCTTGGGAATCAGGAAATACCTTGAGTAACATCCTCGACCCCTTTCCTGCTCTGGGACCAACTCCACCGCGCCCTTTGAAAGGAGGGCTTGTACCTCCTGTTCTAGCAACAGGAGGTGTTCTTCTGAACAATAAGAAGGGCGGGGCGGGATGAGGGGCGGGAACTCCCGAAAGGGAAGGGTGTAGCCTTTTCCCACAATACTGAGAACCCAAGTGTCCGTTGTAACAGTCTTCCATTTGGTGAGAAAATGCTGTAATCTTCCCCCTACAGGAGAGGAGTGAGTGGGAAATGGTGGAAGCCTAAGGCTGCTTCCCCTGCTGCACCCCGCCAGAGGATGAGGAAGAGGCAGAGTGCTGCTGAGAGGCTCCTCTGGTGCGGACCCTACCTCTCCCCCTAAAAGATCTATAGGGATGGGAAGAGGCAGGTTGCTGATATCTTCCCCGAAAGGAAGAGGAGGAAGAGCCACGCCCAAATCCACGAAACCTCCTGACAAATCTGGAAGAGGCCGTGGAAGAAGGAGCTTGGAGCCCTAACGACTTAGCCGTGGCCCTGCTCTCCTTAAAACGTTCCAAGGCCGAATCAGCCTTGGCTCCAAACAGTTTGTCCCCATCAAACGGGAGATCCAACAATGTGGACTGTACATCCGCAGAAAAGCCCGAGTTACGGAGCCAGGCCTGTCTCCTTGCCACCACAGTTGTGCCCATTGCTCTGGCTACCGAGTCGGTCGTATCCAGTCCCGTCTGGATAATCTGGGTCGCAGCAGCCTGGGCATTTGAAACAACATCCAAAAGACCCTGGGGAAGCTCTGTAAATGATGAGGAAATGTCATCCATCAGAGCATGAATATACCTCCCCAGGATACAGGTTGCGTTGGTGGCCTTCAACGCCAGACTGCAGGACGAAAAAATCTTCTTGGACTGCGCCTCTAGTTTCTTTGAATCTCTGTCCCCAGGCACCGTCGGGAAAGAACCAGGCGCTGACTTGGATGAACAGGAGGCCTGCACCACCAAGCTCTCCGGCGTAGGGTGCCTAGACAGAAAACCAGGGTCAGTCGGAGCCGCCCGATACCTCCTGGCCACGGCTCTGTGAACTGCTGGGGAAGATGCCGGCCTCTTCCACACCTCTAACACCGGATCCAGCAGAGCGTCATTAAATGGCAAAAGAGGCTCCGCCGCAGCTGAGGCCGGATGTAGCACCTCCGTTAGAAGGTTTTGTTTAGCCTCCACCACCGGCAAAGGCAGGTCCAAAAAACTAGCTGCCTTCCGTACCACTGCATGAAAGGAAGCAGCCTCCTCAGTGTATTCTCCCGGGGACGAAAGATCCCACTCAGGGGAAGTGTCCAGCCCACTGGCCGACTCCAGACCACGCAGCCCATCACCCGAGTCCTCTAGCTCTCCTTCCTCCAGGGCTCGTTGGCACTCCTGCTCCTCTAATACACGGAGAGCACGTCTCCTCGAATGAAGCTGTTGTTCAATACGCGGAGTCGACAATGCCTCCGCCGAAGTCGAAGATCGGCGCCGATCTTCAGAAGCCACCGACGCCGCGTCCGGCGCCACAGGTAACTTCAGCGCCGACGAAAGAGCAGTCGAAGCAGATGGACCCACCGGAGTCACAGGCCGAAATCCTGACGTCGACGTCGACGGGATGGAAATCCCCGGGGCCAATCCCTCTGAAGCCACCGGAGCGGCCACCGGCGCCGACACTGGCGCCGAGCCCACGTTCCCAAAAGGGAGAAAGGGCATAAAGGGTGCCGGCCGAAGAGGCGCAGGATCACCCAATGAAAAGGCCAAAGGCCCAGCCGGAGCACCCCCTGGAGCCATCTGTTGGAAGATGGCATACATCGCATTCAAGAATGCGGAACTATCGGCTCCAGGGGTGGGAAAAGCCGGATACTGGGGTGCCTGTCTCGGAGGCGACCCCGACGCCGGCCTCGACGTCTGCAACGCCGGAGAAAACACCTGAGGCTCCAATACCTCAATCACCGACGCCTGTCCAGGTGAAGTTGGAGACGCCGGAGAGGGCAACGGCGTCGAAGGATGCGGCGTAACCGTGGGACTGATCTCCCATGTCCTTCGGCGCCGATCCGAAGACCTGGAACGAGTCTCCTTCGAATGACGCCGAGATTCTCTACGGCGCCGGGAGTCTCGATGACGCCGATGTCTTGGAGAAGAAGACTTCTTGTGATGCTTCTCCTTCGATTTCGCCATAAACAGCTTCGCCTCACGTTCCTTGAGGGCCTTTGGATTCATGTGCTGGCATGAATCACAAGTCGAGACGTCGTGGTCGGAGCTCAAACACCAAAGGCAATCGGAATGAGGATCCGTCACCGACATCTTGCCTCCACACTCACGACAAGGCTTGAATCCAGACTTTCTCTGCGACATTATTACCACAGCGAAAGACTACGCAGCAAAAATACACTGTAACCACAAAAGTAACAGTTGCTCCCTCGAAGATAACCGTTTCGAATGCACGGAAAAAAGGGAACTGACGTCCGCACGTCGTCGAGGACCTCTTATTGCCTGTATGACGTCAGACGGCGTTGCGTGGGCTAGAGTGACGTCCTCGTCGACGTGCAGAGACTAGTAAGAAGATTTCCGTCGAATGCTGGCGCCATGGGAGTATTCATTAGGTGAGGAATCCACAGGTAGTTGTATCCATCAGAAACTGACTAGGCTTTAGATGACCGAATACCTGAGGAGGAAACAGGAAAAGTTAAATAGGACTTTCAGATTCAAATACTTTCTTTAGCATGAGAATCAGGAAACATTCTGAGCAATTTCTAAACAACCATATGAATCTCCTTTTAAGAATACATATCAGGAACACACATCATTACATCTAGAACTCTGGTATTGTTGTGTTCTTCTCAGAAAAAACATTGGGAAGTGAATTGCGCACATTGCAGATTTTTATATGAGTATTAAACACCATAAAGGAATGTGCACCATGAAATCACACAACGTAGATTCAAGGAATAAATCCCGCAACGTGTCAACTTGAAATGCTACCAAGAAAATGTCTTAGAATAGTAGCGCACAGTAATTTACATTATTTATACACGAGGAAAGAATTGCGCGTCTTGCCGAATCAAATGCCACCATACAAATGGCAAGAAAAGGTAGCGCACAATGAACAACATGAAAAGCACTCAGGGAAAGAATTGCGCGTCTTGTCGATTCAAATGTCACCATGCAAATGCCAAGAAATGGTAGCGCACAATGAATAACATGAAAAAACACTCAAGGAAAGAATTGCGCGTGTTGCCGATTCGAATGCCACCATGTAAATGCCAGAAAATGGTAGCGCACAATGAACAGCATGAATTACACACGAGAAGTGAATTGCGCGTTTCGCCGATTCGAATGCCACCATGTAAATGTCAAGAAAAGGTAGCGGGCAATGAACAACAAAGTTAAATGCTCATGAAACGAGTTGCACGTCTTGCCAACACGTAAAATATCATGTAAATTTCAAGAAATATCAGCGGGCAATGAACAACAATGTAATAACAAAGTCAAATCTTTATGGAATAAATTGGGCATCCTCCCTATTTGCAAACCACCATACAAATGTCAAAAAATGGCAGCGCACAAGTAATCTGTTATTCATTTAAGAATGAAAGTCAAGAATATGAAAATTCTCAATTACTGTGTTGGGAAATGTCCAAACACCATCTTACCACCTGGAAACAGTGATCACCAATGAGAGATGAGTGCAGAAGACTGGAAAATCCAAATAGGCCTCCGGGATAGGAGCTCAGGAAGAAGCTGCTGCTCTGCACCGGGACCTCTGAATAGTGAGCACTGGAAGTTGGGCTGACTCTCTTTTATAGAGTCTTGGCCCAGCCTAGAACCACGCCCAGGCATGTTGCAGGGAAGGTCTCTAGAAGGCCCTGGAAAGGGACCACACCCTAACACACTCTGAATGTCTGCAGCAATACATTGCAAATGTACAGTATTTATAAGCACCTTAAAAATGAATCTTTTGGATGGAATTCTGCAATGCAAAAGGTTAAACAATAACATATCATCACAATGCATAAATTACATTATCTTGCGAGTGTTGGGTTTTTGCATTCTAGATGCCCGTAGAGCGTGCACTGTCCTGGTGTTGACAAAACCACCCACTTGAGAGACTGTGGCTTTGCACTCCCCAGGAGCAAGCAGTGGGCAAACCACCCACTTGAGTGACTGTGGCCTTGCACTCCCCAGGACCAAGCAGTGGGCAACCCACCCACTAGAGAGACTGGGGCTTTGCACTCCCCAGGATCAAGCAGTGGGCATGTAGCCCCCTCCAGGAGCAGTGGTGTTGTACCATCTTCCAGCTGAGGTGCCCCCCATTCCCTGTCCCCCTGAGGTGCCTGCGTGTTTTCGACCTGATGCCCCTACAGTGTTCTCTCCGTATTGAGGCAGGAGTCAAGTGTGGCCTTGGACTATGTGTTATGGCTCCGTGGATCACGGACATTTTGGAGTGGGCATTGTCCCTCCTTTTATATATATTGTACATACTGTTTATTGATTTAAGGACATATTTATCTAAGATAGTACTATCACACTCATTTTAATCCATTCCTTTTGTCCTTGCGTCATTCCTGAGGGTTACAGATGGTATATGTAATGTTGCATCTGTTTGTGTGTATGGTGTTGGGGGTGAGGGTGGGGGTGTTGCGTGTTGTGTGTGTGTCACTCTCTTTATCCTCCTCCCCTTATGTGCTAGGTGCAGTACTCACCGTGGTCGTCTTACCCGGCGTTCGTGTTCCTGGTGTATGAGGAGGTACACCAGGATTGGAAAAATTTGCAGCTCGGGCTCCATGGCGTCGTGGTTCTTCCTTGAGTGTCGAGAGGGGAGTTGTTTCCCTTCAGTGTACTGTTTTTGCCGTGCTTTTGATGGCGTTGGTACCGCCCCAGAAAAGCTGGCAGATTGGCCTGTTGTGATACAGGGGGCAGTACATAGTCTTCTGTCTGGCTGTTGGCGGTTACCGCTGCGGTGCTTGTTGTTACAGCTGTGGCGGTCGGAGTGTTAAAGTGGCTGTCTGTGTTGGCGGTTTCCGCCATGGTCATGATTCCATTTATTTTCCTGCCGGCCTGTTGGTGATATTACTGCCGCTTTATCACCGACCACCAGGGTTATAATGAGGGCCTATGACTGTTTGAACACTCTTGATATGTTTTGGTGATCCTTCTAGTTTATTTATCTCGTCACTTCTCCGTGGCAGTCTTGTGTCTTTTTCTGGGGAATTGTGTTAGCCAGCCAGCAACTCCGATGGTGAGGTGGTTGAAGGAAAGTACCATCTTGCCTGGCATGTTACCCCCATTTTCACTCTATGTATGTTTGTTTTTGCCTATGTGTCACTAGGATCCTGCTAGTCAGGACCCCAGTGCTCATAATGTATGCCCTGTATGTGTTCCCTGTGTGGTGCCTAACTGTATCACTGAGGCTCTGCTAACCAGAACCTCAGTGTTTATGCTCTCTCTCTGCTTTAAAATTGTCACTGCAGGCTAGTGACTAATTTTAACAATTCTCATTGGCACACTGGAACACCTTTATAATTCCCTTATATATGGTACCTAGGTACCCAAGGTATTGGGGTCCCAGGAGATCCCTATGGGCTGCAGCATTTCTTTTGCCACTCATAGGGAGCTCAGACAATGCTTACACAGGACTGCCACTGCAGCCTGAGTGAAATAACATCCACGTTATTTCACAGCCATTTTCACTGCACATAAGTAGCTTATAAGTCACCTATGTGTCTAACCCTCACTTGGTGAAGGTTAGGTGCCAGGTTACTTAGTGTGTGGGCACCCTGGCACTAGCCAAGGTGCTCCCACATTGTTCAGGGCAAATTCCCCGGGCCTTGTGAGTGCGGGGACACCATTACACACGTGCACTACATGTAGGTCACTACCTATATGTAGCGTCACAATGGTAACTCCGAACATGGCCATGTAACATGTCCAGGATCATGGAATTGTCACCCCAATCCTATTCTGGTATTGGGGGGACAATTCCATGCATCCCCGGGTCTCTAGCACAGAACCCGGGTACTGCCAAACTGCCTTTCCGGGGTCTCCACTGCAGCTGCTGCCAACCCCCAGACAGGTTTCTGCCCCTCTGGGGCCTGGGCAGCCTGGTTCCAGGAAGGCAGATCAAAGAATTTCCTCTGAGAGAGGTGTTACACCCTCTCCCTTTGGAAATAGGTGTGAAGGGCTGGGAAGGAGTAGCCTCCCCTAGGCTCTGGAAATGCTTTGATTGGCACAGATGGTGCCCATCTCTGCATAAGCCAGTCTACACCAGTTCAGGGATCCCCCAGCCCTGCTCTGGCGTGAAACTGGACAAAGGAAAGGGGAGTGGTCACTCCCCTGACCAGCACCTCCCAGGGGAGGGGCCCAGAGCTCCTCCAGCGTGTCCCAGACCTCTGCCATCTTGGATTCAGAAGTGTTGGGGCACAATGGACAGCTCTGAGTGTCCAGTGCCAGCAGGTGACGTCAGAGGCCCCTCCTGATAGGTGCTTACCTCTTTCAGTAGACAAGCCTCCTTTCTCAGTAGCCAATCCTCCTTTTTTGGCTATTTAGGGTCTCTCCTCTGGGCTATTCCTCAGATAACGAATGCAAGAGCTCACCAGAGTTCCTCTGCACTTCCCTCTTTGGCTTCTGCCAAGAATCGACCGCTGACTGCTCCAGGACGCCTGCAAAACCGCAACAAAGTAGCAAGACGACTATCAGCAACATTGTAGCGCCTCATCCTGACGGCTTTCTCGAATGTTTCCTGGTGGTGCATGCTCTGAGGGCTGTCTGCCTTCACCCTGCACTGGAAGTCAAGAAGAAATCTGTGGGTCGACGGAATCTTCCCCCTGCTAACGCAGGCACCAAACTTCTGCATCACCGGTCCTCTGGGTCCCCTCTCATCCTGACGAGCATGGTCCCTGGAACACAGGAGCTGGTTCCAAGTGTCTCCCACAGTCCAGTGGCCCTTCTGTCCAAATTTGGTGGAGGTACGTCCTTGCCTCCCCACGCCAGACAGCAAACCTGTGTACTGCATGATCTGCAGCTGCTCCGGCTTCTGTGCACTTTTCCAAGACTTCCTTTGTGCACAGCCTAGCCTGGGTCCCCAGCACTCCATCCTGCATTGCCCAACTCGCTGAGTTGGACTCTGATGTCGTGGGACCCTCCTTTGTGACTCTGAGTCGACCGCTGTCCTCAGGTCTTCTAAGAGCCTGTTCCGGTACTTCCGGGGGTGCTGCCTGCTTCTGTGGGGGCTCTCTGAGTTGGTGAGCGCCCCCTCTGTCTCCTCCTCCAAGGGGCGACATCCTGGTCCTTCCTGGGCCCCAGCAGCACCCAAAATCCTCAACCTCGACCTTTGCAGCTAGCAAGGCTTGTTTGAGGTATTTCTGCGTGGAAACACATCCTCCAGCATGCCGTGGGACATCTTCTGACCAAAGGAGAAGTTCCTGGCACCTTCCGTTGTTGCAGAATCTTTGGCTTCTTCCACCCGGAGGCAGCCCTTTTGCACCTTCATCCGGGGTTTAGTGGGCTCCTGCCCCCCCTGGACACTTGCGTGACTCTTGGACTTGGTCCCCTTCCTTTACAGGTCCTCAGGTCCAGGAATCCGTCTTCAGTGCTTTGGTAGCAGTTGTGGTTCTTGCAGAATCCCCTATCTCGACCATACTGTCTTTCTGGGGTAGTGGGGTAACTTTACTCCTACTTTTCAGGGCCTTGGGGTGGGGTATTTTGGACACCTTTACTGTTTTATCACAGTCCCAGCGACCCTCTATAACCTACCATAGGCCTGGGGTCCATTCGTGATTCGCATTCCACTTTTGGAGTATATGGTTTGTGTTGCCCCAAGGCCTGTTTCTACCTATTGCATCCTATTGCATCCTATTGTGATTCTACATTGTTTGCACTACTTTTCTTACTGTTACTTACCTGATTTTGGTTTGTGTACATATAATTTGTGTATATTACTTACCTCCTAAGTGAGGGTATCCTCTGAGATACTTTTGGCATATTGTCACTAAAATAAAGTACCTTTATTTTTAGTAACTCTGAGTATTGTGTTTTCTTGTGATATAGTGCTATATGATATAAGTGGTATGGTAGGAGCTTTGCATGTCTCCTAGTTCAGCCTAAGCTGCTCTGCTATAGCTACCTCTATCAGCCTAAGCTGCTAGAACACCTCTATTGTACAAAAAAGGGATAACTGGACCTGGCACAAGGTGTAAGTACCACAAGGTACCCACCATAAGCCAGGCCATTCTCATACAGTGGTGAAAGTGATATTCTATTGGAATTGTCAAGGCAGATTTAAATTAGGATGCTAAATGGCAACATTTTCTTTTTTGGCTGCAGATAGAGGAAGAAGGCAAATGGAACTGCTTTAGTTATATGCAGTGCCACTGGAATTATGTGACAGAAAAAGACCAAATTATGAGGCAGGGTTGACCAATTTATATGGCAAGAAAAGTCCATTTATGAATTTACAGCACCAATAGCTCTAACTTGCTTGTTTTGCAACTAAAATCTAGCAAACCTGTACATTTATGAAAACTAGAAACCTAGCGAAATCTAAGGTGGGGTGACTTGCATGCATCTCAGTAGCTGTTTCTACCCTGAATCCCTTGCAAACCTCAAACTTTTACTACAAAACACAGTTTCCTCATATTTCTGTGATGAAACGTTCTGGAATCTGCGTGGAGTCACACCTAGCATTCCTCCCTGTCTATAAATAAAAATTGTACCTCACTTGTGTGGTGAGGTCTAGTGCTCGCAACAGGAAAGTGCCCAAAATGCAACATCCACCCATCAACTTTTTCCTCTGCAAACTGACCTTTTTTTTACAATGTGGGTAACTGTGGATTTTGGGCCCTAGCTCAGTCGGCTCCTAGTAAAACTTAGCAAACCTGTACATTTGTTTTAAACTAGACCCCTAGGGTAATCCAGGGTAGGCTGACTGTTCCTTCCCAGAAACTCTTGCAAACCTAAACTTCAGCAAAAACACTCAATCCACTCACATATCTCTGCAGGAAAGTCCTGGATTATGTCGGGATTCACAAATTTCGTACCACCTGGAGTTTCCACATGTCTCCCAGATAACCACAGTACCCCACTTGTGTTGGTGGGCCAATAGACCGCAACACAAAAGTCCTTACAGTACTACATGAGAGATCAGTAATAGGGGTACCAGTGGTATTTGGGGCCATGATGGGCCACCAGTCATGGAAACCTACCAATCACAGACATTTATGAAAGCAAGACACCCAGTCGACTCCATGGTGGTGTGACTTGCGTGAATCCCAAGAGATTTCTTACCCACAATGGCCTGCAAATCTCAAACTTTGGATAACAGCACACATTTTCCTTACATATCTGTGATAGAAGCATCTGGAATCAGGAGGAATCCACAAAAGCGTTCCCCCACTTGCACCAATAGGAATTCTGATTCAGTTATGTGGCTGGGCCTAGTGTCTACAACTGGAACAGATCAAACCAAGGTCAATGCAAGTTCCACTGTGGGACTCCCATTTACCCTGGTTTGATCAGTTCCAGTTGCAGTCACTAAGCATAGTGACACAAGTGGGATAGCGTTTTTATTTGCACAAGTAGGGGGACACTGGGTAGTAGGACATTTCTGGTCCTTGTGGATTCTGGAAGCTTACATTACAGAAATGCAAGGATAAAGTGTGATTTTAGGCAAAGCTTGAGGCATGCAGAGCACTGTGGGTAGGAAAACGTCATGGGATCCACTACAGGCATACCACCCTGGATTACCCTTAAGGTAGTTTTCCCCAGATGGCGTCCTACCCAAGAACAAAAAGTGTAGCCATTTGTCATGGCGAGCGGGACCATATTGGGATTTATCCGCACTTTCCTGTCCCATATGTAAAAACAACACCCAAAAGACTAAAATATCCTATCACTTGCCATTGGGATGGGATATTTTAGTCCGCAGGGGAGCAGAAAGACTGTTGAGACTTTAGGTGTCAGGGTATGGCCTGATGTCAGGATGGGCTAGATTCACGTCATTATTTGATTAAAAAAATAGGCTGCCATCTAGTGGGCTTTCTGCCTGCCTGGGGCAAATTGGGGGAAAACTCACTCACTGGCTAAAATACTGCTTTGACCCTTTTGAGTGGGAGTAAAATCTAATGTCATAGTGTAATGCCTGCACTCATTTGTTTTGCCCCAAATGCAAAATCCCTAGTGTCTACTGGGTGTTTTACCCTCCACCGGGGGGGGAACTTGGAACACCTTTTCCGACTGGGACAAGCCTCCAATATGTCCCCTGGGAGGCATAAAGTCACTCTTGCCCTTACTGGGGAAGGGGTATGGCTCAATGCCACTGTAGGCCGCCCCATCCTTTTGTTTCTTTTGGTGCAGTTTTGAAATCTAGTGGCCTTTCTGCCCCCCTGGGGAAAATTGTAGGCAAACCCACTGCCTTCTCCTGGAGGGAGGGGGGGAGAAAGACAGGTTTGCCCTTTTGGGGTATGAGTAAGGTCAGTGCCAGAGTGCAACACCCACAACTTTTTCATTTGTCACAAATGCAAAATCCTTGGTGTCTAGTGGATGTTCTACCCCCCAAGGGGCAGATTTGGGGCAACCACCCCAAGTGGCACAAGCCTCCGATCTGCCCGCTACAGGACCAGAAAAACACTATTGCCCCTACTGGGGCACGGGTATGGCTTAATGCCAGGTTTGGCCTCCCCATTATTTTGTTTGTTTTGATGAGATTTTAAAATCCCTGGTGCTTAGTGGCATTTTTGCACCCTGCAGAGACAAATTGTCTGCAACCCTCCAATCGACCATGTCCTGGAAAGGGTAGAAAGGCTGGTTTGACCTTTTTGGTGTATGAGTATGGCAAATTCCAGAGTCAATGCCTGCACCTTTTTCATTTGCTATAAATGGTGTGCAGTGGACTTTTAACAACACTGGGGGCAATTATTGCATAATAATGAAGCTGCAGATATGGCATTAGTGACTTTATTTAATGAGACACGGAAATGGCTTATGATATGTTTGTTTATAGGGCAGTGGATAGCGTTTGGAGTCCGTTTTATTGGGGAGGCAGTCCCTTGAAACTCATTGACTGTGGGTCCGCAGTCAGATTAGGTTCACGGAGTTTATGATACAGTGTTTTTGGAGGTAAAGTGCTAATGGACATATTAAATTGGGCCATCATCTTGTGGCTTGTCAGTTATAACGTGACAGTATAGGAGTTATACTATATTCTTATTCTTGCTGATTTATTTTTCTCTCTTATATATATAAAAAAAAGAAAATCTGACTAAAGCATGCACACTAGGGTGATCTTGGTAACATGTATAGGGATTGTCACTACTAAGGGTGTTTGCACGGATTAATAGGGTGCTTTTCTGTGTTTTGACTGGGTCGTTGGATATTAATTCACCTAATAGGCTTTTGATCACTGGGTTCCACTAAGAGTTAATGATATATGTTTTGAGTGATTTAAATATGATTTTATTGAGTGTATTTCTGTTTGTGATGATTAAGATAAGGTAATATAAGAAGCGGCTACATTCCAGCCCTGAAGAAGTCAAGTGACGAAACACGTGTTGGCTGAGAGGTCGTTGTAAGGAATTTGGATAATTTGTTCAAATTTAAGGCCATGAAAAGATTTGGAGGAACACTCAAGATCAAACATAATGGACTTTGCAGATAACATGGATCACTATTAGACTGTTCGGTGAACTTGAAAGAGATTGGACTTATATTTTTTGATTTTTGAGGGAATGAGCAATGAATTATAAGGGGGAGTATGGGTGTATTTGTTTGGAAATTAACGACGCACAGGACAACAGGGAAGCTGGGAGGACTGCTGTGCGACAGCACTCACCAACATCCTGGGAGCATACCACCATTCCCAGGAGACCATGGGCCAGATACTGTCCAAGCTGCAGGAGACCCAGCGGCCCCAGGAGGGACAGTACCTGGGGATCAGGGAGGACCTGAGAGACATCCACACCACCCTGGTCACCATTGCAGGGGTGCTGGCAGACATGGCCAACACCATGAGGGAGACAGTGGCACACCAACGGGCCCCTGACACTAGCCACACCGATGAACAGCCCTCCACCTCCGCCAACGCTAGTGGACAGGAGGCCCCGCCACAGGAACAACAAGCCACCAGCATCCCTCCACCTGCAGAAGGAGAACCACCACACAAAAGGTCCCTGCGATCCACGCATAAGCCAGAGAACATTGCCAAGACCCCCACCAGGAAATAAGACTTCCCTGAATGTCACTCTTGTGTCCCACTCTGTCACCCTGTCCACCTTGAACTGACATTGCTCCACGTCCTATGCCCCCTTGGACAATGCATCTGTGATACCAATAGACCGGACTCTATCCTGGACACTTCTCTACCATCACCCCAGCCCATTGCAATACCCCTGCACTTATTATCACAGAAATAAACACCCTTGGAACTAATACAAGTATGGAGTCTGTCAATTGTTTGAAATATGTAGTAGTTTAACAAGCTGTAAACATTGCAATTCAAATCTACAGTTATATTTACCTAGGTATGACCTGTAGTGGGCACCAGTAAACACACCAGGAGCCAGAGTGGGGCACAGATATCTGAAAATAGAGATGCCAAAGGGTACAGTAAGTGTCGATAGATTTTGGAAAATCAGTCTGCCATGTACAATGTCCAACACAAAACTGCAATGGAAGGTGAAGTTACAGTGTCTTACCTGTGTGTCACTGGAAGTACTGTAGAATTACAGTATTGTTGTTGTACACATCCTCTTCCTCTGCCTCCTCTTCGTCACTGTCCACAGGCTCCACCGCTGTCACACGACCATCTCCAGGCTCATCCTCCTGCAGAAAAGGCACCTGGCATCTCAAGGCCAGGTTGTGAAACATGCAACATGCAACATGCAACGATGATCTGGCACATCTTCGTGGGTGAGTAGTACAGGGATCCACCTGTCAGACGGAGGCACCTTCAGGAGGCCAAAGGTGCGCTCAATGATCCCCCTTGTTTGCCCATGTGCCTCATTGTAACATTCCTCTGCTGTTGTCCTGGCATTTCTCACTGGGGTCAGCAACCATGAGAGTTTGTGGTAACCAGAGTCACCTGTAAATATCAAGGGATACCTGTTAGCCACACACTCACCATTAGGGCCAACCCCACGCCCATATACCTACATCAACTGGGTGAAGACCATGGGTTCACCTAATAGCCACACCCTGTGCCTCTGGAGTTGAGACATCACATATGGGATGCTGCTATTCCTCAAGACAAAGGCATCATGCAGAGAGCGAGGATACTTTGCATTGACATGGGAGATGTACTGGTCCGCCAAACACACCATTTGCACATTCAGAGAGTGAAAGCTCTTTTGATTTCTGAACATCTGTTCATTTGTCCGGTGTGGGAGAAAGGCAATATGTGTACCATCAGTGGCACCAATGATGTTGGGGATATGTCCCGTTGCATAGAAGTCAGCCTTCACTGTGGCCAAATCATCCATCTGGGAGAATACGATGTAGCTGCGCATGTGTGTCATCAGGGCAGACAGCACTCTGGTCAGCACGTTTGAGAACATAGGCTGTGACATTCCTGATCCTATTGCCACTGTCGCTTGGAAGGAACCACTTGCCAAGAAATGGAGCACTGACAGGACCCGCACTAGATGGGAGATACCTGTGGTGTGTTGGATAGCTGAAATAAGGTCTGGCTCCAATTGGGCACACAGCTCTTGGACTGTGGCCCTATCAAGTCTGTAGGTCAGGATAATGTGCCTGTCTTCCATTGTCGCCAGGTCCACCAGGGGTCTGTACACGGGGGTATGCCTCCATCTCCTATTCATCCTCATCGGTTGAACTCTAGGGTGAAAAACGGTGAGCAGACGGTCATATTCAAACATATACTCAGATTAATATGCTATTTTTGTTTTACAGAAACAGTATGTGAACTTGTAAGTCAGTTGATGTGCCTATGTCTGGTGTGACGCAGTTAGGTGCCATGGCCTGTGGCCCCCTGAAATGGCAGCTGCCTGACCTGTGAGGAGGGACAAGTGAAATGAGGTAATTCCGCTGGTGTTGTGCGCCGTTGCGGATGGCGGTCGATGACCGCCACGCAACACCGCATTGGTTATCATTGGGGCTTACGGGTTCCAGGAGCCAATGGTGATGTACGCCGGCAGCGACGGTACGCACCGCCATGGACGTGGCCTCCATTTTCTATCTGTTCACTCACTTGCTACCTGACCTTCAACAGGAGAGGACCTACACTGCAAGTGCTGCTGTGAGCTGTGTCTGGAATCGACCATGGCTCGAGTGTCTGGGGAAAGGGCCCCTGCCTTCACTCCAGAAGAGTTGGAGAGACTGGTGGATGGGGTCCTACCCCAGTACAGTTTACTTCATGGTCCTCCAGACCAACAGGTGAGTACACTGCGAGCAAGCATGATGCATGGGCCATGAATGTATGGAGTGCTGTGTGTGTAAGCCTCATGTAGAGGAGGGGCTGAGGGGTCCTGGGCAGAGTGCTGCATGTATGGTGGTCAATGTATGTGCGTAAGGGGATGGGAGGGATATGTTGGGCCATGAATATGACAGTCCAAACAGTATGAATAATACCTTTTCTGCTGTATTTTTCTCTGCAGGTCAGCACCCATCAGAAAAAGGGTATTTGGTGTGCCATTGCCAAGGAGGTGCGGACCCTGGGGGTCTTTGACAGGCGGAGCACCCACTGCTGCAAATGGTGGGAGGATGTGCGCTGCTGGGCAAGGAAGACAGCGGAGGCCCAGCTGCGGCTGGCCTCCCAACGCGGAAGGGGTGTCCATCGTACTCGGACCCCCTTGATGTTCCGCATCCTGTCGGTGGCCTATCCGGAGTTGGATGGGCGCTTGAAGGCATCACAGCAGCCACAAGGGGGTGAGTACAGATTCAGATTCATGACTTTGCGTGTGTTAAGGTGTTAACTGGGTGGGGGATGTGGGCTGTGGGTGCCCCTAGGCCAGGGCGAACATGGCAGGGTAGGTTCCATGATGGGCAAGCTCAGATCCACTCCAACCCCAATAATGTTAGTGGGCATCTACTACTGGGCAGGGTCCTGTGGGTTTCAGTTTGGCAGCTAATGGTGTTAGGCATTGCACCCCATGGGCTGGTGACTAGCATTGTAACTGGTAGTTCATGGCCTAGTGCATAGGGCTGTTCCCTGTGAGTTGTGTATGCCAACGGTAGTGTTGTTGCTGGCATTGACCAAGTGTATCCTCTGTCTTCCCCCCTCTTTTGTTTTGTCACCCTGTCCTTTTGTGCATCAGCATCATCTGGCAGAGGAGCAGAGACACCGGCGACGGAGGGAGCTGTATCCCACATGGGCCTGGAGGCTGAATCCACCGACGGTGAGGGCACGAGTGGGACGGAGGGTGAGGGGAGCACCACGACAGAGACAGGAGGGGACAGTACCGACAGCGACTCCTCTTCCAATGGAAGCTCCCTGGCGGTGGCGGACACCTCTGTGCCCACCCCAACTACAGGTACAGCTGCCACCCCCCGTACCAGCACCACCCTCCCAGCAGCCCCTGAGCGTGTTTCCCATGCCCGCTCACCCAGGAGGGTGGGCATCTCCTTCTCCCCAGGCACCTCAGGCCCTGCCCCAGTCAGCCCTGCTGCCCTCAGTGAGGAGGCTATTGACCTCTTGAGATCCCTCTCTGTTGGGCAGTCAACCATACTGAATGCTATCCAGGGTCTAGCAGGGCATTTGCAACAAACAAATGCATACCTGGAGGTCATTCACTCTGGCGTGGCGGCCCAACAGAGAGCATTCCAGGCTCTGGCCAACTCACTAATGGCTGCCATTGTCCCAATCTCCAACCTTCCCCCTCCAACTTCCTCTACCCAGTCCCAATCCCCTCAACCCCAGCCTATCCCAAGCACACCTTCAGACCTGCATACACCCAAATCAACACACAGAAGTGGCTCAGGCAAACACAAGCACCACACTTCATCCCACAGGCACTCACACAAGCACCATCCAGATGCAGACACACCAACATCCACTGCCTCCACTGTGTCCCACTCACACCTGCATGCACTACATCCTCATCCACTACCTCCATCACCAGCACACCTATCACTAGACGCCCCTCATTGGCAGTCACCACCCCCACATCCATGCACATGTCCCCTGTGTCCTCTCCCACTGTGTCTGTGCCCCCTCCTCCCAAAGTACTCAAACACAAGCACTCAAACACCCAACAGCCATCCACCTCACAGCAGTATCCAGCCCATGCACCTGCACCCAAACACAGCAGACAGACACCTCCTACAACCACAATCTTCCTCCACTCCCAAACCTTCCCCCTCTTCCCTCCCCAGTGTCTCTAAGAAGCTTTTCCTCACCACCCTTGACCTATTCCCTACCCCTCCTCCCCCATCTTCACTTTGGGCCAGGGTGGCCAGAACCCAGCCCAGCACCTCAGCCACCCAGTCCACAGCCACTGTGGTTTCTGCAGCTAGTGGAGGTGTGAGAGGCTCCAAGGAGGCACCCGTCAGCACAGCAAGTGTGCCTGCACCACCTGCCAAGGGCAAGAAGGGGCACACAACACCAGCCATGGCACTGCAGCCATCCGAGGCTGCAGGGGAAGGGCTGGAGCCTCACCCCACCACTGACAGCACCGCCACCTGCACCGCGGCCAGCACCGCTACCTGCACCGCCAGCAGCAGCACTGCCAGCAGCAGCAGCCCCAGTGGGAGGCCGTCCTAGGCTGCAGGGGAAGGGCTGGAGCCTCACCCAACCACTGACAGCACCGCCACCTGCACCACGGCCAGAACCACCACCAGCACCGCCGCCAGCACCGCCACCTGCACCGCCAGCAGCACCACTGCCAGCAGCAGCAGCCCCAGTGGGCAGCCATCCAAGGCTGCAGGGGAAGAGCTGGAGCCTCCCCCCACCACTGACAGCACCGCCACCTGCACCAAAACTGCCATCCACTGAGCAGCCATCACCGCCGGCAAGCAGTGTGTAGTCGTGACTACATGGGCTACAGTGCATCCTGGCCCATGCAACACCTGTAGGTGTGACACCCAGGTGAGAGACTGTGACCTTGCACCATCCAGGATGAAGCACACTGGGCACAAAGCTCCCTCCAGAACCAGGGGAAGATGGCATCCACTCACCCCCTCCTTGGCAGGATAAAGCACACTGGGCACAAAGCCCCTTCCAGAACCAGTGGAAGATGGCATCCACTCACCCCCTCCTTGGCAGGATGAAGCACACTGGGCACAAAGCCCCCTCCAGAACCAGTGAAAGAAGGCATCCACTCACCCCCTCCTTGGCAGGATGAAGCACACTGGGCACAAAGCTCCATCCAGAACCAGTGGAAGAAGGCATCCACTCACCCCCTCACTGGCAGGATGAAGCACACTGGGTACAAAGTCCCCTCCAGAACCAGTGGAAGAAGGCATCCAGTCCAGAGAATGTGGCTTTGCACTCCCCAGGACCAAGCAATGGACAAACCACCCACTTGAGAGGCTGTGGCTTTGCACTCCCCAGGACCAGGCAGTGGGCAAACCACCCATTTGAGAGACTGTGGCTTTGCACTCCCCAGGACCAAGCAGTGGGCAAACCTGTCAGAGTCACCAGATCCTCGGGGTCTGTGCACGTTCCCAACACTTCCACCACAAGACAGCTCTAATACTCTGATTAGATTTATCACAGAGTCTAAGAGAGTCCAAGTGGGGAAAAGGGGATTAGGACGGGACCAGCTGGGAAGGAGACCTGTAGGAAGCAAAAGGTTAAAACACAACATCAAAATTACATCTCATGAGTTCAGTTCAGTACCATGCTACAACTCTAAGCTTCGTCTTTTTTCCGAAAAACATGAACAACCCTAGAATAGTCCTAAAACTGACTAGGCTTTAGATGACCGAATACCTGAGGAGGAAACAGGAAAAGTTAAATAGGACTTTCAGATTTGAATACTTTCTTTAGCATGAGAATCAGGAAACACTCTGAGCAATTTCTAAACAACCATATGGATCTCCTTTTAAGAATACATATCAGGAACACACAGCATTACATCAAGAACTCTGGTATTGTTGTGTTCTTCTCAGAAAAAACATTGGGAAGTGAATTGCGCACATTGCAGATTTTTATATGAGTATTAAACACCATAAAGGAATGTGCACCATGAAATCACACAACGTAGATTCAAGGAATAAATCACGCAACGTGTCAACCTGAAATGCTACCAAGAAAATGTCTTAGAATAGTAGCGCACAGTAATTTACATTATTTATATACGAGGAAAGAATTGCGCGTCTTGCCGATTCAAATGCCACCATACAAATGCCAAGAAAAGGTAGCGCTCAATGAACAACATGAAAAGCACTCAGGGAAAGAATTGCACGTCTTGTCGATTCAAATGCCACCATGCAAATGCCAAGAAATGGTAGCGCACAATGAATAACATGAAAAAACAGTCAAGGAAAGAATTGCGCGTGTTGCCGATTCGAATGCCACCATGTAAATGCCAGAAAATGGTAGCGCACAATGAACAGCATGAATTACACACGAGAAGTGAATTGTGCGTTTCGCCGATTCGAATGCCACCATGTAAATGTCAAGAAAAGGTAGCACGCAATGAACAACAAAGTTAAATGCTCATGAAATGAGTTGCACGTCTTGCCAACTCGTAAAACATAATGTAAATGTCAAGAAATATCAGCACGCAATGAACAATAATGTAATAACGAAGTCAAATCTTTATGGAATAAATTGCGCGTCCTCCCCATTTGCAAACCACCATACAAATGTCAAAAAATGGCAGCGCACAAGTAATCTGTTATTCATTTAAGAATGAAAGTCAAGAATATGAAAATTCTCAATTACGGTGTTGGGAAATGTCCAAACACCGTCTTACCGCCTAGAAACAGTGATCACCAATGAGAGATGAGTGCAGAAGACTGGAAAATCCAAATAGGCCTCCGGGACAGGAGCTCAGGAAGAAGCTGCTGCTCTGCACCGGGACCTCTGAATAGTGAGCACTGGAAGTTGGGCTGACTCTCTTTTATAGAGTCTTGGCCCAGCCTAGAACCACGCCCAGGCATGTTGCAGGGAAAGTCTCTAGAAGGCCCTGGAAAGGGACCACACCCTAACACACTCTGAATGTCTGCAGCAATACATTGCAAATGTACAGTATTTATAAGCACCTTAAAAATTAATCTTTTGGATGGAATTCTGCAATGCAAAAGGTTAAACAATAACATGTCATCACAATGCATAAATTACATTATCTTGCGAGTGTTGGGTTTTTGCATTCTAGATGCCCGTAGAGCGCGCACTGTCCTGGTGTTGACAGTACTCCCATCTCCCAGGCGCGCTCTAGGGCCTGGTTTATCTGGATTGAGACGATGAAAGCGTCTCACAAGTACTGGAGCATGAACATCAGATGCGGAAACCCATGAATTACTTTCAGGGCCATAACCTTTCCATGAGATTAAGTACCATAGGTTACGCCCTCTCAGTTTAGAGTCCAACACTTTCTTGACTTCATATTCTTCTTCCCCCTGTACTAGAACAGGAACTGGATGAGGGTGGACCTTTTGGACTGCCTTTTTTAAGAGGGAAGTATGGAACACTGGATGAATCCGTAATGATTTTGGCAATTGTAGTTTATAGGTCACAGGATTGATTTGCTGAAGAACAGTGTAAGGACCTACAAATTTGGGGTTGAACATGTGCTTCTTCTTGAAGTTTATATGTTTTGTGGAAAGCCACACTTTGTCACCAGGTTGATACTGCGGTCCCTCACAATGTTTCTTGTCATAATGCTTTTTGTATTTTTTGGGGGCTTTTTCTAAATGTTGTTGAATCGATTTCTGAGTTTGATGCAAATGTTGAATGATTTCTGACACAGCTGGAGTGAGAGAACTTTCTTGAGGAATTGTGATGGGCAAGGTGTCAGGATGATAGCCAAACAAACCAAAGAAGGGTGTAACGCCAGTAGAAGTGTGGAAGGAGTTGTTGTAGGCTAACTCAGCTAACCAGAGGATTGATGTCCATGAATTAAGTGCTTTTTCAGCATAAGCACGTAGGTATTGCTTCAAAGTCTGATTTAGTCTCTCCGTTTGCCCATCTGTTTGAGGATGGTGGCTAGTAGATAGGGTAGATGTCACTTGGAGTGTTTTACACCATGTCTTCCAGAAGCTGGAGGCAAATTGCGATCCCCGATCGGAGAGGATCACTTTTGGCAGTCCATGATAACGAACCACTCTATTCAGATAGATAGTTGCCTGTTCACTAGAGGTGGGTAATTTCTTACAGGCAATGAAATGTCCATATTTCGTGAGACTATCTACTACCACCAGAATTACTGAATGCTGTTGAACCGCTGGCAGACCTGTAATAAAGTCTAAAGAGATGTGTTCCCACAGACGACTTAGGGTTGGGAGTGGGTGTAACAACCCTTTTGGTTTTGAATGACTTGTTTTAGTGCGAGCACAGACTTCGCAGTTCTTTACCATTGTTTTTACATCCTTTGTTAAGGTAGGCCACCAAAAATAGCGTTGGATTAATTCAAGAGTTTTAGGTGTACCAGGGTGACCTGCTGTAGGTATAACATGCAACCAATGAAACACTATCTTGCGAAGTTTGGTAGTGGGCACGAACAAACGAGCATCGTGAAAGGGTAATCCTTGCTTGATTGATCTTTTCGGATCTGTTTGGGCCCACGCCTGCCATTTTTCAACAGTGAATGAATTGCGGATGTCTTCAAAGAAATCTTCTGTTTTTATGATACATAAGACCTTGTCAGGAGCAATGATAGCTCTGGAGGTTTGAACTGCAGGCAATGTGGTAGACTCTTGGCGGGACAAGGAGTCAGCTTTGCGATTATCTTAACCAGGCCGGAAGGTTACCACAAAATCAAACTAAAAAAAAAACAGCATCCAGCGTAATTGCCGAGGAGTCAAAAGTCTGGCAGAACTCATGAATTGAAGATTGCGATGATCAGTATATACTGTGACAGTATATTTAGCTCCCAACAAATGATGTCTCCATTCTTTAAAGGCGTCACAAATCGCCAGAAGCTCTTTTTCAGCAATGACATAGTTCTGTTCGGCTTCGTTCAACTTCCGAGACATGTAAGCTACAGGATGAAGCTGACCAGTGTCTTTGTTTCGTTGTGACAAGACTGCTCCTATCGCCACATCTGAAGCATCAGCTTCCACTATGAAAGGTCGATCCGCATCTGGATGAGTCAAGACTGGGGCAGTGGAGCAAGCTTCTTTCAAAGTTGAAAAGGCTTGGTCTGCTTCTGGGGACCATACAAATTTTTCTTTCTTTCTTAATAACTTAGTAATTGGAGCCCCTGTCTGGGAGAAATGATTGATGAACCTCCGGTAAAAATTTGCAAAGCCCAGGAAACAGTGTACATCACGAACAGTCTTTGGGATGGGCCATTCAGATACGGCTTTTACTTTCCTTTGAACATGTTCATTCTCATTGTCTGAGTAGATCAAAATGTCATCAATGTAAACTATGGCAAAGATATCGAGGTACTCTCTAAGAACGTCATTTAAGAAAAATTTAAATGCTGTTGGAGCATTGCACAGACCAAAAGGCATGACTGTGTATTCAAAAAGGCCATATCTTGTTTTGAATGCCGTTTTTCATTCGTCACCCTCTCTCATTCTGACCAAATGGTAAGCACCTCGAAGATCAAGCTTCGTGTAGATTTTTGCTGTCTTTACTTGTTGCAGTAAGACCGGAATTAGAGGCAAAGGATATTTGTTCTTGATGGTGATTTTATTTAAGCCCCTATAGTCGATACAAGTTCGAAGCTCTCCGTTCGCTTTTGGAACAAAAAACAAAGGAGAAGCTGTGGGAGACTTAGAGGGGCGGATGAAACCATTCTCTAAGAATTGATCCAAGTATTTTCGTAAATGTTGATTTTCATGTTCTGACAGGGCATACACACAACAGTTGGGAAGTATCCCCCCTGGGACTAGATCAATTTGACAGTCATAAGATCTATGAGGAGGTAAGTTCTCTGCTTCCTTCTCATCAAATACATCTTCATAAGACGAATACTGTTTGGGCAACTGAACTTCTTTCTCTGCGGCGGTAGCTATGTAAGAATGGCGAACTTCCGATTCTTGAGTCCTTTGGAGACAATGGGGGTTATTCTAACTTTGGAGGAGGTGTTAATCCATCCCAAAAGTGACGGAAAAGTGACGGATTTACCACCAGCCGTATTACGAGTCCATTATATCCTATGGAACTCGTAATACGGCTGGTGGTATATCCGTCACTTTACCGTCACTTTTGGGACGGATTAACACTCCTCCAAAGTTAGAATAACCCCCAATGTTCTTTACATAGCACTGATGAGAACACGATCTTTCGTTCTGCCCAATTAATCTCTGGATTGTGATGAGTTAACCATGGCAAGCCAAGGATGATCCCATACTGGGGAGCATGGATCACATCAAGGATGAGTTCCTCTTTATGTTTCTTTCTTTGATTTTTACCTTCACAAATTATTGTCAAGGGGACAGTCTGAAGAGTTATCGGACCTCCAGTCAAGAGTTTTCCATCAACTGCCTGGATGGTTTCCGGGGTCTTCTTTTCAATACATGGGATCCCCCATGCACGAACCAATTGGGCGTCAACAAAGTTTCCGGTAGCCCCAGAGTCGACTAGAGCCTTCTTGAAATAGGTCTTTTTCTTGACCTGAACTCTTATTCCCAATTTTAGATGTTTGGATTGTGAAGGATCCACAGTGACACCCAAGAGCAACCCTTCTCTGCAACTTGGGTGCTTTAGATTTTCCGACTCGACTGATGCATTGGTTGCAACTTTCTGAACTGGGCCTCGCTTGCTCTTTGTTTTGATTGGAAAATCTTTGGCGAAATGACCTTTCCGCCCACAATAGAGACATTGCCCATTTTTTCTGCGTAGGTCCTTTTCATCTTTGGTCAAAGGTCTCCTGATGGTTCCAATTTCCACCGGTTCCGACGTTCTTTCTCTCGGAGTTCTTGAGTCTTTGTTATCATGAGCATGCCAAGAATGTTTTTCAGTCTTTTTACGCGTTCCTTTTCGTTCATTTAAACGATGATCAAGCCTCAAGATAAGGTTTATGAAATCTTGACAGTTTGCAGGTTGTGGGTCGATTTGCGCTAAGATGTCTTTTAGCTCCTCTTTGAGTCCCCTGTAAAACAAGGCTGCTTGTTTTTCTTCAGGCCAGGATGTCTCAGCGACCAGCCGATTAAAGTTGGCTAAATATGACACTAAGTCCTGATTCCCTTGGCGTAAGTCTAATAATTCACGATCTGCTGACTGTGTTACAGTTCTACGATCGAAAACTCTCTCAAATTCCCGAACAAAATTTTTCCAGTTGTACTACAGGGGACTATTTTTACGCACAAGAGGAATAGCCCAGGTAGCTGCATCTCCAGACAGATATGACAACAAGAAAGCTACTTTAGACTGGGCATCGGGGAAAGTATGTGGTCTGCAGGTGAAGTGAAGTTCCACTTGAACCAGAAAAGATTGCGCTTTCAAGGGATCACCTGAGAAGCGTTCTGGGGGAGCTAAAGGAATGGCTGAAGGAACATTGAGGGAAATGTTAGTCGGATTACCTCCAGAAGTCTGAGAAGAAGTACCTGGCCAAGACACACCTGTGGGACTTTGTTCTTTCTTCTCAACCTTATTCTGTAACTGACTCACCCTCTCAGCTAGACTATTTGTCAAATCCTTTGATGATACCACTTCTGACTGGAGCTGGGTGATAGCCTTGACTAGCTCGTCCAGTGTGGCCATGCTGAGAACATACACAAACCAGGAGGATAATAATTTGTGGGCTCACTATTCTGTCAGAGTCACCAGATCCTCGGGGTCTGTGCACGTTCCCAACACTTCCACCACAAGACAGCTCCAATACTCTGATTAGATTTATCACAGAGTCTAAGAGAGTCCAAGTGGGGAAAAGGGGATTAGGACGGGACCAGCTGGGAAGGAGACCTGTAGGAAGCAAAAGGTTAAAACATAACATCAAAATTACATCTCATGAATTCAGTACCATGCTACAACTCTAAGCTTCGTCTTTTTTCCGAAAAACATGAACAACCCTAGAATAGTCCTAAAGAACGAGTTACTTACCTTCGGTAACGACTTTTCTGGTGGATACATTAGCTACCTGTGGATTCCTCACCTAATGAATACTCCCATGGCGCCAGCATTCGACGGAAATCTTCTTACTAGTCTCTTCACGTCGACGGGGACGTCACTCTAGCCCACGCGACGCCGTCTGACGTCATACAGGCAATAAGAGGTCCTCGACGACGTGCGGACGTCAGTACCAATCATTTTTTACGTGCATGAGAACAACCAGGCAATGCAATGAAAGAGCAAGGCAACATCCCATTACATTGTAAAAATACACAACATTGCATGAATAACTGTAAATCTTTTATATATATATATAACTCTCTCTTTTTAAAATATATATCTACACATCAAGATTATACACAAAGATATATACCTATATACATATAATATATACAACATCTATTGCACCCTCAAAGACCAAGAGGAGCGTACTCAAGGATTACTTGGTAAGACCAGAAAGGCAACGGGGAGGCGGGTGGGACCGTGAGGAATCCACAGGTAGCTAATGTATCCACCAGAAAAGTCGTTACCGAAGGTAAGTAACTCGTTCTTCTGATGGATACAACTACCTGTGGATTCCTCACCTAATGAATAGAGTCCCAAAGCAGTACCACGCCCGGCGGTGGGTGCCTAAATGGTCAAACCAAGAAATCCTGCAGCACTGACCGTGCAAAATGGCCGTCCCTTCTAACCTCAGAATCCAAACAGTAATGTTTTGCAAAAGTGTGAAGGGACGACCAAGTTGCGGCCTTGCAGATGTCGACCACAGGAACACCTCTGGCCAAGGCCGAAGTGGCCGACTTAGCTCTGGTGGAATGAGCTCTAATGCCCTCAGGAGGATGCTTCTTTGCCAAAGAGTAACAGATTTTAATGCAAAGAACAACTCACCTGGATAGTGTTCTCTTGTGGACTGCCTTTCCTCTCCTCTTGCCCACGTATCCAATAAACAGCTGATCCTCCAGCCTGAAATCCTTTGTTCTATCAATAAAGAAGCTCAACGCCCTCTTTGGGTCCAGACGGTGCAGTCTTTCTTCCTCTTTGGAAGGATGAGGCGGAGGATAGAACGTGGACAAAGTAATTGCCTGAGCCAAATGGAAAGGTGAAACAACCTTCGGGAGGAAAGCAGCCTTGGTCCTCAACACCACCTTATCCCCATAAAAAGTTGTATAAGGGGGCTTTACTGATAAGGCCTGCAACTCACTCACTCTCCTTGCTGATGTTATAGCTATCAGGAAGACTGTTTTTAAAACCAAATCCCTTAAGGGGCAAGAATTCATAGGTTCAAAAGGGGACCCCATAAGGAAAGTCAGGACCAAGGACAAATCCCATTGCGGCATAACGAATGGCTTTGGAGGATATTTATTTAGAAGACCTTTCAAGAATCTGATAACAATAGGGGATTTAAATAAAGATGGTTGGTCTGGAAGACATATGAAGGCTGACAAGGCCGATAAATAACCCTTAATGGTAGCCACTGCACAACCTTTCTGCGCTAGAGACAGAGCAAAAGACAAAACGTCCGATAGATGAGCATGCAAAGGATCAATCTGCCTCTCTCCACACCACGCAACAAATTTAGACCATCTATTAGCGTAGATAGATTTAGTGGAGTGTCGCCTGGCCGCTAATATAACATCCACTACCTCAGGCGGGAGAGAGAAGGAACTCAGGTTGCCCCGTTCAATCTCCAGGCATGTAGGTGCAGACTCTGGAGGTTGGGGTGTAGAACCTGCCCCTGCGACTGCGAGAGGAGGTCTGCCCTGAAAGGGAGACGGAGCGGAGGGCACATTGAGAGTTGGAGCAGGTCGGAGTACCATACCCTCCTTGGCCAATCCGGAGCTATTAGGATGACTAGAGCCCGGTCCTGGCGAAACTTCCTCAATACTCGAGGAATCAAGGGTATGGGAGGAAACGCGTAAAGCAACTGGCCGCACCAGGTTATTTGAAACGCGTCCCCCAACGCTCCCTGCATCGGATACTGGAGGCTGCAGAATAACGGACAATGCGCGTTCTCTCGAGTGGCAAACAGATCTACCCGAGGAAACCCCCACCTCTGGAAGATTAAACGGACTTGATCTGGATGGAGACGCCACTCGTGGTCTGCCGAGAATTGGCGACTGAGACTGTCCGCACGCACGTTCAAGACTCCGGCCAGATGGCTTGCTATCAAGCAAATCTGATGGTCCTTTGCCCAGGACCATAGTCGAAGAGCTTCTCTGCAGAGAAGGTACGACCCCACTCCTCCCTGCTTGTTTATGTACCACATCGTGGTAGTATTGTCCGTTAGGACCTGTACCGACTGACCACGAAGGGAAGGGAGGAAGGCCTTGAGAGCCAGACGTACAGCCCGTAACTCTGACAGATTGATGTGAAACATCTGCTCCTCTGGAGACCAAAGACCTTTGATCTCCAGATCCCCCAGATGAGCTCCCCACCCTAGATTGGAAGCATCCGTTATGACTGTGGCCACTGGTGGCGACTGCTGGAACGGCTTTCCTTGTGAAAGATTGTTGCTTGCAATCCACCACTTCAAATCCACAGCAGCATCTCTGGAGATCTTGACAGTACCCTCTAGATCCCCTTTGTGTTGAGACCACTGCCTTCGGAGGCACCACTGAAGAGCCCTCATGTGCCAGCGAGCATGCGTGACCAACAGAATGCAGGAGGCAAACAGACCGAGCAGACGAAGGACCTTGAGGACTGGAACTACCGCTCCATTTCGAAACATTGGAACCAAATCCTGAATATCTTGAATCCGCTGAGGCGGAGGAAAGGCCCGACCCAATGTTGTATCCAGTACTGCCCCTATGAACAGGAGGCGCTGAGAGGGCTCTAGGTGAGATTTGGGCTCGTTCACCGAAAAACCCAGGTCGAACAACAACTGGGTTGTTGACTGCAGATGATGCGACACAAGTTTCGGGGACTTGGCTTTGATCAACCAGTCGTCCAAGTAAGGGAATACTGCTATCCCCTTCCTTCTGAGTTCTGCCGCAACCACCGACATCACCTTCGTGAAGACTCGAGGTGCTGAAGTAAGACCAAACGGAAGGACCGCAAACTGATAGTGCTGCGATCCCACCACAAACCGGAGATACTTCCTGTGTGACTTGAGTATCGGGATATGAAAGTAAGCATCCTGCAAGTCGACAGACACCATCCAGTCTTCCTTGTTCAACGCCAAAAGCACCTGTGCTAGGGTCAGCATCTTGAACTTTTCCTGCTTGAGGAACCAATTCAAGATCCTCAGGTCCAGGATTGGTCTCAAACGACCATCCTTCTTGGGAATCAGGAAATACCTTGAGTAACATCCTCGACCCCTTTCCTGCTCTGGGACCAACTCCACCGCGCCCTTTGAAAGGAGGGCTTGTACCTCCTGTTCTAGCAACAGGAGGTGTTCTTCTGAACAATAAGAAGGGCGGGGCGGGATGAGGGGCGGGAACTCCCGAAAGGGAAGGGTGTAGCCTTTTCCCACAATACTGAGAACCCAAGTGTCCGTTGTAACAGTCTTCCATTTGGTGAGAAAATGCTGTAATCTTCCCCCTACAGGAGAGGAGTGAGTGGGAAATGGTGGAAGCCTAAGGCTGCTTCCCCTGCTGCACCCCGCCAGAGGATGAGGAAGAGGCAGAGTGCTGCTGAGAGGCTCCTCTGGTGCGGACCCTACCTCTCCCCCTAAAAGATCTATAGGGATGGGAAGAGGCAGGTTGCTGATATCTTCCCCGAAAGGAAGAGGAGGAAGAGCCACGCCCAAATCCACGAAACCTCCTGACAAATCTGGAAGAGGCCGTGGAAGAAGGAGCTTGGAGCCCTAACGACTTAGCCGTGGCCCTGCTCTCCTTAAAACGTTCCAAGGCCGAATCAGCCTTGGCTCCAAACAGTTTGTCCCCATCAAACGGGAGATCCAACAATGTGGACTGTACATCCGCAGAAAAGCCCGAGTTACGGAGCCAGGCCTGTCTCCTTGCCACCACAGTTGTGCCCATTGCTCTGGCTACCGAGTCGGTCGTATCCAGTCCCGTCTGGATAATCTGGGTCGCAGCAGCCTGGGCATTTGAAACAACATCCAAAAGACCCTGGGGAAGCTCTGTAAATGATGAGGAAATGTCATCCATCAGAGCATGAATATACCTCCCCAGGATACAGGTTGCGTTGGTGGCCTTCAACGCCAGACTGCAGGACGAAAAAATCTTCTTGGACTGCGCCTCTAGTTTCTTTGAATCTCTGTCCCCAGGCACCGTCGGGAAAGAACCAGGCGCTGACTTGGATGAACAGGAGGCCTGCACCACCAAGCTCTCCGGCGTAGGGTGCCTAGACAGAAAACCAGGGTCAGTCGGAGCCGCCCGATACCTCCTGGCCACGGCTCTGTGAACTGCTGGGGAAGATGCCGGCCTCTTCCACACCTCTAACACCGGATCCAGCAGAGCGTCATTAAATGGCAAAAGAGGCTCCGCCGCAGCTGAGGCCGGATGTAGCACCTCCGTTAGAAGGTTTTGTTTAGCCTCCACCACCGGCAAAGGCAGGTCCAAAAAACTAGCTGCCTTCCGTACCACTGCATGAAAGGAAGCAGCCTCCTCAGTGTATTCTCCCGGGGACGAAAGATCCCACTCAGGGGAAGTGTCCAGCCCACTGGCCGACTCCAGACCACGCAGCCCATCACCCGAGTCCTCTAGCTCTCCTTCCTCCAGGGCTCGTTGGCACTCCTGCTCCTCTAATACACGGAGAGCACGTCTCCTCGAATGAAGCTGTTGTTCAATACGCGGAGTCGACAATGCCTCCGCCGAAGTCGAAGATCGGCGCCGATCTTCAGAAGCCACCGACGCCGCGTCCGGCGCCACAGGTAACTTCAGCGCCGACGAAAGAGCAGTCGAAGCAGATGGACCCACCGGAGTCACAGGCCGAAATCCTGACGTCGACGTCGACGGGATGGAAATCCCCGGGGCCAATCCCTCTGAAGCCACCGGAGCGGCCACCGGCGCCGACACTGGCGCCGAGCCCACGTTCCCAAAAGGGAGAAAGGGCATAAAGGGTGCCGGCCGAAGAGGCGCAGGATCACCCAATGAAAAGGCCAAAGGCCCAGCCGGAGCACCCCCTGGAGCCATCTGTTGGAAGATGGCATACATCGCATTCAAGAATGCGGAACTATCGGCTCCAGGGGTGGGAAAAGCCGGATACTGGGGTGCCTGTCTCGGAGGCGACCCCGACGCCGGCCTCGACGTCTGCAACGCCGGAGAAAACACCTGAGGCTCCAATACCTCAATCACCGACGCCTGTCCAGGTGAAGTTGGAGACGCCGGAGAGGGCAACGGCGTCGAAGGATGCGGCGTAACCGTGGGACTGATCTCCCATGTCCTTCGGCGCCGATCCGAAGACCTGGAACGAGTCTCCTTCGAATGACGCCGAGATTCTCTACGGCGCCGGGAGTCTCGATGACGCCGATGTCTTGGAGAAGAAGACTTCTTGTGATGCTTCTCCTTCGATTTCGCCATAAACAGCTTCGCCTCACGTTCCTTGAGGGCCTTTGGATTCATGTGCTGGCATGAATCACAAGTCGAGACGTCGTGGTCGGAGCTCAAACACCAAAGGCAATCGGAATGAGGATCCGTCACCGACATCTTGCCTCCACACTCACGACAAGGCTTGAATCCAGACTTTCTCTGCGACATTATTACCACAGCGAAAGACTACGCAGCAAAAATACACTGTAACCACAAAAGTAACAGTTGCTCCCTCGAAGATAACCGTTTCGAATGCACGGAAAAAAGGGAACTGACGTCCGCACGTCGTCGAGGACCTCTTATTGCCTGTATGACGTCAGACGGCGTTGCGTGGGCTAGAGTGACGTCCTCGTCGACGTGCAGAGACTAGTAAGAAGATTTCCGTCGAATGCTGGCGCCATGGGAGTATTCATTAGGTGAGGAATCCACAGGTAGTTGTATCCATCAGAAACTGACTAGGCTTTAGATGACCGAATACCTGAGGAGGAAACAGGAAAAGTTAAATAGGACTTTCAGATTCAAATACTTTCTTTAGCATGAGAATCAGGAAACATTCTGAGCAATTTCTAAACAACCATATGAATCTCCTTTTAAGAATACATATCAGGAACACACATCATTACATCTAGAACTCTGGTATTGTTGTGTTCTTCTCAGAAAAAACATTGGGAAGTGAATTGCGCACATTGCAGATTTTTATATGAGTATTAAACACCATAAAGGAATGTGCACCATGAAATCACACAACGTAGATTCAAGGAATAAATCCCGCAACGTGTCAACTTGAAATGCTACCAAGAAAATGTCTTAGAATAGTAGCGCACAGTAATTTACATTATTTATACACGAGGAAAGAATTGCGCGTCTTGCCGAATCAAATGCCACCATACAAATGGCAAGAAAAGGTAGCGCACAATGAACAACATGAAAAGCACTCAGGGAAAGAATTGCGCGTCTTGTCGATTCAAATGTCACCATGCAAATGCCAAGAAATGGTAGCGCACAATGAATAACATGAAAAAACACTCAAGGAAAGAATTGCGCGTGTTGCCGATTCGAATGCCACCATGTAAATGCCAGAAAATGGTAGCGCACAATGAACAGCATGAATTACACACGAGAAGTGAATTGCGCGTTTCGCCGATTCGAATGCCACCATGTAAATGTCAAGAAAAGGTAGCGGGCAATGAACAACAAAGTTAAATGCTCATGAAACGAGTTGCACGTCTTGCCAACACGTAAAATATCATGTAAATTTCAAGAAATATCAGCGGGCAATGAACAACAATGTAATAACAAAGTCAAATCTTTATGGAATAAATTGGGCATCCTCCCTATTTGCAAACCACCATACAAATGTCAAAAAATGGCAGCGCACAAGTAATCTGTTATTCATTTAAGAATGAAAGTCAAGAATATGAAAATTCTCAATTACTGTGTTGGGAAATGTCCAAACACCATCTTACCACCTGGAAACAGTGATCACCAATGAGAGATGAGTGCAGAAGACTGGAAAATCCAAATAGGCCTCCGGGATAGGAGCTCAGGAAGAAGCTGCTGCTCTGCACCGGGACCTCTGAATAGTGAGCACTGGAAGTTGGGCTGACTCTCTTTTATAGAGTCTTGGCCCAGCCTAGAACCACGCCCAGGCATGTTGCAGGGAAGGTCTCTAGAAGGCCCTGGAAAGGGACCACACCCTAACACACTCTGAATGTCTGCAGCAATACATTGCAAATGTACAGTATTTATAAGCACCTTAAAAATGAATCTTTTGGATGGAATTCTGCAATGCAAAAGGTTAAACAATAACATATCATCACAATGCATAAATTACATTATCTTGCGAGTGTTGGGTTTTTGCATTCTAGATGCCCGTAGAGCGTGCACTGTCCTGGTGTTGACAAAACCACCCACTTGAGAGACTGTGGCTTTGCACTCCCCAGGAGCAAGCAGTGGGCAAACCACCCACTTGAGTGACTGTGGCCTTGCACTCCCCAGGACCAAGCAGTGGGCAACCCACCCACTAGAGAGACTGGGGCTTTGCACTCCCCAGGATCAAGCAGTGGGCATGTAGCCCCCTCCAGGAGCAGTGGTGTTGTACCATCTTCCAGCTGAGGTGCCCCCCATTCCCTGTCCCCCTGAGGTGCCTGCGTGTTTTCGACCTGATGCCCCTACAGTGTTCTCTCCGTATTGAGGCAGGAGTCAAGTGTGGCCTTGGACTATGTGTTATGGCTCCGTGGATCACGGACATTTTGGAGTGGGCATTGTCCCTCCTTTTATATATATTGTACATACTGTTTATTGATTTAAGGACATATTTATCTAAGATAGTACTATCACACTCATTTTAATCCATTCCTTTTGTCCTTGCGTCATTCCTGAGGGTTACAGATGGTATATGTAATGTTGCATCTGTTTGTGTGTATGGTGTTGGGGGTGAGGGTGGGGGTGTTGCGTGTTGTGTGTGTGTCACTCTCTTTATCCTCCTCCCCTTATGTGCTAGGTGCAGTACTCACCGTGGTCGTCTTACCCGGCGTTCGTGTTCCTGGTGTATGAGGAGGTACACCAGGATTGGAAAAATTTGCAGCTCGGGCTCCATGGCGTCGTGGTTCTTCCTTGAGTGTCGAGAGGGGAGTTGTTTCCCTTCAGTGTACTGTTTTTGCCGTGCTTTTGATGGCGTTGGTACCGCCCCAGAAAAGCTGGCAGATTGGCCTGTTGTGATACAGGGGGCAGTACATAGTCTTCTGTCTGGCTGTTGGCGGTTACCGCTGCGGTGCTTGTTGTTACAGCTGTGGCGGTCGGAGTGTTAAAGTGGCTGTCTGTGTTGGCGGTTTCC
The DNA here is from genome assembly GCF_031143425.1 of Pleurodeles waltl. Taxonomy (NCBI): domain Eukaryota; kingdom Metazoa; phylum Chordata; class Amphibia; order Caudata; family Salamandridae; genus Pleurodeles; species Pleurodeles waltl. Next base: position 318,083,636 of record NC_090443.1, on the reverse strand, counting down.
GCCATGGTCATGATTCCATTTATTTTCCTGCCGGCCTGTTGGTGATATTACTGCCGCTTTATCACCGACCACCAGGGTTATAATGAGGGCCTATGACTGTTTGAACACTCTTGATATGTTTTGGTGATCCTTCTAGTTTATTTATCTCGTCACTTCTCCGTGGCAGTCTTGTGTCTTTTTCTGGGGAATTGTGTTAGCCAGCCAGCAACTCCGATGGTGAGGTGGTTGAAGGAAAGTACCATCTTGCCTGGCATGTTACCCCCATTTTCACTCTATGTATGTTTGTTTTTGCCTATGTGTCACTAGGATCCTGCTAGTCAGGACCCCAGTGCTCATAATGTATGCCCTGTATGTGTTCCCTGTGTGGTGCCTAACTGTATCACTGAGGCTCTGCTAACCAGAACCTCAGTGTTTATGCTCTCTCTCTGCTTTAAAATTGTCACTGCAGGCTAGTGACTAATTTTAACAATTCTCATTGGCACACTGGAACACCTTTATAATTCCCTTATATATGGTACCTAGGTACCCAAGGTATTGGGGTCCCAGGAGATCCCTATGGGCTGCAGCATTTCTTTTGCCACTCATAGGGAGCTCAGACAATGCTTACACAGGACTGCCACTGCAGCCTGAGTGAAATAACATCCACGTTATTTCACAGCCATTTTCACTGCACATAAGTAGCTTATAAGTCACCTATGTGTCTAACCCTCACTTGGTGAAGGTTAGGTGCCAGGTTACTTAGTGTGTGGGCACCCTGGCACTAGCCAAGGTGCTCCCACATTGTTCAGGGCAAATTCCCCGGGCCTTGTGAGTGCGGGGACACCATTACACACGTGCACTACATGTAGGTCACTACCTATATGTAGCGTCACAATGGTAACTCCGAACATGGCCATGTAACATGTCCAGGATCATGGAATTGTCACCCCAATCCTATTCTGGTATTGGGGGGACAATTCCATGCATCCCCGGGTCTCTAGCACAGAACCCGGGTACTGCCAAACTGCCTTTCCGGGGTCTCCACTGCAGCTGCTGCCAACCCCCAGACAGGTTTCTGCCCCTCTGGGGCCTGGGCAGCCTGGTTCCAGGAAGGCAGATCAAAGAATTTCCTCTGAGAGAGGTGTTACACCCTCTCCCTTTGGAAATAGGTGTGAAGGGCTGGGAAGGAGTAGCCTCCCCTAGGCTCTGGAAATGCTTTGATTGGCACAGATGGTGCCCATCTCTGCATAAGCCAGTCTACACCAGTTCAGGGATCCCCCAGCCCTGCTCTGGCGTGAAACTGGACAAAGGAAAGGGGAGTGGTCACTCCCCTGACCAGCACCTCCCAGGGGAGGGGCCCAGAGCTCCTCCAGCGTGTCCCAGACCTCTGCCATCTTGGATTCAGAAGTGTTGGGGCACAATGGACAGCTCTGAGTGTCCAGTGCCAGCAGGTGACGTCAGAGGCCCCTCCTGATAGGTGCTTACCTCTTTCAGTAGACAAGCCTCCTTTCTCAGTAGCCAATCCTCCTTTTTTGGCTATTTAGGGTCTCTCCTCTGGGCTATTCCTCAGATAACGAATGCAAGAGCTCACCAGAGTTCCTCTGCACTTCCCTCTTTGGCTTCTGCCAAGAATCGACCGCTGACTGCTCCAGGACGCCTGCAAAACCGCAACAAAGTAGCAAGACGACTATCAGCAACATTGTAGCGCCTCATCCTGACGGCTTTCTCGAATGTTTCCTGGTGGTGCATGCTCTGAGGGCTGTCTGCCTTCACCCTGCACTGGAAGTCAAGAAGAAATCTGTGGGTCGACGGAATCTTCCCCCTGCTAACGCAGGCACCAAACTTCTGCATCACCGGTCCTCTGGGTCCCCTCTCATCCTGACGAGCATGGTCCCTGGAACACAGGAGCTGGTTCCAAGTGTCTCCCACAGTCCAGTGGCCCTTCTGTCCAAATTTGGTGGAGGTACGTCCTTGCCTCCCCACGCCAGACAGCAAACCTGTGTACTGCATGATCTGCAGCTGCTCCGGCTTCTGTGCACTTTTCCAAGACTTCCTTTGTGCACAGCCTAGCCTGGGTCCCCAGCACTCCATCCTGCATTGCCCAACTCGCTGAGTTGGACTCTGATGTCGTGGGACCCTCCTTTGTGACTCTGAGTCGACCGCTGTCCTCAGGTCTTCTAAGAGCCTGTTCCGGTACTTCCGGGGGTGCTGCCTGCTTCTGTGGGGGCTCTCTGAGTTGGTGAGCGCCCCCTCTGTCTCCTCCTCCAAGGGGCGACATCCTGGTCCTTCCTGGGCCCCAGCAGCACCCAAAATCCTCAACCTCGACCTTTGCAGCTAGCAAGGCTTGTTTGAGGTATTTCTGCGTGGAAACACATCCTCCAGCATGCCGTGGGACATCTTCTGACCAAAGGAGAAGTTCCTGGCACCTTCCGTTGTTGCAGAATCTTTGGCTTCTTCCACCCGGAGGCAGCCCTTTTGCACCTTCATCCGGGGTTTAGTGGGCTCCTGCCCCCCCTGGACACTTGCGTGACTCTTGGACTTGGTCCCCTTCCTTTACAGGTCCTCAGGTCCAGGAATCCGTCTTCAGTGCTTTGGTAGCAGTTGTGGTTCTTGCAGAATCCCCTATCTCGACCATACTGTCTTTCTGGGGTAGTGGGGTAACTTTACTCCTACTTTTCAGGGCCTTGGGGTGGGGTATTTTGGACACCTTTACTGTTTTATCACAGTCCCAGCGACCCTCTATAACCTACCATAGGCCTGGGGTCCATTCGTGATTCGCATTCCACTTTTGGAGTATATGGTTTGTGTTGCCCCAAGGCCTGTTTCTACCTATTGCATCCTATTGCATCCTATTGTGATTCTACATTGTTTGCACTACTTTTCTTACTGTTACTTACCTGATTTTGGTTTGTGTACATATAATTTGTGTATATTACTTACCTCCTAAGTGAGGGTATCCTCTGAGATACTTTTGGCATATTGTCACTAAAATAAAGTACCTTTATTTTTAGTAACTCTGAGTATTGTGTTTTCTTGTGATATAGTGCTATATGATATAAGTGGTATGGTAGGAGCTTTGCATGTCTCCTAGTTCAGCCTAAGCTGCTCTGCTATAGCTACCTCTATCAGCCTAAGCTGCTAGAACACCTCTATTGTACAAAAAAGGGATAACTGGACCTGGCACAAGGTGTAAGTACCACAAGGTACCCACCATAAGCCAGGCCATTCTCATACAGTGGTGAAAGTGATATTCTATTGGAATTGTCAAGGCAGATTTAAATTAGGATGCTAAATGGCAACATTTTCTTTTTTGGCTGCAGATAGAGGAAGAAGGCAAATGGAACTGCTTTAGTTATATGCAGTGCCACTGGAATTATGTGACAGAAAAAGACCAAATTATGAGGCAGGGTTGACCAATTTATATGGCAAGAAAAGTCCATTTATGAATTTACAGCACCAATAGCTCTAACTTGCTTGTTTTGCAACTAAAATCTAGCAAACCTGTACATTTATGAAAACTAGAAACCTAGCGAAATCTAAGGTGGGGTGACTTGCATGCATCTCAGTAGCTGTTTCTACCCTGAATCCCTTGCAAACCTCAAACTTTTACTACAAAACACAGTTTCCTCATATTTCTGTGATGAAACGTTCTGGAATCTGCGTGGAGTCACACCTAGCATTCCTCCCTGTCTATAAATAAAAATTGTACCTCACTTGTGTGGTGAGGTCTAGTGCTCGCAACAGGAAAGTGCCCAAAATGCAACATCCACCCATCAACTTTTTCCTCTGCAAACTGACCTTTTTTTTACAATGTGGGTAACTGTGGATTTTGGGCCCTAGCTCAGTCGGCTCCTAGTAAAACTTAGCAAACCTGTACATTTGTTTTAAACTAGACCCCTAGGGTAATCCAGGGTAGGCTGACTGTTCCTTCCCAGAAACTCTTGCAAACCTAAACTTCAGCAAAAACACTCAATCCACTCACATATCTCTGCAGGAAAGTCCTGGATTATGTCGGGATTCACAAATTTCGTACCACCTGGAGTTTCCACATGTCTCCCAGATAACCACAGTACCCCACTTGTGTTGGTGGGCCAATAGACCGCAACACAAAAGTCCTTACAGTACTACATGAGAGATCAGTAATAGGGGTACCAGTGGTATTTGGGGCCATGATGGGCCACCAGTCATGGAAACCTACCAATCACAGACATTTATGAAAGCAAGACACCCAGTCGACTCCATGGTGGTGTGACTTGCGTGAATCCCAAGAGATTTCTTACCCACAATGGCCTGCAAATCTCAAACTTTGGATAACAGCACACATTTTCCTTACATATCTGTGATAGAAGCATCTGGAATCAGGAGGAATCCACAAAAGCGTTCCCCCACTTGCACCAATAGGAATTCTGATTCAGTTATGTGGCTGGGCCTAGTGTCTACAACTGGAACAGATCAAACCAAGGTCAATGCAAGTTCCACTGTGGGACTCCCATTTACCCTGGTTTGATCAGTTCCAGTTGCAGTCACTAAGCATAGTGACACAAGTGGGATAGCGTTTTTATTTGCACAAGTAGGGGGACACTGGGTAGTAGGACATTTCTGGTCCTTGTGGATTCTGGAAGCTTACATTACAGAAATGCAAGGATAAAGTGTGATTTTAGGCAAAGCTTGAGGCATGCAGAGCACTGTGGGTAGGAAAACGTCATGGGATCCACTACAGGCATACCACCCTGGATTACCCTTAAGGTAGTTTTCCCCAGATGGCGTCCTACCCAAGAACAAAAAGTGTAGCCATTTGTCATGGCGAGCGGGACCATATTGGGATTTATCCGCACTTTCCTGTCCCATATGTAAAAACAACACCCAAAAGACTAAAATATCCTATCACTTGCCATTGGGATGGGATATTTTAGTCCGCAGGGGAGCAGAAAGACTGTTGAGACTTTAGGTGTCAGGGTATGGCCTGATGTCAGGATGGGCTAGATTCACGTCATTATTTGATTAAAAAAATAGGCTGCCATCTAGTGGGCTTTCTGCCTGCCTGGGGCAAATTGGGGGAAAACTCACTCACTGGCTAAAATACTGCTTTGACCCTTTTGAGTGGGAGTAAAATCTAATGTCATAGTGTAATGCCTGCACTCATTTGTTTTGCCCCAAATGCAAAATCCCTAGTGTCTACTGGGTGTTTTACCCTCCACCGGGGGGGGAACTTGGAACACCTTTTCCGACTGGGACAAGCCTCCAATATGTCCCCTGGGAGGCATAAAGTCACTCTTGCCCTTACTGGGGAAGGGGTATGGCTCAATGCCACTGTAGGCCGCCCCATCCTTTTGTTTCTTTTGGTGCAGTTTTGAAATCTAGTGGCCTTTCTGCCCCCCTGGGGAAAATTGGAGGCAAACCCACTGCCTTCTCCTGGAGGGAGGGGGGCAGAAAGACAGGTTTGCCCTTTTGGGGTATGAGTAAGGTCAGTGCCAGAGTGCAACACCCACAACTTTTTCATTTGTCACAAATGCAAAATCCTTGGTGTCTAGTGGATGTTCTACCCCCCAAGGGGCAGATTTGGGGCAACCACCCCAAGTGGCACAAGCCTCCGATCTGCCCGCTACAGGACCAGAAAAACACTATTGCCCCTACTGGGGCACGGGTATGGCTTAATGCCAGGTTTGGCCTCCCCATTATTTTGTTTGTTTTGATGAGATTTTAAAATCCCTGGTGCTTAGTGGCATTTTTGCACCCTGCAGAGACAAATTGTCTGCAACCCTCCAATCGACCATGTCCTGGAAAGGGTAGAAAGGCTGGTTTGACCTTTTTGGTGTATGAGTATGGCAAATTCCAGAGTCAATGCCTGCACCTTTTTCATTTGCTATAAATGGTGTGCAGTGGACTTTTAACAACACTGGGGGCAATTATTGCATAATAATGAAGCTGCAGATATGGCATTAGTGACTTTATTTAATGAGACACGGAAATGGCTTATGATATGTTTGTTTATAGGGCAGTGGATAGCGTTTGGAGTCCGTTTTATTGGGGAGGCAGTCCCTTGAAACTCATTGACTGTGGGTCCGCAGTCAGATTAGGTTCACGGAGTTTATGATACAGTGTTTTTGGAGGTAAAGTGCTAATGGACATATTAAATTGGGCCATCATCTTGTGGCTTGTCAGTTATAACGTGACAGTATAGGAGTTATACTATATTCTTATTCTTGCTGATTTATTTTTCTCTCTTATATATATAAAAAAAAGAAAATCTGACTTAAGCATGCACACTAGGGTGATCTTGGTAACATGTATAGGGATTGTCACTACTAAGGGTGTTTGCACGGATTAATAGGGTGCTTTTCTGTGTTTTGACTGGGTCGTTGGATATTAATTCACCTAATAGGCTTTTGATCACTGGGTTCCACTAAGAGTTAATGATATATGTTTTGAGTGATTTAAATATGATTTTATTGAGTGTATTTCTGTTTGTGATGATTCAGATAAGGTAATATAAGAAGCGGCTACATTCCAGCCCTGAAGAAGTCAAGTGATGAAACACGTGTTGGCTGAGAGGTTGTTGTAAGGAATTTGGATAATTTGTTCAAATTTAAGGCCATGAAAAGATTTGGAGGAACACTCAAGATCAAACATAATGGACTTTGGAGATAACATGGATCACTATTAGACTGTTCGGTGAACTTGAAAGAGATTGGACTTATATTTTTTGATTTTTGAGGGAATGAGCAATGAATTATAAGGGGGAGTATGGGTGTATTTGTTTGGAAATTAACGACGCACAGGACAACAGGGAAGCTGGGAGGACTGCTGTGCGACAGCACTCACCAACATCCTGGGAGCATACCACCATTCCCAGGAGACCATGGGCCAGATACTGGCCAAGCTGCAGGAGACCCAGCGGCCCCAGGAGGGACAGTACCTGGGGATCAGGGAGGACCTGAGAGACATCCACACCACCCTGGTCACCATTGCAGGGGTGCTGGCAGACATGGCCAACACCATGAGGGAGACAGTGGCACACCAACGGGCCCCTGACACTAGCCACACCGATGAACAGCCCTCCACCTCCGCCAACGCTAGTGGACAGGAGGCCCCGCCACAGGAACAACAAGCCACCAGCATCCCTCCACCTGCAGAAGGAGAACCACCACACAAAAGGTCCCTGCGATCCACGCATAAGCCAAAGAACATTGCCAAGACCCCCACCAGGAAATAAGACTTCCCTGAATGTCACTCTTGTGTCCCACTCTGTCACCCTGTCCACCTTGAACTGACATTGCTCCACGTCCTATGCCCCCTTGGACAATGCATCTGTGATACCAATAGACCGGACTCTATCCTGGACACTTCTCTACCATCACCCCAGCCCATTGCAATACCCCTGAACTTATTATCACAGAAATAAACACCCTTGGAACTAATACAAGTATGGAGTCTGTCAATTGTTTGAAATATGTAGTAGTTTAACAAGCTGTAAACATTGCAATTCAAATCTACAGTTATATTTACCTAGGTATGACCTGTAGTGGGCACCAGTAAACACACCAGGAGCCAGAGTGGGGCACAGATATCTGAAAATAGAGATGCCAAGGGGTACAGTAAGTGTCCATAGATTTTGGAAAATCAGTCTGCCATGTACAATGTCCAACACAAAACTGCAATGGAAGGTGAAGTTACAGTGTCTTACCTGTGTGTCACTGGAAGTACTGTAGAATTACAGTATTGTTGTTGTACACATCCTCTTCCTCTGCCTCCTCTTCGTCACTGTCCACAGGCTCCACCGCTGTCACACGACCATCTCCAGGCTCATCCTCCTGCAGAAAAGGCACCTGGCATCTCAAGGCCAGGTTGTGAAACATGCAACATGCAACGATGATCTGGCACATCTTCGTGGGTGAGTAGTACAGGGATCCACCTGTCAGACGGAGGCACCTTCAGGAGGCCAAAGGTGCGCTCAATGATCCCCCTTGTTTGCCCATGTGCCTCATTGTAACATTCCTCTGCTGTTGTCCTGGCATTTCTCACTGGGGTCAGCAACCATGAGAGTTTGTGGTAACCAGAGTCACCTGTAAATATCAAGGGATACCTGTTAGCCACACACTCACCATTAGGGCCAACCCCACGCCCATATACCTACATCAACTGGGTGAAGACCATGGGTTCACCTATTAGCCACACCCTGTGCCTCTGGAGTTGAGACATCACATATGGGATGCTGCTATTCCTCAAGACAAAGGCATCATGCAGAGAGCCAGGATACTTTGCATTGACATGGGAGATGTACTGGTCCGCCAAACACACCATTTGCACATTCAGAGAGTGAAAGCTCTTTTGATTTCTGAACATCTGTTCATTTGTCCGGTGTGGGAGAAAGGCAATATGTGTACCATCAGTGGCACCAATGATGTTGGGGATATGTCCCGTTGCATAGAAGTCAGCCTTCACTGTGGCCAAATCATCCATCTGGGAGAATACGATGTAGCTGCGCATGTGTGTCATCAGGGCAGACAGCACTCTGGTCAGCACGTTTGAGAACATAGGCTGTGACATTCCTGATCCTATTGCCACTGTCGCTTGGAAGGAACCACTTGCCAAGAAATGGAGCACTGACAGGACCCGCACTAGATGGGAGATACCTGTGGTGTGTTGGATAGCTGAAATAAGGTCTGGCTCCAATTGGGCACACAGCTCTTGGACTGTGGCCCTATCAAGTCTGTAGGTCAGGATAATGTGCCTGTCTTCCATTGTCGCCAGGTCCACCAGGGGTCTGTACACGGGGGTATGCCTCCATCTCCTATTCATCCTCATCGGTTGAACTCTAGGGTGAAAAACGGTGAGCAGAAGGTCATATTCAAACATATACTCAGATTAATATGCTATTTTTGTTTTACAGAAACAGTATGTGAACTTGTAAGTCAGTTGATGTGCCTATGTCTGGTGTGACGCAGTTAGGTGCCATGGCCTGTGGCCCCCTGAAATGGCAGCTGCCTGACCTGTGAGGAGGGACAAGTGAAATGAGATAATTCCGCTGGTGTTGTGCGCCGTTGCGGATGGCGGTCGATGACCGCCGCGCAACACCGCATTGGTTATCATTGGGGCTTACGGGTTCCAGGAGCCAATGGTGATGTACGCCGGCAGCGACGGTACGCACCGCCATGGACGTGGCCTCCATTTTCTATCTGTTCACTCACTTGCTACCTGACCTTCAACAGGAGAGGACCTACACTGCAAGTGCTGCTGTGAGCTGTGTCTGGAATCGACCATGGCTCGAGTGTCTGGGGAAAGGGCCCCTGCCTTCACTCCAGAAGAGTTGGAGAGACTGGTGGATGGGGTCCTACCCCAGTACAGTTTACTTCATGGTCCTCCAGACCAACAGGTGAGTACACTGCGAGCAAGCATGATGCATGGGCCATGAATGTATGGAGTGCTGTGTGTGTAAGCCTCATGTAGAGGAGGGGCTGAGGGGTCCTGGGCAGAGTGCTGCATGTATGGTGGTCAATGTATGTGCGTAAGGGGATGGGAGGGATATGTTGGGCCATGAATATGACAGTCCAAACATTATGAATAATACCTTTTCTGCTGTATTTTTCTCTGCAGGTCAGCACCCATCAGAAAAAGGGTATTTGGTGTGCCATTGCCAAGGAGGTGCGGACCCTGGGGGTCTTTGACAGGCGGAGCACCCACTGCTGCAAATGGTGGGAGGATGTGCGCTGCTGGGCAAGGAAGACAGCGGAGGCCCAGCTGGGGCTGGCCTCCCAACGCGGAAGGGGTGTCCATCGTACTCTGACCCCCTTGATGTTCCGCATCCTGTCGGTGGCCTATCCGGAGTTGGATGGGCGCTTGAAGGCATCACAGCAGCCACAAGGGGGTGAGTACAGATTCAGATTCATGACTTTGCGCGTGTTAAGGTGTTAACTGGGTGGGGGATGTGGGCTGTGGGTGCCCCTAGGCCAGGGCGAACATGGCAGGGTAGGTTCCATGATGGGCAAGCTCAGATCCACTCCAACCCCAATAATGTTAGTGGGCATCTACTACTGGGCAGGGTCCTGTGGGTTTCAGTTTGGCAGCTAATGGTGTTAGGCATTGCACCCCATGGGCTGGTGACTAGCATTGTAACTGGTAGTTCATGGCCTAGTGCATAGGGCTGTTCCCTGTGAGTTGTGTATGCCAACGGTAGTGTTGTTGCTGGCATTGACCAAGTGTATCCTCTGTCTTCCCCCCTCTTTTGTTTTGTCACCCCGTCCTTTTGTGCATCAGCATCATCTGGCAGAGGAGCAGAGACACCGGCGACGGAGGGAGCTGTATCCCACATGGGCCTGGAGGCTGAATCCACCGACGGTGAGGGCACGAGTGGGACGGAGGGTGAGGGGAGCACCACGACAGAGACAGGAGGGGACAGTACCGACAGCGACTCCTCTTCCAATGGAAGCTCCCTGGCGGTGGCGGACACCTCTGTGCCCACCCCAACTACAGGTACAGCTGCCACCCCCCGTACCAGCACCACCCTCCCAGCAGCCCCTGAGCGTGTTTCCCATGCCCGCTCACCCAGGAGGGTGGGCATCTCCTTCTCCCCAGGCACCTCAGGCCCTGCCCCAGTCAGCCCTGCTGCCCTCAGTGAGGAGGCTATTGACCTCTTGAGATCCCTCTCTGTTGGGCAGTCAACCATACTGAATGCCATCCAGGGTCTAGCAGGGCATTTGCAACAAACAAATGCATACCTGGAGGTCATTCACTCTGGCGTGGCGGCCCAACAGACAGAATCCAGGCTCTGGCCAACTCACTAATGGCTGCCATTGTCCCAATCTCCAACCTTCCCCCTCCAACTTCCTCTACCCAGTCCCAATCCCCTCAACCCCAGCCTATCCCAAGCACACCTTCAGACGTGCATACACCTAAATCAACACACAGAAGTGGCTCAGGCAAACACAAGCACCACACTTCATCCCACAGGCACTCACACAAGCACCATCCAGATGCAGACACACCAACATCCACTGCCTCCACTGTGTCCCACTCACACCTGCATGCACTACATCCTCATCCACTACCTCCATCACCAGCACACCTATCACTAGACGCCCCTCATTGGCAGTCACCACCCCCACATCCATGCACATGTCCCCTGTGTCCTCTCCCACTGTGTCTGTGCCCCCTCCTCCCAAAGTACTCAAACACAAGCACTCAAACACCCAACAGCCATCCACCTCACAGCAGTATCCAGCCCATGCACCTGCACCCAAACACAGCAGACAGACACCTCCTACAACCACAATCTTCCTCCACTCCCAAACCTTCCCCCTCTTCCCTCCCCAGTGTCTCTAAGAAGCTTTTCCTCACCACCCTTGACCTATTCCCTACCCCTCCTCCCCCATCTTCACTTTGGGCCAGGGTGGCCAGAACCCAGCCCAGCACCTCAGCCACCCAGTCCACAGCCACTGTGGTTTCTGCAGCTAGTGGAGGTGTGAGAGGCTCCAAGGAGGCACCCGTCAGCACAGCAAGTGTGCCTGCACCACCTGCCAAGGGCAAGAAGGGGCACACAACACCAGCCATGGCACTGCAGCCATCCGAGGCTGCAGGGGAAGGGCTGGAGCCTCACCCCACCACTGACAGCACCGCCACCTGCACCGCGGCCAGCACCGCTACCTGCACCGCCAGCAGCAGCACTGCCAGCAGCAGCAGCCCCAGTGGGAGGCCGTCCTAGGCTGCAGGGGAAGGGCTGGAGCCTCACCCAACCACTGACAGCACCGCCACCTGCACCACGGCCAGAACCACCACCAGCACCGCCGCCAGCACCGCCACCTGCACCGCCAGCAGCACCACTGCCAGCAGCAGCAGCCCCAGTGGGCAGCCATCCAAGGCTGCAGGGGAAGAGCTGGAGCCTCCCCCCACCACTGACAGCACCGCCACCTGCACCAAAACTGCCATCCACTGAGCAGCCATCACCGCCGGCAAGCAGTGTGTAGTCGTGACTACATGGGCTACAGTGCATCCTGGCCCATGCAACACCTGTAGGTGTGACACCCAGGTGAGAGACTGTGACCTTGCACCATCCAGGATGAAGCACACTGGGCACAAAGCTCCCTCCAGAACCAGGGGAAGATGGCATCCACTCACCCCCTCCTTGGCAGGATAAAGCACACTGGGCACAAAGCCCCTTCCAGAACCAGTGGAAGATGGCATCCACTCACCCCCTCCTTGGCAGGATGAAGCACACTGGGCACAAAGCCCCCTCCAGAACCAGTGAAAGAAGGCATCCACTCACCCCCTCCTTGGCAGGATGAAGCACACTGGGCACAAAGCTCCATCCAGAACCAGTGGAAGAAGGCATCCACTCACCCCCTCACTGGCAGGATGAAGCACACTGGGTACAAAGTCCCCTCCAGAACCAGTGGAAGAAGGCATCCAGTCCAGAGAATGTGGCTTTGCACTCCCCAGGACCAAGCAATGGACAAACCACCCACTTGAGAGGCTGTGGCTTTGCACTCCCCAGGACCAGGCAGTGGGCAAACCACCCATTTGAGAGACTGTGGCTTTGCACTCCCCAGGACCAAGCAGTGGGCAAACCTGTCAGAGTCACCAGATCCTCGGGGTCTGTGCACGTTCCCAACACTTCCACCACAAGACAGCTCTAATACTCTGATTAGATTTATCACAGAGTCTAAGAGAGTCCAAGTGGGGAAAAAGGGATTAGGACGGGACCAGCTGGGAAGGAGACCTGTAGGAAGCAAAAGGTTAAAACACAACATCAAAATTACATCTCATGAGTTCAGTTCAGTACCATGCTACAACTCTAAGCTTCGTCTTTTTTCCGAAAAACATGAACAACCCTAGAATAGTCCTAAAACTGACTAGGCTTTAGATGACCGAATACCTGAGGAGGAAACAGGAAAAGTTAAATAGGACTTTCAGATTTGAATACTTTCTTTAGCATGAGAATCAGGAAACACTCTGAGCAATTTCTAAACAACCATATGGATCTCCTTTTAAGAATACATATCAGGAACACACAGCATTACATCAAGAACTCTGGTATTGTTGTGTTCTTCTCAGAAAAAACATTGGGAAGTGAATTGCGCACATTGCAGATTTTTATATGAGTATTAAACACCATAAAGGAATGTGCACCATGAAATCACACAACGTAGATTCAAGGAATAAATCACGCAACGTGTCAACCTGAAATGCTACCAAGAAAATGTCTTAGAATAGTAGCGCACAGTAATTTACATTATTTATATACGAGGAAAGAATTGCGCGTCTTGCCGATTCAAATGCCACCATACAAATGCCAAGAAAAGGTAGCGCTCAATGAACAACATGAAAAGCACTCAGGGAAAGAATTGCACGTCTTGTCGATTCAAATGCCACCATGCAAATGCCAAGAAATGGTAGCGCACAATGAATAACATGAAAAAACAGTCAAGGAAAGAATTGCGCGTGTTGCCGATTCGAATGCCACCATGTAAATGCCAGAAAATGGTAGCACACAATGAACAGCATGAATTACACACGAGAAGTGAATTGTGCGTTTCGCCGATTCGAATGCCACCATGTAAATGTCAAGAAAAGGTAGCACGCAATGAACAACAAAGTTAAATGCTCATGAAATGAGTTGCACGTCTTGCCAACTCGTAAAACATAATGTAAATGTCAAGAAATATCAGCACGCAATGAACAATAATGTAATAACGAAGTCAAATCTTTATGGAATAAATTGCGCGTCCTCCCCATTTGCAAACCACCATACAAATGTCAAAAAATGGCAGCGCACAAGTAATCTGTTATTCATTTAAGAATGAAAGTCAAGAATATGAAAATTCTCAATTACGGTGTTGGGAAATGTCCAAACACCGTCTTACCGCCTAGAAACAGTGATCACCAATGAGAGATGAGTGCAGAAGACTGGAAAATCCAAATAGGCCTCCGGGACAGGAGCTCAGGAAGAAGCTGCTGCTCTGCACCGGGACCTCTGAATAGTGAGCACTGGAAGTTGGGCTGACTCTCTTTTATAGAGTCTTGGCCCAGCCTAGAACCACGCCCAGGCATGTTGCAGGGAAAGTCTCTAGAAGGCCCTGGAAAGGGACCACACCCTAACACACTCTGAATGTCTGCAGCAATACATTGCAAATGTACAGTATTTATAAGCACCTTAAAAATTAATCTTTTGGATGGAATTCTGCAATGCAAAAGGTTAAACAATAACATGTCATCACAATGCATAAATTACATTATCTTGCGAGTGTTGGGTTTTTGCATTCTAGATGCCCGTAGAGCGCGCACTGTCCTGGTGTTGACAGTACTCCCATCTCCCAGGCGCGCTCTAGGGCCTGGTTTATCTGGATTGAGACGATGAAAGCGTCTCACAAGTACTGGAGCATGAACATCAGATGCGGAAACCCATGAATTACTTTCAGGGCCATAACCTTTCCATGAGATTAAGTACCATAGGTTACGCCCTCTCAGTTTAGAGTCCAACACTTTCTTGACTTCATATTCTTCTTCCCCCTGTACTAGAACAGGAACTGGATGAGGGTGGACCTTTTGGACTGCCTTTTTTAAGAGGGAAGTATGGAACACTGGATGAATCCGTAATGATTTTGGCAATTGTAGTTTATAGGTCACAGGATTGATTTGCTGAAGAACAGTGTAAGGACCTACAAATTTGGGGTTGAACATGTGCTTCTTCTTGAAGTTTATATGTTTTGTGGAAAGCCACACTTTGTCACCAGGTTGATACTGCGGTCCCTCACAATGTTTCTTGTCATAATGCTTTTTGTATTTTTTGGGGGCTTTTTCTAAATGTTGTTGAATCGATTTCTGAGTTTGATGCAAATGTTGAATGATTTCTGACACAGCTGGAGTGAGAGAACTTTCTTGAGGAATTGTGATGGGCAAGGTGTCAGGATGATAGCCAAACAAACCAAAGAAGGGTGTAACGCCAGTAGAAGTGTGGAAGGAGTTGTTGTAGGCTAACTCAGCTAACCAGAGGATTGATGTCCATGAATTAAGTGCTTTTTCAGCATAAGCACGTAGGTATTGCTTCAAAGTCTGATTTAGTCTCTCCGTTTGCCCATCTGTTTGAGGATGGTGGCTAGTAGATAGGGTAGATGTCACTTGGAGTGTTTTACACCATGTCTTCCAGAAGCTGGAGGCAAATTGCGATCCCCGATCGGAGAGGATCACTTTTGGCAGTCCATGATAACGAACCACTCTATTCAGATAGATAGTTGCCTGTTCACTAGAGGTGGGTAATTTCTTACAGGCAATGAAATGTCCATATTTCGTGAGACTATCTACTACCACCAGAATTACTGAATGCTGTTGAACCGCTGGCAGACCTGTAATAAAGTCTAAAGAGATGTGTTCCCACGGACGACTTAGGGTTGGGAGTGGGTGTAACAACCCTTTTGGTTTTGAATGACTTGTTTTAGTGCGAGCACAGACTTCGCAGTTCTTTACCATTGTTTTTACATCCTTTGTTAAGGTAGGCCACCAAAAATAGCGTTGGATTAATTCAAGAGTTTTAGGTGTACCAGGGTGACCTGCTGTAGGTATAACATGCAACCAATGAAACACTATCTTGCGAAGTTTGGTAGTGGGCACGAACAAACGAGCATCGTGAAAGGGTAATCCTTGCTTGATTGATCTTTTCGGATCTGTTTGGGCCCACGCCTGCCATTTTTCAACAGTGAATGAATTGCGGATGTCTTCAAAGAAATCTTCTGTTTTTATGATACATAAG
The DNA here is from genome assembly GCF_031143425.1 of Pleurodeles waltl. Classification (NCBI taxonomy): domain Eukaryota; kingdom Metazoa; phylum Chordata; class Amphibia; order Caudata; family Salamandridae; genus Pleurodeles; species Pleurodeles waltl. The sequence continues at coordinate 318,067,918 of NC_090443.1, read as the reverse complement.
ACCTTGTCAGGAGCAATGATAGCTCTGGAGGTTTGAACTGCAGGCAATGTGGTAGACTCTTGGCGGGACAAGGAGTCAGCTTTGCGATTATCTTAACCAGGCCGGAAGGTTACCACAAAATCAAACTAAAAAAAAAACAGCATCCAGCGTAATTGCCGAGGAGTCAAAAGTCTGGCAGAACTCATGAATTGAAGATTGCGATGATCAGTATATACTGTGACAGTATATTTAGCTCCCAACAAATGATGTCTCCATTCTTTAAAGGCGTCACGAATCGCCAGAAGCTCTTTTTCAGCAATGACATAGTTCTGTTCGGCTTCGTTCAACTTCCGAGACATGTAAGCTACAGGATGAAGCTGACCAGTGTCTTTGTTTCGTTGTGACAAGACTGCTCCTATCGCCACATCTGAAGCATCAGCTTCCACTATGAAAGGTCGATCCGCATCTGGATGAGTCAAGACTGGGGCAGTGGAGCAAGCTTCTTTCAAAGTTGAAAAGGCTTGGTCTGCTTCTGGGGAGCATACAAATTTTTCTTTCTTTCTTAATAACTTAGTAATTGGAGCCCCTGTCTGGGAGAAATGATTGATGAACCTCCGGTAAAAATTTGCAAAGCCCAGGAAACAGTGTACATCACGAACAGTCTTTGGGATGGGCCATTCAGATACGGCTTTTACTTTCCTTTGAACATGTTCATTCTCATTGTCTGAGTAGATCAAAATGTCATCAATGTAAACTATGGCAAAGATATCGAGGTACTCTCTAAGAACGTCATTTAAGAAAAATTGAAATGCTGTTGGAGCATTGCACAGACCAAAAGGCATGACTGTGTATTCAAAAAGGCCATATCTTGTTTTGAATGCCGTTTTTCATTCGTCACCCTCTCTCATTCTGACCAAATGGTAAGCACCTCGAAGATCAAGCTTCGTGTAGATTTTTGCTGTCTTTACTTGTTGCAGTAAGACCGGAATTAGAGGCAAAGGATATTTGTTCTTGATGGTGATTTTATTTAAGCCCCTATAGTCGATACAAGTTCGAAGCTCTCCGTTCGCTTTTGGAACAAAAAACAAAGGAGAAGCTGTGGGAGACTTAGAGGGGCGGATGAAACCATTCTCTAAGAATTGATCCAAGTATTTTCGTAAATGTTGATTTTCATGTTCTGACAGGGCATACACACAACAGTTGGGAAGTATCCCCCCTGGGACTAGATCAATTTGACAGTCATAAGATCTATGAGGAGGTAAGTTCTCTGCTTCCTTCTCATCAAATACATCTTCATAAGACGAATACTGTTTGGGCAACTGAACTTCTTTCTCTGCGGCGGTAGCTATGTAAGAATGGCGAACTTCCGATTCTTGAGTCCTTTGGAGACAATGGGGGTTATTCTAACTTTGGAGGAGGTGTTAATCCATCCCAAAAGTGACGGAAAAGTGACGGATTTACCACCAGCCGTATTACGAGTCCATTATATCCTATGGAACTCGTAATACGGCAGTTGGTATATCCGTCACTTTACCGTCACTTTTGGGACGGATTAACACTCCTCCAAAGTTAGAATAACCCCCAATGTTCTTTACATAGCACTGATGAGAACACGATCTTTCGTTCTGCCCAATTAATCTCTGGATTGTGATGAGTTAACCATGGCAAGCCAAGGATGATCCCATACTGGGGAGCATGGATCACGTCAAGGATGAGTTCCTCTTTATGTTTCTTTCTTTGATTTTTACCTTCACAAATTATTGTCAAGGGGACAGTCTGAAGAGTTATCGGACCTCCAGTCAAGAGTTTTCCATCAACTGCCTGGATGGTTTCCGGGGTCTTCTTTTCAATACATGGGATCCCCCATGCACGAACCAATTGGGCGTCAACAAAGTTTCCGGTAGCCCCAGAGTCGACTAGAGCCTTCTTGAAATAGGTCTTTTTCTTGACCTGAACTCTTATTCCCAATTTTAGATGTTTGGATTGTGAAGGATCCACGGTGACACCCAAGAGCAACCCTTCTCTGCAACTTGGGTGCTTTAGATTTTCCGACTCGACTGATGCATTGGTTGCAACTTTCTGAACTGGGCCTCGCTTGCTCTTTGTTTTGATTGGAAAATCTTTGGCGAAATGACCTTTCCGCCCACAATAGAGACATTGCCCATTTTTTCTGCGTAGGTCCTTTTCATCTTTGGTCAAAGGTCTCCTGATGGTTCCAATTTCCACCGATTCCGACGTTCTTTCTCTCGGAGTTCTTGAGTCTTTGTTATCATGAGCATGCCAAGAATGTTTTTCAGTCTTTTTACGCGTTCCTTTTCGTTCATTTAAACGATGATCAAGCCTCAAGATAAGGTTTATTAAATCTTGACAGTTTGCAGGTTGTGGGTCGATTTGCGCTAAGATGTCTTTTAGCTTCTCTTTGAGTCCCCTGTAAAACAAGGCTGTTTGTTTTTCTTCAGGCCAGGATGTCTCAGCGACCAGCCGATTAAAGTTGGCTAAATATGACACTAAGTCCTGATTCCCTTGGCGTAAGTCTAATAATTCACGATCTGCTGACTGTGTTACAGTTCTACGATCGAAAACTCTCTCAAATTCACAAACAAAATTTTTCCAGTTGTACTACAGGGGACTATTTTTACGCACAAGAGGGATAGCCCAGGTAGCTGCATCTCCAGACAGATATGACAACAAGAAAGCGACTTTAGACTGGGCATCGGGGAAAGTATGTGGTCTGCAGGTGAAGTGAAGTTCCACTTGAACCAGAAAAGATTGTGCTTTCAAGGGATCACCTGAGAAGCGTTCTAGGGGAGCTAAAGGAATGGCTGAAGGAACATTGAGGGAAATGTTAGTCGGATTACCTCCAGAAGTCTGAGAAGAAGTACCTGGCCAAGACACACCTGTGGGACTTTGTTCTTTCTTCTCAACCTTATTCTGTAACTGACTCACCCTCTCAGCTAGACTATTTGTCAAATCCTTTGAGGATACCACTTCTGACTGAGCTGGGTGATAGCCTTGACTAGCTCGTCCAGTGTGGCCATGCTGAGAACATACACAAACCAGGAGGATAATAATTCATGGGCTCACTATTCTGTCAGAGTCACCAGATCCTCGGGGTCTGTGCACGTTCCCAACACTTCCACCACAAGACAGCTCCAATACTCTGATTAGATTTATCACAGAGTCTAAGAGAGTCCAAGTGGGGAAAAGGGGATTAGGACGGGACCAGCTGGGAAGGAGACCTGGGGTCAAAATGGGGAGCACCCTGTCTTCCATTCCAGCAGGGTGCTCCCCATTTTGACTGTTGTAATTAAGGCTCCCGTGAGCCTCTGAGCTGACGAGCTCGGGTGAAGCACCTGTGCGCCTTCTTGAGTGGTACTTAAACCTGTGAATACTTTCAAGGCGGCATTTCAAGCAACCCCGCCAGCTACACGTTGCTCTTCGCTGATGACGGCCAAATAGCCAGAAACACGTGTCCGAAGATACGGCACTCGCCGCACCAACTTATGGTGAAAAACATTCAAAACTCTATTCAAATTCGTGCTAATGACTGCATTTACCATGATGCCTTGGGGTCACAAATGCTGGAATGGAAGACAGGGTGCTCCCCATTTTGACTGTTGTAATTAAGGCTCCCGTGAGCCTCTGAGCTGACGAGCTCGGGTGAAGCACCTGTGCGCCTTCTTGAGTGGTACTTAAACCTGTGAATACTTTCAAGGCGGAATTTCAAGCAACCCCGCCAGCTACACGTTGCTCTTCGCTGATGACGGCCAAATAGCCAGAAACACGTGTCCGAAGATACGGCACTCGCCGCACCAACTTATGGTGAAAAACATTCAAAACTCTATTCAAATTCGTGCTAATGACTGCATTTACCATGATGCCTTGGGGTCACAAATGCTGGAATGGAAGACAGGGTGCTCCCCATTTTGACTGTTGTAATTAAGGCTCCCGTGAGCCTCTGAGCTGACGAGCTCGGGTGAAGCACCTGTGCGCCTTCTTGAGTGGTACTTAAACCTGTGAATACTTTCAAGGCGGCATTTCAAGCAACCCCGCCAGCTACACGTTGCTCTTCGCTGATGACGGCCAAATAGCCAGAAACACGTGTCCGAAGATACGGCACTCGCCGCACCAACTTATGGTGAAAAACATTCAAAACTCTATTCAAATTCGTGCTAATGACTGCATTTACCATGATGCCTTGGGGTCACAAATGCTGGAATGGAAGACAGGGTGCTCCCCATTTTGACTGGGAAGGAGACCTGTAGGAAGCAAAAGGTTAAAAACCAACATCAAAATTACATCTCATGAATTCAGTACCATGCTACAACTCTAAGCTTCGTCTTTTTTCCGAAAAACATGAACAACCCTAGAATAGTCCTAAAACTGACTAGGCTTTAGATGACCGAATACCTGAGGAGGAAACAGGAAAAGTTAAATAGGACTTTCAGATTCAAATACTTTCTTTAGCATGAGAATCAGGAAACATTCTGAGCAATTTCTAAACAACCATATGAATCTCCTTTTAAGAATACATATCAGGAACATACAGCATTACATCTAAAACTCTGGTATTGTTGTGTTCTTCTCAGAAAAAACATTGGGAAGTGAATTGCGCACATTGCAGATTTTTATATGAGTATTAAACACCATAAAGGAATGTGCACCATGAAATCACACAACGTAGATTCAAGGAATAAATCACGCAACGTGTCAACTTGAAATGCTACCAAGAAAATGTCTTAGAATAGTAGTGCACAGTAATTTACAATATTTATACACGAGGAAAGAATTGCGCGTCTTGCCGAATCAAATGCCACCATACAAATGCCAAGAAAAGGTAGCGCACAATGAACAACATGAAAAGCACTCAGGGAAAGAATCGCGCGTCTTGTCGATTCAAATGTCACCATGCAAATGACAAGAAATGGTAGCGCACAATGAATAACATGAAAAAACACTCAAGGAAAGAATTGCGCGTGTTGCCGATTCGAATGCCACCATGTAAATGCCAGAAAATGGTAGCGCACAATGAACAGCATGAATTACACACGAGAAGTGAATTGCGCGTTTCGCCGATTCGAATGCCACCATGTAAATGTCAAGAAAAGGTAGCGCGCAATGAACAACAAAGTTAAATGCTCATGAAACGAGTTGCACGTCTTGCCAACACGTAAAACAAAATGTAAATGTCAAGAAATATCAGCGCGCAATGAACAACAATGTAATAATGAAGTCAAATCTTTATGGAATAAATTGGGCATCCTCCCTATTTGCAAACCACCATACAAATGTCAAAAAATGGCAGCGCACAAGTAATCTGTTATTCATTTAAGAATGAAAGTCAAGAATATGAAAATTCTCAATTACGGTGTTGGGAAATGTCCAAACACCGTCTTACCACCTGGAAACAGTGATCACCAATGAGAGATGAGTGCAGAAGACTGGAAAATCCAAATAGGCCTCCGGGACAGGAGCTCAGGAAGAAGCTGCTGCTCTGCACCGGGACCTCTGAATAGTGAGCACTGGAAGTTGGGCTGACTCTCTTTTATAGAGTCTTGGCCCAGCCTAGAACCACGCCCAGGCATGTTGCAGGGAAAGTCTCTAGAAGGCCCTGGAAAGGGACCACACCCTAACACACTCTGAATGTCTGCAGCAATACATTGCAAATGTACAGTATTTATAAGCACCTTAAAAATGAATCTTTTGGATGGAATTCTGCAATGCAAAAGGTTAAACAATAACATATCATCACAATGCATAAATTACATTATCTTGCGAGTGTTGGGTTTTTGCATTCTAGATGCCCGTAGAGCGCGCACTGTCCTGGTGTTGACAGTACTCCCATCTCCCAGGCGCGCTCTTGGGCCTGGTATATCTGGATTGAGACGATTGCGAGTGTTGGGTTTTTGCATTCTAGATGCCCGTAGAGCGTGCACTGTCCTGGTGTTGACAAAACCACCCACTTGAGAGACTGTGGCTTTGCACTCCAAAGGAGCAAGCAGTGGGCAAACCACCCACTTGAGCGACTGTGGCCTTGCACTCCCCAGGACCAAGCAGTGGGCAACCCACCCACTAGAGAGACTGGGGCTTTGCACTCCCCAGGATCAAGCAGTGGGCATGTAGCCCCCTCCAGGAGCAGTGGTGTTGTACCATCTTCCAGCTGAGGTGCCCCCCATTCCCTGTCCCCTGAGGTGCCTGCGTGTTTTCGACCTGATGCCCCTACAGTGTTCTCTCCGTATTGAGGCAGGAGTCAAGTGTGGCCTTGGACTATGTGTTATGGCTCCGTGGATCACGGACATTTTGGAGTGGGCATTGTCCCTCCTTTTATATATATTGTACATACTGTTTATTGATTTAAGGACATATTTATCTAAGATAGTACTATCACACTCATTTTAATCCATTCCTTTTGTCCTTGCGTCATTCCTGAGGGTTACAGATGGTATATGTAATGTTGCATCTGTTTGTGTGTATGGTGTTGGGGGTGAGGGTGGGGGTGTTGCGTGTTGTGTGTGTGTCACTCTCTTTATCCTCCTCCCCTTGTGTGCTAGGTGCAGTACTCACCGTGGTCGTCTTACCCGGCGTTCGTGTTCCTGGTGTATGAGGAGGTACACCAGGATTGGAAAAATTTGCAGCTCGGGCTCCATGGCGTCGTGGTTCTTCCTTGAGTGTCGAGAGGGGAGTTGTTTCCCTTCAGTGTACTGTTTTTGCCGTGCTTTTGATGGCGTTGGTACCGCCCCAGAAAAGCTGGCAGATTGGCCTGTTGTGATACAGGGGGCAGTACATAGTCTTCTGTCTGGCTGTTGGCGGTTACCGCTGCGGTGCTTGTTGTTACAGCTGTGGCGGTCGGAGTGTTTAAGTGGCTGTCTGTGTTGGCGGTTTCCGCCATGGTCATGATTCCGTTTATTTTCCTGCCGGCCTGTTGGTGATATTACTGCCGCTTTATCACCGACCACCAGGGTTATAATGAGGGCCTATGACTGTTTGAACACTCTTGATATGTTTTGGTGATCCTTCTAGTTTATTTATCTCATCACTTCTCCGTGGCAGTCTTGTGTCTTTTTCTGGGGAATTGTGTTAGCCAGCCAGCAACTCCGATGGTGAGGTGGTTGAAGGAAAGTACCATCTTGCCTGGCATGTTACCCCCATTTTCACTCTATGTATGTTTGTTTTTGCCTATGTGTCACTAGGATCCTGCTAGTCAGGACCCCAGTGCTCATAATGTATGCCCTGTATGTGTTCCCTGTGTGGTGCCTAACTGTATCACTGAGGCTCTGCTAACCAGAACCTCAGTGTTTATGCTCTCTCTCTGCTTTAAAATTGTCACTGCAGGCTAGTGACTAATTTTAACAATTCTCATTGGCACACTGGAACACCTTTATAATTCCCTTATATATGGTACCTAGGTACCCAAGGTATTGGGGTCCCAGGAGATCCCTATGGGCTGCAGCATTTCTTTTGCCACTCATAGGGAGCTCAGACAATGCTTACACAGGACTGCCACTGCAGCCTGAGTGAAATAACATCCACGTTATTTCACAGCCATTTTCACTGCACATAAGTAGCTTATAAGTCACCTATGTGTCTAACCCTCACTTGGTGAAGGTTAGGTGCCAGGTTACTTAGTGTGTGGGCACCCTGGCACTAGCCAAGGTGCTCCCACATTGTTCAGGGCAAATTCCCCGGGCCTTGTGAGTGCGGGGACACCATTACACACGTGCACTACATGTAGGTCACTACCTATATGTAGCGTCACAATGGTAACTCCGAACATGGCCATGTAACATGTCCAGGATCATGGAATTGTCACCCCAATCCTATTCTGGTATTGGGGGGACAATTCCATGCATCCCCGGGTCTCTAGCACAGAACCCGGGTACTGCCAAACTGCCTTTCCGGGGTCTCCACTGCAGCTGATGCCAACCCCCAGACAGGTTTCTGCCCCTCTGGGGCCTGGGCAGCCTGGTTCCAGGAAGGCAGATCAAAGAATTTCCTCTGAGAGAGGGTGTTACACCCTCTCCCTTTGGAAATAGGTGTGAAGGGCTGGGAAGGAGTAGCCTCTCCCAGGCTCTGGAAATGCTTTGATTGGCACAGATGGTGCCCATCTCTGCATAAGCCAGTCTACACCAGTTCAGGGATCCCCCAGCCCTGCTCTGGCGTGAAACTGGACAAAGGAAAGGGGAGTGGTCACTCCCCTGACCAGCACCTCCCAGGGGAGGGGCCCAGAGCTCCTCCAGCGTGTCCCAGACCTCTGCCATCTTGGATTCAGAAGTGTTGGGGCACAATGGACAGCTCTGAGTGTCCAGTGCCAGCAGGTGACGTCAGAGGCCCCTCCTGATAGGTGCTTACCTCTTTCAGTAGCCAAGCCTCCTTTCTCAGTAGCCAATCCTCCTTTTTTGGCTATTTAGGGTCTCTCCTCTGGGCTATTCCTCAGATAACGAATGCAAGAGCTCACCAGAGTTCCTCTGCACTTCCCTCTTTGGCTTCTGCCAAGAATCGACCGCTGACTGCTCCAGGACACCTGCAAAACCACAACAAAGTAGCAAGACGACTATCAGCAACATTGTAGCGCCTCATCCTGCCGGCTTTCTCGAATGTTTCCTGGTGGTGCATGCTCTGAGGGCTGTCTGCCTTCACCCTGCACTGGAAGCCAAGAAGAAATCTGTGGGTCGACGGAATCTTCCCCCTGCTAACGCAGGCATCAAACTTCTGCATCACCGGTCCTCTGGGTCCCCTCTCATCCTGACGAGCATGGTCCCTGGAACACAGGAGCTGGTTCCAAGTGTCTCCCACAGTCCAGTGGCCCTTCTGTCCAAATTTGGTGGAGGTACGTCCTTGCCTCCCCACGCCAGACAGCAAACCTGTGTACTGCATGATCTGCAGCTGCTCCGGCTTCTGTGCACTTTTCCAAGACTTCCTTTGTGCACAGCCTAGCCTGGGTCCCCAGCACTCCATCCTGCATTGCCCAACTCGCTGAGTTGGACTCTGACGTCGTGGGACCCTCCTTTGTGACTCTGAGTCGACCGCTGTCCTCAGGTCTTCTAAGAGCCTGTTCCGTTACTTCCGGGGGTGCTGCCTGCTTCTGTGGGGGCTCTCTGAGTTGGTGAGCGCCCCCTCTGTCTCCTCCTCCAAGGGGCGACATCCTGGTCCTTCCTGGGCCCCAGCAGCACCCAAAATCCTCAACCTCGACCTTTGCAGCTAGCAAGGCTTGTTTGAGGTATTTCTGCGTGGAAACACATCCTCCAGCATGCCGTGGGACATCTTCTGACCAAAGGAGAAGTTCCTGGCACCTTCCGTTGTTGCAGAATCTTTGGCTTCTTCCACCCGGAGGCAGCCCTTTTGCACCTTCATCCGGGGTTTAGTGGGCTCCTGCCCCCCCTGGACACTTGTGTGACTCTTGGACTTGGTCCCCTTCCTTTACAGGTCCTCAGGTCCAGGAATCCGTCTTCAGTGCTTTGGTAGCAGTTGTGGTTCTTGCAGAATCCCCTATCTCGACCATACTGTCTTTCTGGGGTAGTGGGGTAACTTTACTCCTACTTTTCAGGGCCTTGGGGTAGGGTATTTTGGACACCTTTACTGTTTTATCACAGTCCCAGCGACCCTCTACAACCTACCATAGGCCTGGGGTCCATTCGTGATTCGCATTCCACTTTTGGAGTATATGGTTTGTGTTGCCCCAAGGCCTGTTTCTACCTATTGCATCCTATTGCATCCTATTGTGATTCTACATTGTTTGCACTACTTTTCTTACTGTTACTTACCTGATTTTGGTTTGTGTACATATCATTTGTGTATATTACTTACCTCCTAAGTGAGGGTATCCTCTGAGATACTTTTGGCATATTGTCACTAAAATAAAGTACCTTTATTTTTAGTAACTCTGAGTATTGTGTTTTCTTGTGATATAGTGCTATATGATATAAGTGGTATGGTAGGAGCTTTGCATGTCTCCTAGTTCAGCCTAAGCTGCTCTGCTATAGCTACCTCTATCAGCCTAAGCTGCTAGAACACCTCTATTGTACAAAAAAGGGATAACTGGACCTGGCACAAGGTGTAAGTACCACAAGGTACCCACTATAAGCCAGGCCATCCTCATACAGTGGTGAAAGTGATATTCTATTGGAATTGTCAAGGCAGATTTAAATTAGGATGCTAAATGGCAACATTTTCTTTTTTGGCTGCAGATAGAGGAAGAAGGCAAATGGAACTGCTTTAGTTATATGCAGTGCCACTGGAATTATGTGACAGAAAAAGACCAAATTATGAGGCAGGGTTGACCAATTTATATGGCAAGAAAAGTCCAGTTATGAATTTACAGCGCCAATAGCTCTAACTTGCTTGTTTTGCAACTAAAATCTAGCAAACCTGTACATTTATGAAAACTAGAAACCTAGCGAAATCTAAGGTGGGGTGACTTGCATGCATCTCAGTAGCTGTTTCTACCCTGAATCCCTTGCAAACCTCAAACTTTTACTACAAAACACAGTTTCCTCATATTTCTGTGATGAAACGTTCTGGAATCTGCGTGGAGTCACACCTAGCATTCCTCCCTGTCTATAAATAAAAATTGTACCTCACTTGTGTGGTGAGGTCTAGTGCTCGCAACAGGAAAGTGCCCAAAATGCAACATCCACCCATCAACTTTTTCCTCTGCAAACTGACCTTTTTTTTACAATGTGGGTAACTGTGGATTTTGGGCCCTAGCTCAGTCGGCTCCTAGTAAAATCTAGCAAACCTGTACATTTGTTTTAAACTAGACCCCTAGGGTAATCCAGGGTAGGCTGACTGTTCCTTCCCAGAAACTCTTGCAAACCTAAACTTCAGCAAAAACACTCAATCCACTCACATATCTCTGCAGGAAAGTTCTGGATTATGTGGGGATTCACAAATTTCGTACCACCTGGAGTTTCCACATGTCTCCCAGATAACCACAGTACCCCACTTGTGTTGGTGGGCCAATAGACCGCAACACAAAAGTCCTTACAGTACTACATGAGAGATCAGTAATAGGGGTACCAGTGGTATTTGGGGCCATGATGGGCCACCAGTCATGGAAACCTACCAATCACAGACATTTATGAAAGCAAGACACCCAGGCGACTCCATGGTGGTGTGACTTGCGTGAATCCCAAGAGATTTCTTACCCACAATGGCCTGCAAATCTCAAACTTTGGATAACAGCACACATTTTCCTTACATATCTGTGATAGAAACATCTGGAATCAGGAGGAATCCACAAAAGCGTTCCCCCACTTGCACCAATAGGAATTCTGATTCAGTTATGTGGCTGGGCCTAGTGTCTACAACTGGAACAGATCAAACCAAGGTCAATGCAAGTTCCACTGTGGGACTCCCATTTACCCTGGTTTGATCAGTTCCAGTTGCAGTCACTAAGCATAGTGACACAAGTGGGATAGCGTTTTTTATTTGCACAAGTAGGGGGACACTGGGTAGTAGGACATTTCTGGTCCTTGTGGATTCTGGAAGCTTACATTACAGAAATGCAAGGATAAAGTGTGATTTTAGGCAAAGCTTGAGGCATGCAGAGCACTGTGGGTAGGAAAACGTCATGGGATCCACTACAGGCATACCACCCTGGATTACCCTTAAGGTAGTTTTCCCCAGATGGCGTCCTACCCAAGAACAAAAAGTGTAGCCATTTGTCATGGCGAGCGGGACCATATTGGGATTTATGCGCACTTTCCTGTCCCATATGTAAAAACAACACCCAAAAGACTAAAATATCCTATCACTTGCCATTGGGATGGGATATTTTAGTCCGCAGGGGAGCAGAAAGACTGTTGAGACTTTAGGTGTCAGGGTATGGCCTGATGTCAGGATGGGCTAGATTCACGTCATTATTTGATTAAAAAAATAGGCTGCCATCTAGTGGGCTTTCTGCCTGCCTGGGGCAAATTGGGGGAAAACTCACTCACTGCCCTTCAGGGAGGCTAAAATACTGCTTTGACCCTTTTGAGTGGGAGTAAAGTCTAATGTCAAAGTGTAATGCCTGCACTCATTTGTTTTGCCCCAAATGCTAAATCCCTAGTGTCTACTGGGTGTTTTACCCTCCACCGGGGGGGGAACTTGGAACAACTTTTCCGACTGGGACAAGCCTCCAATATGTCCCCTGGGAGGCATAAAGTCACTCTTGCCCTTACTGGGGAAGGGGTATGGCTCAATGCCACTGTAGGCCGCCCCATCCTTTTGTTTCTTTTGGTGCAGTTTTGAAATCTAGTGGCCTTTCTGCCCCCCTGGGGAAAATTGGAGGCAAACCCACTGCCTTCTCCTGGAGGGAGGGGGGCAGAAAGACAGGTTTGCCCTTTTGGGGTATGAGTAAGGTCAGTGCCAGAGTGCAACACCCACAACTTTTTCATTTGTCACAAATGCAAAATCCTTGGTGTCTAGTGGATGTTCTACCCCCCAAGGGGCAGATTTGTGGCAACCACCCCAAGTGGCACAAGCCTCCGATCTGCCCGCTACAGGACCATAAAAACACTATTGCCCCTACTGGGGCACGGGTATGGCTTAATGCCAGGTTTGGCCTCCCCATTATTTTGTTTGTTTTGATGAGATTTTAAAATCCCTGGTGCTTAGTGGCATTTTTGCACCCTGCAGAGACAAATTGTCTGCAACCCTCCAATCGACCATGTCCTGGAAAGGGTAGAAAGGCTGGTTTGACCTTTTTGGTGTATGAGTATGGCAAATTCCAGAGTCAATGCCTGCACCTTTTTCCTTTGCTATAAATGGTGTGCAGTGGACTTTTAACAACACTGGGGGCAAATATGGGACAACCTCCCTAAATGGGCCAAACTTCCTATTTGCTCCAGCCAGGCAGAAAGACACTGTTGCCCCTTCTGGGGCAAGGGTATAGCTTAATGCCAGGGTAGGCCACCCCCATCCTTTTGGTTGTTTTTGCACCATTTTGAATTCTGTGGTGTTTAGTGAGCTTTCTGCTCCCCACAGGAGCAACTGGGGGAAAACCCACTGTCTGCGCCAGGTAGGGGGGGACAGGAAGACTGGTTTGTCCCTTTTGGGGTGTGACCAATGCTAGAGTGCAATGACTGCAACCCTTTCTTTTGACCCAGATGCAAAATCCTTGGTGTCTAGTGGGTGTTCTACCCCCATTCCCCCAAGGGGGCAGCTTTGGAGCAACATCCCCAAGTGGGAAAAACGTCCTATCTGCCCCCAGGGTCACAGAAAGACACTATTGCCCCTTATGAGGCGAGGGTATGACTCAAAGCAAGGGTAGGCCGCCCCCTATTCCTGGTGCCATTTTGAAATCCCTGGTGTCTAGTGTGTGGGCTTTTTGCCACCGTAGGGGAGCAGAGTGTGGTTGAACATCCCTATCCACCCCCAGGGGGGTGGAAAGTCCTTTGAGCCCTGGGTTGGGGGGGTAGCATGGGCCGATGCCCAGGGAGGCCATGTCCCCTCCCCCCAAAATACAGCACAAGTGCAGTCCTTGGTGCCTTATGGGCTTTCTTGCCCCCAGCTGTGGGGAAGGGGGGGGATAAGGTGTGACAGACCCATCTCACTCTCAGGGGCACAGGGGCAGAAAGGCTGTTTTTAGTTGGGTGGAGGAGCACAAGTCCTTGCCTTAGGGGCTGCTCCCCCATATCCCTGGTGCCTAATAGGTGGATGCAAAAAGAACAAGTGATGGACGGAATGCTGAACAATGTCAAACATGCACCCCCAGTATAGAGATCTGGGCCTAAATCCATTGTTTCTTTGCTACCCATGCCATTCCAGTTTGGACCCAGCCATATGCAAATCAGTCTGGACCCTGTTCCCCATGGGAACAGTCCAGACCGAACTGCCAAGCCAGGTCCTCCCTAGACTGAAAACAAGCATTCTAGGACAGGTTTTAGGGTATCACCCTTCATCAGCCAGTCTAGCTTGATTCCAGTGGCATGGGAAGCAAGGGAGCCACATTTGGGCATACCCTTCCCACTTGGGGCAGCAAATGCAAAAAGAACAAGTGATGGACGGAATGCTGAACGATGTCAAACATTCACCCCCAGTACAGAGATCTGGGCCTAAATCCATCGTTTTTTGCTACCCATGCCATTCCAGTTTCGACCAAGCCATATGCAAATCAGTCTTGACACTGTTCCCCCTGGGAACAGTCCAGCCTGAACTGCTAAGCCAGGTCCTCCCTGGACCGAAAACAAGCATCCTAGGACCGGTTTCAGGGTATCACCCTTCATCAGCCAAGCTAACTTGATTCCAGTGGCATGGGGAGCAAGGGACCCATGTCTGGGCATACCCTTCCCACTTGGGGCAGCAAATGCAAAAAGAACAAGTGATGGACAGAATGCGAAACAATGTCAAACATTCACCCCCAGTACAGAGATCTGGGCCTAAATCCATAGTTTTTTTGCTACCCATGCCACTCCAGTTTGGACCCAGCCATATGGAAACCAGTCTTGACCCTGTTCCCCATGGGAACAGTCCAGCCCAATATGCCAAGCCAGGTCCTCTCTGGACTGAAAACAAGCATCCTAGGGCCGGTTTCAGGGTATCACCCTTCATCAGCCAGGTTAGCTTGATTCCTGTGGCATGGGAGGGGGAAGCAAGGGACCCACATCTGGGCATACCCTTCCCACTTGGGGCAGCAAATGCAAAAAGAATCAAGTGATGGACGGAATGCTGAACAATGTCAAACATTCACCCCCAGTACAGAGATCTGGGCCTAAATCCATTGTTTTTGTTGCTACCAATGCCACTCCAGTTTGGACCCAGCCATTTACAAATCAGTCTTGACCCTGTTCCCCATGGGAACAGTCCAGTCCGAAATGCCAAGCCAGGTCCTCCCTGGACTGAAAACACGCTTCCTACAACTGGTTTCAGGGTATCACCCTTCATCGGCCAACCTAGCTTGATTCCAGTGGCATGGGGAGCAAGGGACCCACGTCTGGGCATACCCTTCCCACTTGGGGCAGCAAATGCAAAAAGAACAAGTGATGGGCGGAATGCTGAACTGAATTGGGGTGGCGTGGTGAGCAAAAAAAACAATGGATTAAACCCAGATCTTTGTGACTGGGGGTGAATTTTTGATTTGCTCTGCATTCCGTCCATCATCTGCTCTCTTTGCATTTGTCGCCCCAAGTGGGAAGGGTATGCCCAGACGTGGGTCCTGTGCTCACTGTGCCACTGGATTCAAGCTAGCCTGGCTAATGAAGGGTGATACCCTGAAACCGGTCTTAGGATGCTTGTTTCCGGTCCAGGGGGACCTGGCTTGGCAGTTCGGGCTGGACTGTTCCAATGAGGAACAGGGTCAAGACTGATTTGCATATGTCTGGGTCCAAACTGGGCCAGCATGGTGAGCAAAAAAATGATGGATTAAACCCAGATCTTTGAGACCGGGAGTGAATGTTTGATTTGCTCTGCATTCCGTCCATCATCTGTTCTTTTTGCATTTGTCACCACAAGTGGGAAGTGTATGCCCAGATGGGGGTCCCGTGCTCACTGCGCCACCGGATTTAAGCTAGCCTAGCTGATGAAGGGTGATACCCTGAAACCGGTCCTAGGATGCTTGTTTCCGGTCCAGGGAGGACCTGGCTTGGCAGTTTGGGCTGGACTGTTCCCGTGAGGAACAGGGGCAATACTGATTTGCATGTGGCTGGGTCCAAACTGGGGTGGCGTGGTGAGCAAAAAAACAATGGATTAAACCCAGATCTTTGTGACTGGGGGTGAATGTTTGATTTGCTCTGCATTCCGTCCATTGTCTATTCTTTTTGCATTTGTCGCCCAAGTGGGTAGGGTATGCCCAGACGTGGGCCCCGTGCTTACTGCGCCACTGGATTCAAGGTAGCCTAGCTGATGAAGGGTGATACCCTGAAACTGGTCCCAGGATTCTTGTTTCTGGTCCAGGGAGAACCTAGCATGGCAGTTCGGGCTGTACTGTTCCCATGAGGAATAGGGTCAAGACTGATTTGCATATGGCTGGTTCCAAACTGGGGTGGCGTGGTGAGCAAAAAAATGATGGATTAAACCCAGATCTTTGAGACTGGGGGTGAATGTTTTATTTGCTCTGTATTCCGTTCATCATCTGTTCTTTTTGCAGTAGGTGGATCCCTGCTTGGGGATCGCTGTCCTGTGGCTATACCCAAGCAGGGATCCACTGGCCAGAGATGCTATGGGAAGGGGGAGATTCTCCGATCTCTGAGTGTCTTGACATTAAAAAAGAAAGCAGAAAAGCCTTGGGCTGCTCGGGAAGCTCTTCCCAAGCAGACCGAACTGAAAATAAAATAAAGGAATCTGCTGCAGAGCACCAGAGGGGCCTTTATACACACCACCAGTGTCAGCCATTGGCCAAAAGACGCATTGGCGAGGGACTGCGGCCATTGTTCGATGGCCACACTTAAGGGGTTAAGACATTAAGTAGCCACAGCATATTTAGTAAATAATCAAATTAATAGTGCATAGGCCTAAATACAGAAAGGACTACAAGCATCTAACCATCTGTAAGCAACAAGCAGGTTCTTGCACCAGCTCCCCCTTGCTGCCTCCTCAGGTCACCTTGCTGCTGACGGCAAAATCCCTGTGTGCCGCTGTAGCAGCCGCCCACCTCCCCGTTCACCACCACTCCCCGCGATCGCCTTGCACATATCCTTCCCGTTGTTGTATTCTTTGGCCTTGTTAGCCTTCTTTTTGGATTTTGTAATTGTCGTATTCATTGTGTCCTGTTAGCCTCCTTTTGCCTTTTGTCATTATTGTAGTCATTGTGCTCTGTCAGCTTTTCTTTTAAGCCCCTGCTTCCTGCCATTTTTGCTGCATTTCCTGCCTCCCACCTTCAAGCGACCCCTCCCTTCCCCAGGACCTACTTAATGGAGGTTGCAGCGTGACCCCTTGAGCAGGTCCTTGCACCAGCCTGCTCTTGCAACCTCATCAGGTCTCTTCACTGCAGCCTGCAAAACCCTCTGTGTGCTGCTTTAGCAGCTGTCCGCCTCCCTGTTCACCGCCACTCCCTGCCATCGCCTTGCACCTATCCCCCCCATTGTTGTATTAATTGTGCCCTGCTATCCTTCTTTTGCCTCTTGTCATTATTGTATTCATTATGCCATGTTAGCCTTTGTTTTCCTTTTGTCATTATTGTGTTTATCGTGTCCTGTTAGCCTTTCTTTTTGACCCCCGCTTACTGCCCTTTTTGCAGCGTTTCCAGCCTCCTGCTTGCCACCTTCAAGCGCCCCTTCCTTCCCCTGGACCTACTTAATGGAGGCCACAGTGCAACTGTGCTGTTTGCGCGCCTGGACCGCACTATGCAACAGGAACCCTGTCCCTCTGGCCACCCATCGATACTCCAACATTGAGCTTCGGGCCCTGAACCCCAGACACCATAACAACATCTGCTGTACCACCTCCCCCGGCCAACTGAAGAACACCTCCCCATTGGACAACAGCTGTTGGCCCTTCAGGCTCGGACCCACACTCACACCAACAGACCGCGCCTGCAACCTCTGCATCATCCTCGATAGCACACTCACCATGAAGCACCAAATCAATGCCGTTGCCTCCTCTTGCTTCCTCACCCTCTGCATTCTCTGAAGTATCTTCAGATGGATCCCTGTCAACACCAGAAAGACCATCACCCAGGCCCTCATCACCAACCAGCTAGACTATGGTAACTCGCTCTACTCTGGTATCACCACCCAACTACTCAAGAGACTCTAGACCATAGAGAACACAGCACCCAGACTCATCCTCAACCTCCTCAAATGAACCCATATCACCCCCTACCTCAAGACCTTCCAATGGCTCCCCATCTAGAAGAGGTGCTAGTTCAAACTTCTGACACATGCCTACAAATCTCCACATGACCAAGGGCCGGCATACATCAACCACTGCGTACAATTTCACTAATTAGCTAAACACCTGCGCTCCACCTCCCTGGTCCTCTCACACACCCCACATTTGTCATAGTCACAGTGATGGTCGTTCCTCCTACTACATGGCAGCCAAGACCTGGAACAACCAGCACCCTCCATGGCAGACATTAGAAGGAGACTCAAGACCTGGCTTTTCGACTAAGACCTGCAAAACCTCAGCACCTGTATACCCTCAGGGGTGATAGAACAGCGCTTTATAAATATTGATTGATTGATTAAAGTCTGAAAGACTAAGGGGGTGATTCTAACCCTGGCGGTCGGTGTTAAAGTGGCGGCCAACTCGCCAACAGGCTGGCGGTCCAAAAAATGGAATTCTGACCCTGGCGGGAACTGCCAACACAGCCCGCCAACTTAACACTCCGACCGCCGCGGCGGTACAGACAAACAGCGCGGCGGTCACCGCCAACAGGCAGGCGGCAGACAATGTACCGCCCACCCTATCATAACTCACCAATCCGCCACCTTTTCCGGGGCGGGAGCACCGCCGATAAAAACACGGCGGAAACAGACTACGAACGGGAAAACGCTCACCAAAACACACTCCACGAGTACGGAGGACAGCATGGAACCCGAATTAAACATCCTACCTGCTCTCGTCTACCTTCTCATCTACCACGAGTACGAAGTCCGGCGCAGACGACAACGGTGAGTACTGCACCTACGACACACGGGAGGGGGAGGACGAAAGGTTACGGGCACACACATATGCGACCCCCCCCCCCCCAATCATGTACTCACCAATGCAGAGCACCAAGTCACAGTGACACCACCCAAACACCCCTGAAAAATGCTAGGACATAATCATATTTGGAATAAATATTTATGTACCAAAAAGCTCCAGAAAATTAGCGTACAACCATGAAAGATATCCACAACAAAACAAATGACATACACATCAGTGTATAACTGAAGTACCAAGTCCTGCACATCCTACCAATTCAGCATGTCCGTGGGCCAAAGTCTTGAGAAACAAGGGCAAAGCCCACACAGGAGACCTGAGTCCTTTGGAGAGAACACTGCAGGGGCATCAGATGTAAAAACTACAGGCACCTCAGGGGGAAGGGAAGGGGGGG
The DNA here is from genome assembly GCF_031143425.1 of Pleurodeles waltl. Classification (NCBI taxonomy): domain Eukaryota; kingdom Metazoa; phylum Chordata; class Amphibia; order Caudata; family Salamandridae; genus Pleurodeles; species Pleurodeles waltl. The sequence goes on along the minus strand of NC_090443.1, from coordinate 318,048,978 downwards.
GCACCACAGCCACATGAGTCCACGACGCCAGATCCACGAGGAGCCACCATGCCCACTGTTCAATCCTGGGGAGTGCAAAGCCACAGTCTCTCAATGTCTCTACAGTGGGTGGGCTGCCCACTGGACCAACCTGGGGAGTGCAAAGCCACAGTCTCTCAATGTCTCTACAGTGGGTGGGCTGCCCACTGTGCCATCCTGGGGAGTGCAAAGCCACAGTCTCTCAAGTCTCTGCAGTGGGTGGGCTGCCCACTGGACCAACCTGGGGAGTGCAAAGCCAGAGTCTCTCAATGTCTCTACAGTGGGTGGGCTGCCCACTGTGCCATCCTGGGGAGTGCAAAGCCACAGTCTTTCAAGTCTCTGCAGTGGGTGGATTGCCCACTGGACCATCCTGGGGAGTGCAAAGCCACAGTCCATCAGGTGGATGACAGTCTCCACTGGTCAAGGAGGAGGCATGGTGGGCACAATGAACCATCAACGGTGCTTGAGACGGCGGGGCCCAGCGGAGCGGTGCTTGACAGGAAGGGCCCAGCGGAGCGGTGCTTGAGAGGAAGGGCCCAGCGGAGCGGTGCTTGAGACGGCGGGGCCCAGCGGAGCGGTGCTTGACAGGAAGGGCCCAGCGGAGCGGTGCTTGAGACGGCGGGGCCCAGCGGAGCGGTGCTTGAGAGGAAGGGCCCAGCGGAGCGGTGCTTGAGACGGCGGGGCCCAGCGGAGCGGTGCTTGACAGGAAGGGCCCAGCGGAGCGGTGCTTGAGAGGAAGGGCCCAGCGGAGCGGTGCTTGAGACGGCGGGGCCCAGCGGAGCGGTGCTTGACAGGAAGGGCCCAGCGGAGCGGTGCTTGAGAGGAAGGGCCCAGCGGAGCGGTGCTTGAGACGGCGGGGCCCAGCGGAGCGGTGCTTGAGAGGAAGGGCCCAGCGGAGCGGTGCTTGAGACGGCGGGGCCCAGCGGAGCGGTACTTGAGAGGAAGGGCCCAGCGGAGCGGTGCTTGAGACGGCGGGGCCCAGCGGAGCGGTGCTTGAGACGGCGGGGCACAGCGGAGCGGTGCTTGAGAGGAAGGGCCCAGCGGAGCGGTGCTTGAGACGGCGGGGCCCAGCGGAGCGGTGCTTGACAGGAAGGGCCCAGCGGAGCGGTGCTTGAGAGGAAGGGCCCAGCGGAGCGGTGCTTGAGACGGCGGGGCCCTGTTCAGCGGTACTCTTCTGCACCGCGGGCCCTGTTCAGCGGTGCCTATCTCCGCGGCGGGGCCCTGTTCAGCGGTGCTCTTCTGCACCGCGGGCCCTGTTCAGCGGTGCCTATCTCCACGGCGGGGCCCTGTTCAGCGGTGCTCTTCTGCACCGCGGGCCCTGTTCAGCGGTGCCTATCTCCACGGCGGGGCCCTGTTCAGCGGTACTCTTCTGCACCGCGGGCCCTGTTCAGCGGTGCCTATCTCCACGGCGGGGCCCTGTTCAGCGGTACTCTTCTGCACCGCGGGCCCTGTTCAGCGGTGCCTATCTCCACGGCGGGGCCCTTTTCAGCGGTGCTCTTCTGCACCGCGGGCCCTGTTCAGCGGTGCCCATCTCCACGGCGGGGCCCTGTTCAGCGGTACTCTTCTGCACCGCGGGCCCTGTTCAGCGGTGCCCATCTCCACGGCGGGGCCCTGTTCAGCGGTACTCTTCTGCACCGCGGGCCCTGTTCAGCGGTGCCCATCTCCACGGCGGGGCCCTGTTCAGCGGTACTCTTCTGCACCGCGGGCCCTGTTCAGCGGTGCCCATCCAGCAGGTCAAGGGAGCCAGACCTGGCCTGGACTCCCTTTTCAGTCGCCCTCGGACCGTGACGTTTCTGGACCCTTCGGGACGGACTCCTGGCCTCCTTAGTGTCCTCCTTCCCAGCTGGGATGTGGCATGTGGGGTCCACCTTCTCCGCGCTCCTGCTGCCCTTCCGCTCCTTTGATGGGGCTCTCGGGCCCTTGCCTCCCCCAGATGGTGTGGGTGGTGAAGTGGCCGCACATTGCTCCTTGGGGGCAGCCCTGTCGGTCCTCGCACGGCGGTCCTTGGTTTTGCGGGTCCTCTTGCCGGGGGGGGGGCTGGACGTGTCCTTGCTGCTGATCGATGTGTCACTGTTGCCAAAGGGTGGGCTCCAGAACCCAGGCACAACAGTGACACCCGAAGCTGGGCTGGTGGTGGCTGCGGTGCTCTTGGGACTCTTTGAAGATGGATGGGGGAGGTCATCGGGGGGAAAGAGGTTAAGGTTAGCCAGGAAAAGTTTTTTAGGGCCAAGGTAAAGGGTAGGAGAAGTGGAGATGGAAGTGGAGGTAGAGGAGGTGGTTGTAGGAGAGTCAGGTGTGCTGTCATTGGGTGAAGGTGCTGGTGCTGTAGGCTGTCGTGAGGTGGATGGCTGTTGGGTGGGTGGCTGCCTGCGTTTGTGTGTCTTGGAAGAGGGGGTGACAGACACAGTGGGAGAGGACACAGGGGACGTGTACATGGCAGTGGGGGTGGTGACTGCACGAGTGTGGACTGTACTGGAGGGTGAGGTGGTGATGGAAGCACTGGCTGATGTTGGGGTGCATGCAGGTGTGAGTGTAGACGTCACAGGGAGGGAGACGAGGAGGAGGGGGACACAGGGGTGGCAGTGGCTGTTGGCATGTCTGCATCTGGGTGTTGCTCGGGTGAGTGTTTGCGGGATCTGTGGTGCTTGTGTTTGGATGAGCTGCTCTTGGGTGTTGAGGTGTGTGCAGGCTGGTCTGATGGTGTGGATGGGATAGGCTGAGGAACAGGAGACAGAGACAGGCTGGAGGCAGTCAGAAGAGGGAGGCTGGAAACAGGGACAATGGCTGCCGTCAGTGCTGAGGCCAGAGCAGTGAACGCTCGTTGATGGGCAGCCTGACCCGAATGAATGCCCTCCAGGTACGCATTGCTCTGTTGCACCTCCCTTTGCACACCCTGGATGGCATTCAGAAGGGTCGTCTGCCCAACAATGAGCGTCCTTACCAGGTCAATGAGCTCCGCACTGAGGGCAGCAGGGGCAACAGGGGCAGGGGCTGAGGTGCCTGGGGCGAAGGAGACGCGCGCCTTCCTGGGCGAACCGGCACGGAGCGAAGACTGAGGGGCTGCTGGGAGGGCCGGGCTGGTGCGCTGGGTGGCGGCTGTACCTGTAGAGGCGGGGGGCACGGATGTTGCCGCCACCCGTAGGGAGCTCCCATCCGAGGACGTGTCGCTTTCGCTGCTCTCACCAGCGGTCCCCGTCGTGGTGCTCCCCTCGCCCTCCGGATCACTGGTGCCCTCGGTGTCTGTTCCTGGGCCCACCGGGGCCTTGTGTCCTGCAGCTCCCTCGTGCTCCGATGCCATATCTCCTCCGCCTGATGATGCTAATGCACACATGCACAAGAAGATGAAGAGAAAGGGTGGGGGGAGAAAAAAGAAGACCAGGTTGAGTGCATGCAATGTCAACACCGTTGGCGGAGAGGACAGACACAGGTGCCTAATGCACTAAGCCGCGCATTCGGGGTACACTACTCAGTACTACTGACTAAGACAACAGGCCAAGAGATGTCAAACGTGCACATGGGAGATGCTGGACCTTCAATGGCTGTACTTGTCACCCTACAGAGGTGGGGGCCGGGGGCACAGGGCCATGCCTAAGGGAGAGGACTACACTACAGAAAGCGCCCTGGCCTAATGTCACCCACAGCCCTCCTCCCCCACCCAGACGCCTCCACTGCGCAGAAAGATAGGAGAATGTGCTGATACTCACCCCCTTGTGTCTGCTGTGATGTCTTAAAGCGCCCATCCAATTCAGGGTAGGCCACCGCCAGGATCCGGGACATCAGGGGGGTCATGGTGCGACTGGCACCCCTCCTAGGTTGGGAGGCCATCCCCAGCAGTGTTTCTGCGGTCTTCCTTGTTCCGCGGCGGATGTCCTCCCACCTCTTGCGGCAGTGGGTGCCCCGTCTGTTGTGGACCCCCAAGCTACGGACTTCCTTGGCGATGGCACGCCAAATATCGATCTTCTGATGGGCGCTGACCTATTAGACATGTACAGGGTGGAAAGGAGGAAATCATCAATGGCCTGCATGTTAGATGTAATTGGCCCCCCCCCACCCACTTTGCCATATGGCACATGCTCTCATCTGTCGGGCGTTGCACTCCTCATTCGCCCCCCACCCCACCAACTTACATCCACCCCAATCCACACAGGCATAGCCCATTCCATTAGCACCCAGGGTACTCACTTGTTGGTCTGGAGGACCGTAGAGTAGCGCATACTGGGGGAGGACCCCATCCACGAGCTTGTCCAATTCTTCAGACGTGAAGGCAGGGGCCCTTTCCCCAGTCACAGCAGCCATTGTATCTTCCAGACCGAGGTCACAGCAGCACTTGCAGTATAGGTCCTCTCCTGTGGATGATCAGGTATCGAGTGATTAAGCAGATAGAAAATGGCGGTCACGTCCGCGGCGGTGCGTACCGCGGCGGTGCGTACCGCGACCGCCGTCGCACTTCGTTATTGGCTCCTGAAACCCATAGGCTTCAATGTTAACCAATGCGGCTTTGCGCCGCGGTCTTCGACCGCCTACCGCCACGGTGTGCCCCGCCAGCGCAGTGACCTCACATCCCATTGTCCCACTTCACAGGTCAGGCAGCCGCCATTTCAAGGGCCCACATGGCTTAATTTTGACTGCGACACACAGGCCTAGGCCTTGCATTGCCACACATACACGCCTTTCAACCCATTGCCATTCTTTAACTGTGCAAGCTGTCTGTACGTACCTGTGGTTTGGCTGACTCTGTGCTCCATGTTGTCCTTCCTAGGCACCGTCCGCTGGGACTTGGGATGAGAAGGAGGAATCCTCGCGTGTACCGACCGCTGGTGGACCTGTCGACAATGGAAGAACGCCATATAATCCTTCGATACCGACTTGACCGTGCCACTATCCATGAACTGTGTGCCCAGCTGGAGCCAGCCCTGATGTCCCCCATCCGCCAACCCACAGGGATTCCCCCTCTGGTGCAGGTTTTGTCACTCCTCCATTTTTTGGCCAGTGGGTCATTCCAGACCACAGTGGCCATGTCATCTGGAATGTCTCAGCCTATGTTTTCAAAGATTTTGAGCAGAGTGTTGTCTGCCCTGATGAAACTCATGCGGAGCTACATCATTTTCCCCGAGGAGGGTGACTTGCCCACAGTGAAGGGTGATTTCTATGCCCCTGGACATATCCCCAACATCATTGGTGCCATTGATGGGACCCATGTGGCTTTGGTACCCCCAAAAGACGATGAGCAGGTGTACCGAAACAGAAAGAATTATCATTCGATGAATGTCCAGGTGGTCTGTTTGGCTGACCAGTACATCTCCCATGTAAATGCCAAGTTCCCAGGGTCAGTGCATGACGCGTATGTGATGCGAAATAGCAGCATCCCCTATGTGATGGAGCAGCTACAGAGACAACGTGTGTGGCTAATAGGTGACTCTGGTTACCCCAACCTGCCGTGGCTACTGACCCCAGTAAGGAATCCCCGGACAAGGGCAGAGGAACGCTACAATGAGGCCCATGGGCGTACAAGGAGGGTGATTGAGCGAACCTTTGGCCTCCTGAAGGCCAGGTTTAGGTGCCTGCATATGACTGGTGGATCCCTAATGTACTCACCAAAGAAGGTGTGCCATATCATCGTGGCGTGCTGTATGCTTCACAACCTGGCTTTGCGACGCCAGGTGCCTTTCCTGCAGGAGGATGGTCCAGATGGTGGTGTTGTAGAAGCCGTGGAGCCTGTGGAGAGTGAAGAGGAGGAAGACTCTGAGGACGACACAGACAATAGGGACAGAGTGATACAACAGTATTTCCAGTAACACCCAGGTAAGAATCACCCACGCCATTTCACAATTGCTTCTAGCCTCCTGCATCTGTACTTTCTGTAGTTCCCCACAGATGTTTTTTATTAATTTATGCCTTTCCCTTCCCTTCTCAGTGCTGTCTGACTCAGTACCTGACTTCTGCTTGGTTCGCCCATGAAATACAGCGTATTGACATTGGTATGTTGTCATGACTAATTGACAGAACAGAAATTGAACAGTAATATGTTATCCCTTTGTTAATAATACAGCATGACTCAAAACAGGTTTGTGTGCAAAATGTGATTTATTTACAGTGCTAGATACCGGTACATGTGATTCTAAGGGTGATGGGTGGGGGTGGAGGAATATCCATGGCAGAGTCCAGTTCTCAGTCTCACAGGTGCATTGTTCTTTTGCCTGTGGAAGGGTGGAGCATAGGCAGTTCATGGTTGGACAGGGTGGCAATGTGGGACAGTGGGAAGACTTGAGGGGGTATGTCCTGCTGGCGGGGGTCTTGACATCCTACTCTGTCTTTTTCTTTGGTCTCAGGCTCCTCTTACGGGGTGGTTGTTCTTCAGCAGGAGGTGGGGTTCTGGGGGGCTGTCGAGGTGTTGGGACCTCCTGTCCACTAGCGCCGGCGGAGGTGGTAGGCTGTTCCTGGTCCGGCCTAGTGACAGGGGCCCTGTGTGGTGCACCATGGTCCCGCAATGCGTCCTCTATCCTGTGGAGGGCCAGGACGATGGTCCCCATTGCGGTCCCGATGATTCTCAGCTCCTCCCTGAACCCCATGTAGCGTTCCTCCTGCTGTGCCTGGATCTCAGTGAACCTGGCCAGTACCGTCGCCATCGTTTCTTGGGAGTGGTGGTAGGCCCCCATGAGGGTGGTGAGGGCCTCTTGGAGAGTGGGTTCCCTGGGCCTCTCCTCCCCCCCCTGTCGCACAGCAGCCCTCCGAGCTGCCCGGTTTCCCCCGGCCTCTGTCCCCTGGCCGGTGTGCCCGCTCCCACTGCCCCCAGGTCCCTGTTGTTGTTGGGGTGTCGGGTTAGCCTGGGTGCCCTGTAGTGGCAGACACACCGCTGATTGAGCTGTCCTAGAGACAGAGGCATGGGCCCGCTGGGTGGGAGCTGTGCTGGTGTCGGCAGAGGGGGTCGGGTCTGGTGTGGCCTGTGTCTGGGTGAGGGGAACCGACTGCCCAGAGGTCCCCGATGGTCCGGGCTGGTCATCAGGTTCACTGTCGACAGAGCTGCTATCCTCAGTGTGGGCCTGTTCCGGTGGTGGGATGGACACTTCTGGACCCTCCTGGCTAGTGTGTTGTCGTTCGGGTCCTACATGGGGTAAGAGAGTTTGGTTATTGTTTCTGTGTGTGCAATAGCATGCGTGTTGTGGGTGCCCTTGTCCCCCAGTGCAGGCATTCCCTGGAGGGAGGTGTTGTGAGGGTATTTAGTGGGGGGGAGGGGTTAGTGCAGTGGTCATGCTTAGGTGATGGGTGCCCATGGTTTGTGTTGGCATGCAGGAGTTGGTGTTGGGATGGGTGGGTTGTGCTGGTGAGACATTGTCAGGAAGGATGTGTGCTGGGGGGTTGGGGGTGAGGGTGGGGGTGTGTGTTGGCATGCTGGTGGGGTGTGGGGGATATAGTAGTTGAGATGGGACTTACCAGAGTCCATTCCTCCGGCTACTCCTGCGAGGCCCTGAGGATGCAGGATGGTCAAGACCTCTTGCTCCCACGATGTAAATTCGGGAGGGGTGGGTGGGGGTCCGCCGCCAGTCTTCTGGACCGCGATGTTGTGCCTGGAGACCATCGACCGGACCTTCCCCCGTAGGTCGTTCCATCTTTTGCGGATGTCCTCCCTATTCCTGGGATGCTGTCCCACCGCGTTGACCCTGTCCACGATCCGCTGCCATAGCTCCGCCTTCCTGGCTATGCTGGTGTGCTGCACCTGCGAGCCGAAGAGCTGGGGTTCCACTCTTAGGATTTCCTCCACCATGACCTGGAGTTCTTGGTCTGAAAATCGTGGATGCCTTTGGGGTGCCATGGGGTGGTGTGGGTGAGGTGTGGGGTGGTGTATGTGATGAGGAGTGTGTTGGTGAGTGGTGCTTTGTGCTACTATGTGGTGTGTGTGATGGTGTAGTGTGCCTCAGTGTGTCTTGCTTTGGATTGTCTGCTGTGTCTCTCTCTCCTTCTCTCAGTAATTGGGGTCGCAGGGGTTTGTGGGTGATGTGGGTGTGTGTTTTATAGTTGGTTGATTGTGTGGGAGTGGTGTGTGTATGTGTATCAGGTGTGTGTTTTTCAAATTGGCCAATGTGGCTGTGTTTTGGTGATGTGTGTGTATTCTGACCGCGGCGGTGTGTAGCGCCAATGGAATACCGCGTTTGAATGACCGCCGTGTGGATTCGCGGGTCGTAATGGCATGGGCGTATTTCTGTTGGCGTGACGGTGGAGGTTTGGTCATCTCCAGTTTATCGCTGCCCATCGATGTGGCGGGCTGCAGTGGAGGACGGATTTTTGGAGGTATGGCCGTTGTGGGTCAGAATGACCGTGGCGGTTGACCGCGGCCGCGGCGGTGTTATGGCGGTCTTCTGACCGGCGGTAAGGGCATTTTACCGCCGAGGTCAGAATCACCCCCTAAGAGACTAAGAAGAAGATGATCAAAGTGGCTACTCTCCAAACAGCATGTCACGTGTAATGTTTACCCCAAAGAAAACAAACAAATTAATTGCAAGATTTTACTGAAATGGGCAGCACTAAAAAATGTATCTGTACAGCACCAAACACATTATTATTTTCAAACAACAAGCATTTGAACATTATTTTCATTGGCTGTTGAATACTTTATTTGTTTTTGCTGACAACACTTAGCTCATATTTTCCCTCTCCGACAAGATACCAAACATCCGTACTAATTTCTCCATCTGCATGACCGAAGTTGCCAGATCGAGGACAAACAACCGCCTAAAGCGTAAAACACACAAGATGGAAGTAGAAATCTTCGGCAAAGCGTCCTTGCTCTGGGACTCCATGAAGTGACATACCCAACTCAGACCTGCACCCCTCTCTGCAAACCACTTAAAGAACCTCAAAATGGTAATCTGCAACCAACTCACCATTACTGGCTAAGTTAACACATTCTCCCTCTTCTGCTTCCATACACTCAAGACATTCTTCAAACGGCTCCCTACCAACACTTATAGAAATGTCACCCAAGCCGTGATCACCAAGCTGAATTATGGCAACACACTGTATGCTGGAATCAACACTCAACTTACCTGAAAAGTCAAGGCCCTACAAAACTCAGCTGCCAGGCTCACCTTCAGCCTCCCTCCACTGGCTCCCATTCCGCAAATGAGCACTCTTCAAACTTCTGATGCACACATACAATGCCTTACACAGCATTGGCCCCATGTACCTCAGTAACTGCCTAAACTTCCATAAACCTACCAGACTGTAGGACCGTAGGCGGCGCGAGCTCTTCTTGGACTGAGCTCCCCCAGCCCACTGCAGCTGCCACACATATGGTCTGGAGCCCACGGAAGAGCATCTAGGCTTGGGGACCCCGGAGGTGCCCTTGGATCTCGACGGGGACACCCTGCAGGTTTGGTAGAATCAGTGTTCTGCCCAGGCTTGGCTCTCAAAAAGTGGCGGCCCTGCACAGATTGCGAGACCGAGGGCTGCACTCGAGGAGAGGTCCCTGCCCTGCTTGGGCCACACTGCCCAGAAGACACGCTGTCACTTCACTCTTCTCCCAGAGTTCGGAAGGGGCTGGAGGGGTGGCTTTGTGGCTCATTGGGACTTGTTGCAGGGGAGCCTGTGTAGTGCTACAGCCGGACTGGGATATGCAGCTTGCCCCACCCTGCTGGGAATATCTCTTGGGGAGAACGGTTGTCGATTGGAGCGGACGTTTTGGGAACAGTGGTGGACCTGCTGGGAGAACATACCACCATGACCAGGTCCCAGGACATGAAGTTTGCGCACAGAGTACAAGATCACTATATACTTATATCTAAAATATGAATTAAAAATTATGAATTTGTGCAATAGAATGATTTGTTTGAAAGTTGTCCCACCTATAGTTCTAAAAGAGAGCAGCGGGAATATTAATAGATAAGTTAGAGGATCAGTAACAAAATGTCATTCTCCTGCTCTACGTAAAATGTAATGCTTAATAAATGTGAATATGTTCACAAATAATTAAAATAAGCAATACTAGATCTTAATCAGAAAACTCAATTTAGGTTATTTAATAAAAGAATGTACATCAGTGCTTAAGGCTCTTGTTCTAGTGTGCCAAATCACTGCAAAAAACTTTGCCACAGTACACACCACGGGCCCGTGGGTATTTGTTCTTCAGATCCTAAGGGCCAAGTGGCAATCCCTGACACCCAAGGAGTTGCAGAGGGGTCTTATCAAGTAAGCCCTCTGCTTCTTGTACGCAGGACAGTGGAATAGGGCGTGAACAATGTTTTCTTTGGTCTTGCATCCCATCGGACAAAAGTCTGTTAGGCTGACAGTTTGCTTTCATTTAGAGGTCAGATCACATAACGGTAAGGAACAGAATCTAAATCTGATGTTAAGTGCACGTGCTAAAGGATGTAAAATGATGTCTAAGTAATGCTCAAATTCATAGTGACACTTGACTGATAGAAAGCTGTCCGTCATGCCGCCAAATGGAACTGATGCTAACTCTGCCATTTGCACACTCGCCCAGTATGTGTCCTTCAGGGTCTGTGGGGCATTCTTTGGGAGGTGTGAGGGGTCTAACCAGTAGGAGCCCAACCCAAGTTTAAAAAAGGCACTTTTTACGTAGCTACACCATGCAATTCTTTCGACTTGAGGGGGACCCAGAAGCGCTCTTAGCCATGTTCTTTAAGGATCTTAAAGTATCTAGAGCATCCCGGGCTTTGGACTTGTTGGAGTCCTATGATCGGGGTACAGTATGCCCAGCTCTGCCAGATGCACCCAAGGCCCAGAGGGCAGAGATCCTGCTGTTGATGTATGAACCAGTCTACCAAGCTGTAAGCAGCACTGGAGAAGACAAGGGCTGTGGAAACTGCAACATCTCTTGGAGCGGGCGAGGACTCTTTCAAGTTGGCATCCTTGATCCGACGCAGTGATGCAAGTCTACCAGTGACTCGATGCAGTCTGTGGTGCAGGGAGTGGAGGGTATACTGCCGGGGGTCACACCTGGCACAGCTGAAGACGTGTCTGACAAGCATCTGTTCAGACAGATCTGGAGGAATGAACTGAAGCCTTCATGGGACTGTAGGGCAGCTGCGGCTCCATGATTCTTATTGGTGTTGATTTCTACTGTTTTTCGCTTTGCATGGGCCTGGGGGTAGAGTATGAGGGGGTAGTTTTGGAAATGCCGCCTTACAAGATTAAGGCCCTCATTACAACCCTGGCGGTCAGTGTTAAAGCGGCGGTAAGACCGCCAACAGGCCGGCGGTTAAAAAATTGCAATTACGACCGTGGCGGAAACCGCCAACAAAGACAGCCACTTTAACACTCCGACCGCCACGACGGTACAAACATACAGCGCGGCGGTCAGCGCCAACAGACAGGCGGAGGACAATGTACCGCCCACACTATTATGACGGGCCAATCCACCACCTTTTCCAGGGCGGATTCAACGCAGATAAAAACACGGCGGAAACAGGAATTTGGAAGGGAAAACGCTCACCTCTACACACCCCACGAGGAACGAGGACACCATGGACCCGGAACTCCAAATTCTACCTGCAATAGCCTTCCTGCTCCTCTACCAGGAGCACGAACGCTGGCGGTGAAGACCACGTGAGTACTGCACCTATGACACAGGGGAGGGGGAGGCAAAAAACAGGGACATACACATGCAACACCCTCACCCACTACAACACACACAAATGCATATCAATACATCACAGTTACACCCCCCAAACACCCCGGAAGAATGCAAAGACAATAGAAAATTTGTGTAACCATTGTAATATCTTAAAAACAAGTAGGCAAAAATATATATATACACCATGTACAAAATATATACCAAGCGTACTATTCCAGGTAGTGCACTAAGAAAGTCAGTGGAACACTGGGACCACACGGTATGGGCGAGGCCCACACAAGATCCCCGACTATGACGGAGAGAACACTGCAGGGGCATCAGATACCAATAAAACAGGCACCTCAGGGGGGGCAAAAGGGGGGGCACCTCAGCCGCTAGTGTGCACAACGCCAAATCCACGAGGGGGCCACATGCCCACTGTTCCATCCTGGGGAGTACAAAGCCACAGTCTCTCAAGTCTATACAGTGGGTGGCTTGCCCACTGTTCCATCCTGGGGAGTGCAAAGCCACAGTCTCTCAAGTCTCTACAGTGGGTGGGTTGCCCACTGTTCCATCCTGGGGAGTGCAAAGCCACAGTCTCACAAGTCTATACAGTGGGTGGGTTGCCCACTGTTCCATCCTGGGGAGTGCAAAGCCACAGTCTCACAAGTGGATGACAGTCTCCACTGGTTCTGGAGGGGGCATGGTGCCCAGAGTGCTTCATCCTGTTAAGGACAGAGGTAGTGGATATATCTCTCCACTGGTTCTGGAGGGGGCATGGTGCCCAGAGTGCAGCATTCACCCCGTGACGGACTCAGTTGCGTCAGTGCCCCTGCCGCTCATGGGTTAGCGGTGCTTGAGATGGCGGTGCCCTGTTCAGCGGTGTTTGAGATGGCGTGCCCTGTTCAGCGGTCCTTGAGATGGCGGTGCCCTGTTCAGCGGTGCTTGAGAGGCGGTGCCCTGTTCAGCGGTGTTTGAGATGGCGGTGCCCTGTTCAGCGGTGCTTGAGATGGCGGTGCCCTGTTCAGCGGTGCTTGAGATGGCGGTGCCCTGTTCAGCGGTGCTTGAGATGGCAGTCTCCATTGCAGGGTCTCAGCTGCTGGTGGTCCTTCATGGCCCAGGGGGGCTGGTGCTGGCGATGGCGGTCCTTCATGGCCCAGCGGGCCTTTTGCTGGCGGCCCTTCATAGCCTAGCGGGCCTTTTGCTGGCGGTCCTTCATGGCCCAGCTGGGCTGGTGCTGGCGGTGGCCTCCTGGGCAGCTGGGCTGGTGCTGGCCTCCTGGGCAGCTGGGCTGGTCCTGGCGGTGGCCTCCTGGGCAGCGGGGCTGGTGCTGGCGGTGGCCTCCTGGGCAGCTGGGCTGCTGCTGGTGCTGGCGGTGGCCTCCTGGGCAGCTGGGCTGGTGCTGGCGGTGGCCTCCTGGGCAGCTGGGCTGATGGCGGTCTTCTCCGCCATGCTGCCCTTCCCAGACTTGCCGGGTTTCTTGTGGCCCTTCCCCACCCTGGAAGGTGTTACAGTTGACTCCACACTCCCAACGGGACCCCTGGGAGCAGCTTTGGTGGCTGGAGTCTTCACCCTTTCCCGCCGGGCACTGGCCAACTTCTGATGCTTCACAGGTGGGGGACTGTCTGTGCTGTGGCTCTGTGCCACACTGGCTGCCCTGGTGGCCGGTGCACTCCAGATTCCGGTGACTACAGGCACCACTGGTCCCGGAGATGTTGTGGCTGAGGTACTAGTTCGGGACCGATGAGACGGACGGGGTGGGGGAGGTGTGGGAAAGAGGTCAAGGTTGGACAGGAAAAGGTTTTTGGACACACTGGGACGGGTAGCTGGAGGGGGTTTGGGAGTGGAGTAAGAGGTGGTGGTTGTAGGAGGTGTACGTTTGGTGACTTTGGGTGAAGGTGCATGCGCTGGAGGCAGTCGTGAGGTGGATGACTGTTGGGTGGGTGTGTGCCTGCGTTTGTGTATCTTGGGAGGGGGCGTCACAGACACACTGGGAGAGGACACAGGGGATGTGTGAATGGTAGTGGGGGTGGTGACTGCACATGAGCGGGGTGTGGTGATGGGTGTGCTGGAGAGGGACGTAGTGGCTGTAGAGGTAATGCATGCAGGTGTGAGTGTAGATGAGACTGGGAGGGAGGAGGGAGACGAGGAGGAGGGGGACACAGTGGAGGCAGTGGATGTTGGTGTGTCTGCATGTGTGTGATGCTTGTGTGAGTGCCTGTGGGATGTGTGGTGCTTATGTTTGCCTGAGCTTCCCTTGGGTGTTGAGGTGTGTGCATGTTGGTCTGTAGGTGTGCTTGGGATAGGCTGAGTTACAGGGGATTGGGTCGGGGTGGAGGAAGTTGGAGGGGGAAGGCTAGAGACGGGGACAATGGCTGCCATCAGTGCTGAGGCCAGAGTCTGAAAAGCTCGGTGAAGGGCCGCCTGACCAGAATGAATGCCCTCCAGGAATGCATTGGTTTGTTGCAACTGCCTCTCTACACCCTGAATGGCATTCAAAATGGTAGACTGCCCAACAGTGAGTGACCTGAGGAGGTCAATGGCCTCCTCACTGAGGGCAGCAGGGGTAACTGGGGCAGGGCCTGAGGTGCCTGGGGCGAAGGTGATGCCCACCCTCCTGGGTGAGCGGGCACGGGGCAAAGGCTGAGGGGCTGCTGGGAGGGCGGTGCTGGTAGGGGGGGGTGGCGGCTGTACCTATAGATGCAGGGGCACAGATGTTGCCGCCACCACAAGGGAGCTCCCATCAGAGGACGAGTCTGTGTCGCTGGTGTCAGCTCCTGTCCCCGTCGTGGAGCTCCCCTCGCCCTCCCTCCCACTGGTGAATTCAGACTCCGTAGTGTCGCCCTCCAGGGCCATGTGGGATGCAGCTCCCTCGTGCTCCGGTGCCACTGCTCCTCCGCCTGATGATGCTAATGCACACAAGAACAGGGAGACCACAAAAAGGGGGGGAAGACAGAAGAAAGACATGTTGAGTGCATGCATTACCGCTACCGTTGGCGGACACGACAGACACAGAAGCCCCCTGCACTACGCCGCGCTCTTGGGCTCCACTGTTCAATTTCTGGGAAATGGCCTACAAGGCTATGGACGACATCTGCACACATAGATGACACAGGGGCATGACTAGGTGTACTTGGCACTCTACAGGGGTGGGCTGGGGTGCCACATGGCCTGCCTTACAGAGGGGCCTTGCCTACGGAACTCGCCCTGGCCTAGGGAAACCCACAGCCCAGCTCCCCCACCCAGACACCTCCACTGCGCACAAAGTCAGCAGAATGAGAGTGTACTCACCCCCTTGTGCCTGCTGTGATGCCCTCAAGCGTCCATCCAACTCCGGGTAGGCCACCGCCAGGATCCTGAACATCAGGGAGGTCATGGTGCGACGGGCACCCCTCCCACGTTGGGAAGCCATCCCCAGCTGAGCCTCCGCCGTCTTCTTGCTCCAGCGGCAAATGTCCTCCCATCTTTTCCGGCAGTGGGTGCTCCGTCTGTGGTAGACCCCCAGGGTCCGGACGTCCTTGGCGATGGCACGCCAAATATCTTTCTTCTGGTGGGCGCTGACCTACATGAAATGTACAGGGGAAAAAGAGATGTTATTACCAACTGCACCGTCAAAGTGATTGGCCCCCATCCCTAAACTTGCCATGTGGCACATGCATTCACCGTCTTTCATGCACGCCGCACTCTCCCCCCTTCCTTCTTACATCCAGCCCTCTCCACACAGGCATAGCCCATACAAAATGCTCCCTGTGTACTTACCTGTTTGTCTGGAGGACCGTAGAGTAGCGTGTACTGGGGGAGGACCCCATCCACGAGCTTCTCCAACTCCTCCCATGTGAAGGCAGGGGCCCTTTCCCCAGACACTCGAGCCATTGTCTCTTCCAGACCGAGGTCACAGCAGCACTTGCAGTGTAGGTCCTCTACTGTCGAAGATCAGGTATCGAGTGATTGAACAGATAGAAAATGGCAGTCACGTCTGCGGTGGTGCGTACCGTCACCGCCGGCGTACATCGCCATTGGCTCCTGGGACCCATAGGGTCCAATGTTAATCAATGCAGCATTGCGCCGCGGTCTTCGACCACCTACCGCGACGGTGTACAACGCCAGCGCAGTTACCTCACATCCCATTGTCCCACTTTACATGTCAGGCAGCCGCCATTTCAGGAGCCCACATGGCTTCATTTCCAACTGCGTCACACATACCTGGGCCTAGACTCAACACACATACAGGGCACCTTTTGTGTATGATTGGTGTTCTGTGTAGACTGTGGGTACGTACCTCTGAGTTGTTTGACTCTGTGCTCGCTGTTGTCCTTCATAGGCACCGTCCGCTGGGACATGTGAGGAGATGGCGGCATCCTCCGGTGTACCGACTGTTGGTGGACCTGTCGACAATGGAGGAGCGACATTTGATTATCACACACAGGCTTGACCGTGCCACAATCCAGGAACTGTGTACCCAGTTGGAGCCAGACCTGATGTCAGCAATCCGCCATCCCACAGGAATCCCCCCTCAAGTGCAGGTGCTGTCAGTGCTCCATTTCCTTGCAAGTGGGTCATTTCAAACAACAGTGGCCATAGCATCAGGGATGTCCCAGCCTATGTTTTCAAACGTATTGTCCAGAGTGTTGTCTGCCCTTCTGAAACACATGCGGAGCTCCATCGTTTTCCCTCAGGTGGAGGATTTGCCTACAGTGAAAGGGGATTTCTATGGCCTGGGACACATCCCCAACATCATAGGTGCCATTGATGGGACACATGTGGCTTTGGTACCCCCCCACAGGAGTGAACAGGTGTACAGAAACCGGAAGAGTTATCATTCTATGGATGTACAGATGGTCTGTTTGGCCGACCAGTACATCTCCCATGTGAATGCCAAGTTCTCTGGCTCAGTCATGACGCCTACATCCTGCGGAATAGCAGCATCCTTTATGTGATGGGTCAACTCCAGAGGCACCGTGTGTGGCTATTAGGTGAGCACCTGGAAGCAAGTCAGTGGGAATGGTTGTCTGGGTCTGGAGATATCCATCCAGGTTAGTGCGTGTCTAACAGTTGTCCATCACCATTTGCAGGTGACTCTGGTTACCCCAACCTGTCATGGCTCCTGACCCCAGTGAGGAATCCCAGGACAAGGGCAGAGGAACTCTACAATGAGGCCCATGGGCGAACTAGGAGGGTGATCGAGTGGACCTTCGGCCTCCTGAAGGCCAGGTTCAGGTGCCTCCATATGACAGGTGGATCCTTATTCTACTCACCAAAGAAGGTGCGCCAGATCATTGTGGCCTGCTGTATGCTTCATAACTTGGCTTTGCGACGACAGGTGCCATTTTCTGCAGGAGGATGGTCCAGATGGCGGTGTTGTTGCAGCTGTGGAGCCTGTGGACAGTGAAGATGAGGAAGCAGAGGAAGAAGACATGCACAACAGGGACTCAGTGATCCAGCAATATTTCCAGTGAGACACAGGTAAGAGTACAGACCTGCCTACTACATGTACTTTAACACTACTACCTCTCTACTGTGTGTCTTTTTCACCCAGTGTATGGCCACTGAGTTTTCACTTTCCCTTACGATTTCACAGATGTGGGTCCCACTGTGTGACATCTGCTTAGATTCCTCATGGACTAGAGCTGTGTGACATAGGTATGTTGACATTAAACTTGAAAGAGCATTTTGTCACTGTAATTGCTAACACACTATTTCGAAATCACAGACAGACTCCAGATTGTTTTGTGCTTTAAGGGTGTTTATTTAAGTGCTCAATATTGGAGGGGGTAGTGAAATGGTGAGGGGTGATGGCAGAGGAATGTCCATGGCAGAGTCCAGTCTATTAGTCTCACAGGTGCATTGCCCAAATGGGCATAGGAAGTGAAGCTGGGGCAGTTTAAGGATGGACAGGGTGACAAAGTGGGACAGTAGGATGACAATCAGGGTGGTCTCATTTCTTGGCAGGGGTCTTGGCATCGTGCTCTGTCTTTGTCCTGGATCTCAGGGACCGTTTGCGGGGTGGTTCTCCCTCTGCAGGGGGTGGGGTGCTGGTGTGGTGGTCCTGTGGCAGGGCATCCTGTCCACTAGCGCCGGCGGAGGTGGTGGGCAGTTCATCGTCCATGCTAGTGTCAGGGGCCCCTTGTAGTGCCACAGTGTCCCTCCTGGTGTTGAGTAGTTCCTTCAGCACCCCTACAATGGTGCCCAGGGTGGAGCTGATGGTTCTGAGTTCCTCCCTGAAGCCCATATACTGTTCCTCCTGCAGGCGCTGGGTCTCCTGAAACTTGGCCAGTACCGTTGCCATCGTCTCCTGGGAGTGGTGGTATGCTCCCATGATGGAGGAGAGGGCCTCGTGGAGAGTGGGTTCCCTTGGCCTGTCCGCCCCATGACGCACATCAGCCCTCCCAGTTCCCCTGTGTTCCTGGGCCTCCGTCCCCTGGACCGTGTGCCCACTACCACTGCCCCCAGGTCCCTGTTGTTGTTGGAGTGGTGGGTTATCCTGGGTTCCCTGTAGTGGTGGACACACTGCTGATTGACGTGTCCTGGGGACGGAGGTATGGGCCCAATGGGGGGGTGCTGTGCTGGTGTTTCCAGAGGGTGGAAGCTCTGTAGTGGCCTGTGTCTGTGTGATGGGAACCGATTGTCCCGAGGTCCCCGATGGGCCGGGCTGGTCATCTAGATCCAGTTGGACAGAGGTGCTGTCATCACTGTGGGCCTCTTCTGTTGGTGGTGTGGACATGTGTGGACCCTCCTGTCGGGTGACGTTGGGTAGGGGTCCTGCATGGGTATAAAAGGATGGTTATTACATCTGTGTGTGTCATGGTGTGCAATGGGTGGGTGACCGTGTACCCCAGTGTTTGCATTCCTGTGTGGGACCTTGTGTGAGGATGGTTTAGGGGGTTGTATGGGTATGTGCAGTGGGCATGCTTTAGTGATGTGTGTCCATGCTTTGTTGTTGCATGCAGGGCTTGGTGTTGGGATGGGTGGTTTGTGATGTTGGGACATATGTGAGGAGTTGGGGTGCTGGGGGTGAGGGTGGGGGTATGAGATAGCATGCAGGTAGGGTAGGGGTTGTAATAGTTAAGATTTGTCTTACCAGAGTCCATTCCTCCAGCTACTCCTGCGAGGCCCTCAGGATGCAGAATCGCCAAGAAGTGCTTCTCCCATGTTGTTAGTTGTGGGGGAGGAGGTGGGGGTCCGCCGCCAGTCCTCTGAACCGCCAGGTGGTGTCTTGAGACCACGGAACGCACCTTCCCCCGTAGGTCGTTCCACCTCTTCCTGATGTCCTCCAGATTTCTTGGGTGCTGACCCACTGGGTTGACCCTGTCCACTATTCTTCGCCATAGCTCCATCTTCCTTGCAATGGAGGTGTGCTGCATCTGTGCTCCGAATAGCTGTGGCTCTACCCGGACGATTTCCTCCACCATGGCCCTGAGCTCCTCCTCCGAGAACCTGGGGTGTCTTTGCGGTGCCATGGGGTGGTGTAGGTCATGTGTGGGGTGGAGTGTGTGGTGATATGTGGGGTGCTATGTAGTGGTGTGTTGTGTGAGGTGTGTGGAGGTTGTGTGGGTGATGGTGTTGTGTGCCTGTGGATGCTGTTGTTCTTGCTGGTGCTCTCTCTCTCTGGCCTTCTTTCTGAATTTTTTGTTGTGGGGGTTTGTGGGTGATGTGGGTGTGTGTTTTATATTGTAATGGGTGTGTGGGAGTGGTGTGTGTATGTGTATCAGGTGTGTGTATTTGGAATTGTCCAATGTGGCTGTGTTTTGTAAAAGTGTGTGTATTGTGAGCGCAGCGGTGTGTACCGCCAATGGAATACCGCGGTTGAAAGACCGCCGTGTGGATTCGTGTGTCGTGATAGTGTGGGCGTATTTCTGTTGGTGTGACGGTGGAGGATTTGTTTTCGCCAGTTTATCACTGACCTTTGGTGTGGCGGACTTGTGTGGGTGTCTGAATTATGGCGGATTCCGACATGTGGGTCATAATAGCTGTGGCGGAATTCCGCGGCCACGGCGGTGTGTTGGCGGTCTTCTGCACGGCGGTAAGCGGCTTTTACCGCCAATGTTGTAATGAGGGCCTATGTTGCTTATATTCTCTCGAATATTCCCTGTAGTGTTGGGTGTTCAATCCCCTACGTATTATATTCCGTTACGACTTAGTTTGTTTTGCTGTTGGGACTGAGTTCGCTCCTTAGTGGGCCTTGTGTTAGTCGTGGTTTGGACAGAATGTTATCACAGTCCTAGGGGGTTGCTGGGGGTTTTTGCTTTGGGTTTGTATGTTTGTTTTTATTGTGTTGTTTTTCTTTAACGAAGGTACATTTGGCACTGTATGCTCTGGTATGTGCTTGAAACGAGAGGCCCAAAACACCTGCTGGGGGTGGGAGCTCTCTTCAAATATGTGCCCAGACAGGCCCTCATGGTATTTCAGATTAAGCTGCTTACATGGAAAGTGCAGGGCTTCTCCACCCTCTCTAAACGCTATAATGTTCCCAAATACCTGAAGCGTGGGGGTGCAGATTGCGTTCCTGCAGGAGACCCACCTCACGGGCCCTGAGGGTTTGACCTTGCACACAATATGGAAGGAAAACTATGCTACAGTTTATTCGGCTTTTGAATGGAAAGTATTGGTTTTGAACATGGCCTGGGGTGCCTTTCCCGTTGCACAGAGCATTATCTGATCCTCATGGACGATATGTGTTGGTGCTGGGTTGGTTGGCAGGGACGTTGCCCTCTTAAATATTTGTGCACTGAATGTAGACCAATCTACCTTCTTGAATAGTTTGGCCCAGCTATTACAGTTGATGACCTCCTACTTGCGGATACTGAGGGGTGACTTTTATTGTGTGACTGATCTGGGGCTAGCTAGGTCTCCTCTGCCTGTGCGTACAGCACCGGTGCATAAACTGGCAGAGGCTTCGCGCTCCTGAATTACACAGTGGGCCCTTATTGATTGTTGGAGAGCATGGAACCCAGATGCCCGTGAATATTCCTACCGCTTTGGCTTACATGCTCTGGAAGTGTGGCTTGACTGAGTTGAGTGTTGTGGGTTGTTGCATGGTAAGGTGGTTTCTGCAGAGTCTTTAGCAAACACATATTCCGAATACTCCACTTTGCTGTGTTCCTTCCTATGTTCCCCACCCAGGCTAAGGGCTAAGGGCACTTGAGTCCTACATTGCTCGAGGACCCCGCATTTCTAGCCTCCATGCGCGAGCAGATGTCTACCTTTTGGCTTGATAATAAGGGGTCGGCATCCTCGCTGGGAGTGGAATGGGAGGCCATGAGGGTGTGATTCGGGACTTCTGTATTTCTAGCATGGTCGGGGTACGTGCTAAACCACATTCCGACATACAGTGGCAGGAGGCAGTCTTTGAAGGTCTGCTCCGGACCCTGGAAAGCACTCCGGAGGGTAGGGAGAGTATTTTGGAGGCACGGGTGCTGCTATTGGCCCTTGTTGACTGCCTACAGCTCTTTGATTATAAAAACTACATGCACAAGGCTCACGCAGAGAGAGAGAAAAGTCAGGCAGAATGTTCGCCTGGCTTTTACAGAGGGCATACTGTTCCTCAGGTGAGGATGTAATCATGCAAGAGGCGATTTATGCTGCATTCCTTTGTTATTATCGGGACCTGTACTCTGCTACAACTAGGGTTAGTTAGGTCGATATGCTTAATTACATTGCTGATTCCTCACCAGGGGCCATGGGACCGGAAGTGGCGGATTGTTTGGGTGGGGACATTAAAGAACAGAAAGTCTGGAGCACAATTAAGGAGATGGGGAGGAAAAGGTCCCTAGGCTAGATGGTCTCCCCATAGAATTTTATGTGATATATGCCATGGACCTGGTCTCCAGATTGGTGGCCCTGTATAACTACTCCTGGGCACAGGGGTTACTCCTTCCCTCCCTGCGTGAGGCAGCGATAGTATCATTGCTCAAGAAGGACATGGACCAACTCCTCTTGGATTTGTAATGCTATTCCCTATTGATGCTTAACGTTGGCTAGTGGATACTCATTAATTTACTTGCTGATTGGTTATTACCACGTATGTGTACCCTGGTCCACCCTGACCAAATCGTCTTTCACTCTAATCGTAGCACTATGCCCAAAATTACTCGCCCTGGACCAGTGAGAGCACATTCCACCAGACTCTCTAATCATATCCATACGTATCAGAAACGCATTTAACTCTCTCTGGTGGGAGTTCTTATATGGCACTCTACTTGGCATGGGTTGTGGGCTGCCCTTCATTAAATGGATGAGACTCCTTTTTACAGACCTGCTGGTTTGGGTCCATACCGGTTCAGTGATTTGGGAGGCATGTGCAGTGAATCATGGTGCCAGGCAAGGATGCCCGCTACTGCCATTGCTATTTGCATTGGCCCTGGAACCTTTTTGCACGGACGATAGAGTAAGGGGCTTCCTATCGGGATTTACCCCTTTTTTTACGATTGATTTTACCTTTAATTGTAAGCGGAGGACATGTACTATACATGCAAGGTGGGGACTCAGATCTGGATTGGAGGTGAACTGGAGTAAATCCTGTATCTACCATCTAAGAAGATTATGTAGGGCATAGGCCTATATCGACCACCCCAACTCTACAATGGGAACAGGTGGCTATTCGCTGTCTTGGGGTGGCAATCTATTGTACTATATATTCCCTATATGAGGGAAACCAGTGCTGTGCTATTGCTGTCCTGAGACACTTAGTAGCTTTTTAGACCTCCCATCCGCTATTGGTGGGTGGCAGGGAAGCAATTTCTAAGATGTTAGCTTTGCCTCACCTCTTTTACATCTTTGCCTTTCTCCCCATCAAGATCCTAAGGAGATTTTTCAGAGATTTGGCAAGTCTCATGATGATGTTGTATTGGGAAAACTCCCAGCGCCGCATGGCGCTGCAGAGTCAGCCTTTACAACTTGAGGACGGGGGGTTGGGTGCTCCGGATTTTGAACTTTATTATTTAGTGGTGCAAATGCAGTGGGTTTCGTGTTGGAGATCTGCACTATGGAACGGAATGGGCTGTGGTGAGCTTGGACAACCTTCCAGAAGTGTTTGACCAGTATCTTGCTGAAACCTAGACCAATTTACCTAATCCTTAACACCGATATATTAATGCGAATGGCGCTCTTTGTTTGGGCCAGGGCACTGCAACGAATGAGCACTAGACTCCCCTATTCCTCTGAGTTACCTTTGCTGGTTACTTGACATTCAGGACAGTTAATGGGTTGGTCAGGACTACACTGCTGGATGGAACAGGGGCTCACTATCTTGGACGATTTATTTGTGGAGGGAGAATTCTGTCATTTCTCTGCATTATAGGAGACATATGACCTGCTGGTAGGGCATTTTGTACTCTGTGGATCTCTGTTGCACAGAACAAATGATTGATGGGGCCGTGGCACTGGAGAACAGCCAGAACACAAGTGCCTGTGATATGTCTTTCTAATAACAGGTTGGAGAAAGGTGGTCACTTTATAGAGCAAAGTTGGTTGAGTGCAACTAGATCTCACACTTTTGAGACAACATTTGGAGGAGGACCTGGGAACACCACTGACTGACTAGGCATGGATAAGGGTTTTGGAATGTAAAAATAGTATCTGGGAAGGCCTGTTTCAAACTCATTCAGTTCTATTACCATCATAGGGCGTACCTCACTCTTCCACGCCTCCATTCTATGTTTTCCGGTGTATCTTAGGCGTGTCCCCATTGCCTAGTGGAAGATGCAGTCTTTTTTCACATGGTCTGGTCTTGCCCTTTGTTATCGTTATATTGGTCCACCATCTTCTGGGTTGTTTGTCGAGCCACTGAGAGGACTTTTGTATTACCCCCAGATGTGCTTACTGAGCCTTCACGCCTGCAGTGCAGCCCTTAAGGAGACAGACAGATTCCTAGACTTGGTACTTGTCGTGGCTCACAGACAACTGACCATGAGTTGGAAATCACCTCGAGGCCCCAAAGTGTATAAATGGAGATTGCATTTATGACATGGGTCGACTGTGAGAGAAGGGTTATACAGAGGGAGAAGGCTGGGGGTATGCTGGATCCCTATTTTGCTTGAGTGGGATGCTATAATGGTGGCTTGCCCCAAGCTGGGCCTGGATGGCCAGTTTGTGGAACCAGAACCATTGTCTGGGGCCCCCTCTCCCTCCTCTGCCTAGTGCAAAGTGCGGCTGATGCCACAGTTTGACTCATGTACAAAATGGACTGCACTGAACTGATAAACTGTAAGCACTGTGCTTAGGTTGACTAGATAGACGACTTCTGAGGTGGCTGAATGTGGCTGTGGAACTTTGTGGGCATTTTGCTAATATGTCCGAATTAAGGTTACGCTATCTTAACTGATACCTTCCAACTGATGCATTCTATAAGTATATTTTATTATGCCAAGTGACCCACTACCTTTATGCATATCACCCTTTACCACTGCTTACAATGCCTATTGTACCTTTCTTGATTATTTTGAGTTTCTGTGTTTCATCTCATTTCATATAAAAAAAATAAAAAAATGCAACTACCAGACACCTCTGCTCAGCCTGACTCCTACCCACACACAACTCTAGCATGTGCAGAGCTAGATATGGCAGTCATGCCTTCCACCTCACTTCTAAAGCCTGTAATGACCTGCTCCTGCACATCACAGCCTCCTCCTCTGTTCTTGAGTTGCTCAAGGCCTCATATTCTACGTTAGGTTTGTCTAAATAATTATTATGCATTATAAGTGAATAGCAACACAACAAGCTGTAGCTTAAGGGTAATTGCATGCAAGTCAAACTTTCAGAAACAGAAGTAGGTACGTGAGTACAAATAAAACAATCAGACAAATTAATTATGCCTCCGTAACTCTTTAACAAATTAATTCAAGAGATTTCTTCCAATTCTTTTTCATAACAATGTTGTAAATTATGATGTTCGGTAGTATAGAGACATTTTGGCCATTAGTAATGTGTAGAAGCTATTCACCAGGAGGATATGTATCTACAAATACACCAGTATGTGCAGTACCAATGAAAATCATACAAATTGATTTGGAAGGGCATGCACATTCTTTCCTTTCTTGAATATATTCTCTTCAATTATATTATGTTGTTTTGTTTAGTGCACTAATCATCCAAGAGGGTATCCAGGCACTTGGGCAGTAGTGTGATCCTCAAGGTGCTTATACAAAGAGCCAGGTCTTCAGTTTCTTGAAGAACTCAAGAAGCAAGAAGGAGACTCTGATGTGTTGAGGGAGGTTGTTCCATGTCTTGGATACGATGTAGGAGAAAAACTTGTTACTTAACTGTAACTTTTGCTCTCCAGTATTGGTATCTTTCATAGATTTACATGCTTGAATCATTTCCGTCAACAAGGTGGGAGTCCCATTGTCCTATTCTAAAGCAGAGGAAGTAGCGTTACATAGCTTACAATGGCAGAGGATGTTGACTTTTATAGCTTATCTGTACAAAGAACCAAACTCCAGCTAATGAGGCAATAGGACCCTCTACAACACTCCCAGCAGAGGTGTCTTCCCTCTTCGGATTTTCAAGCACTAGTGGGAAAGTCATAATTTCCCAATAAGGAGAACCTCTAAGGGGAGGAGGGTGGGTTGCATGTGAATCTATGAAAGATACCAATACTGGAGAATGAAAGTAACAGGTAAGTAACATGTTTTTTTCTCTAGTATTGGATCTTTCATAGATTCACGTGCTTGAATCAGAATAGTAAGCAGTTACATACCACAGCTTGCAAAATCACGTTATATAACGCAATAGCAGATGGTGGGAACAAAAAGATATGATTTATGAGATAAGGTTCACCTTATTGGAAAAGATGGTGAATTAGACCTTGGCCCATGGCTACATCACTGTTCTATGCTGAATCTAGGCAATCGTGACGGTGAAAGTATGTCTACTCTTTCAAGTTGCAGCACAGAATATATTTTTGTCAGGTACTTCAACAAACAGAAACTGCTCATGTGGAGTATGCGTTAGTCCTTTCCCTCAAAGGCCTGCTGGCCTTAGAATAACAGAATTGAATGCAGGTTGAGATCCATCTTGTTATGCTGGCCTTGGAAACCGGACCTCCCTATGGTTTCCATAAGCCACAAATATCTGGTCCACAGCTCGTGAAAGCTTTGTATGGTGTAGATAGAACTTCAAGCATCTTTTCACATTTAGAGTGTGCAAAATTCTTTCTGCAGCTATCTGTGAATTCGGGAAAAAAGTCTCAAGTGCCACAGCTGCATTGAGATGGAAATTAGTTGGAACTTTATGTAGGAACTTGAGATTGATCTGGAGAATGACAGTATTATTGTAAAATTGCAAGAAAGGTTCCATTTTCGTGAACGCCTGGAGCTCACCCCCTATTCTCGCGGAAGTGAGAGCTAAAAGCAATGCCAATTTCCAATTTATAAACTTGAATTCTGCCCTGTGGATAGGCTTGAAAAGGAAAACTCTATTAGCCGCCACAACACTGTATTTACTGCTAGGTTGGTGGACTGTTTTTATAAGAGGGGAAAACCCTGAATAAACCTTTAATAAATTGTGTGATTAGTCTGTTAGGCTACCGAGAAGGAGCTTCTGAAGTTCTTCTATGTCTTGATATGGCCGCCAAATGCACTTTGATAGAGGAATGCACTATGCCAGATCTGGATAGAGAAAGCAGGTATTGCAAAACCTGTTCTGGAGGTGATAGAATTGGAATAACATTTGAACTTTGGCACCATAGACAAAAGCACTTCCATTTGAGGTGACTTATTTTGTTCGTAGTATCAGCTCTGGCATTTGCAGGAATATCCCTGCACTTCTCTGGAATGTCTACGTGTTGAAATTTATGGTATTCAGGAGCCAGGCTGATAAGTGAAGGGAAGTCAGGTTTGGATGAAGGGCCTGCTCATGGTTCATTGACAAATAATCCTCCCAAGACTCCAGTTGAATGTGGTCATCCTCCAAAAACAGTAGAAGTTCTGTGAACTAGTGTTGCTTATCCAGCACAGTTTTCTTTTAATTTTCCTGAGAAGCCTGGGAATAAGAGGGATCAGGGGAAAGAGGTACACATAGATCCTTGACCATCTTATCAAAAGCATATTTCCCCACTGCCCTTTTTGAGGACCCCGGCTTGCCTAAAAGCAGCATTTTGGATTTTGCTGACATGCAAAGATGACTAGTAATGGCTTGTCCCATTATTGGAATATGGCATTTAGAATGGACAGATTTAGTTCCCATTCATGACTGCTCTGAGTTGTTCTGCTTAACCCCTCGGGTGCCCTGGACGAGCTGGTCTCGCCCTCGGCCAGGGTTGCTGTGTGCAGAGGACGAGACCAGCTTCTACTACACCCAGCCCACGGGGGGAAGCGCTATTGGTCCCCGTGGGTCTCCCACCCTCCTCCCATGGGCAGGGATTGAAGGGAAATCGCTTCCCCTTCCACCCGACCCCCGTGACATCTGATGACATCAGCGTGCAATTGCACGCTGTCCTCATCAGAGGTCGCCCTCATCATGCTTGAAGCTGAGTTCCAGCATGATTGGAAGAGCAATGCTTGCATTTCTCTTCCGATCGGGGGTGGGGGTGGGCAGAGAGACATGGAAGGAAACAAAAGGCCTTTCCTTTTCTTTCATGTCTGTCTGGGAATTTCTGCAGCCCAATCGTGAAGCGATCGGGCTGCAGAAATGCCCACTAGACACCAAGGAGTTTTTTAAAGACCTTTTCTGCCCGCTGGGGGCGGATAAGCCTATTGTAATTAGGCCAATCTGCCCCCGGGGGGGCAGAAACCTCTAGGCACTAGGGATTTTTTTTTACACGTGGCAAGGGTCACTCCCCTGGGGAGCAAATTGTTTTTAGGCTGTTTCTGCCCCTCTTGAGGGCAGATGTTCCTATTTTCATTAGGCCAATCTGCTTCTAAGGGGGCCAGAAACCACTAGACACCAGGGATTTTCTTTTGCGCCCATTTCACGGAAGGAGAGCGACCCCTTAGGCAAGGGTCGCTCCCCAAGGGGGCAAATCTATTTTAGGCCATTCCTGCACCCTTTGGGAGGAAGATCAGCCTATTTCTATTAGGCCGATCTGCCCCCATGGGGGTGGGGGGGTGGGCAGAAACCACTTAACACCAGGGATTGATGTGTGTTTTTTGTTTGGGGGTGGGGCAGCTGTTTGGGCAAGGGTCACTCCCCATGGGGGCACATTACTGTTGGCCATTTTTGCCCTCCTTGGGGGCAGATTAGCCTATTTTTGGAAGGTCCATTTGCCCCCAAGGGGGACAGAAAGCCCACCAGAGACAAGGGAAGATTTTTTTTTTCAAAAAAAGAGGGTGGTAGTATGGCCATACCCCCACCCCAAATAAATGGGGACAAAGATGTTCTGCTCACTGGTGGGCAGATGGGGCAATTACACCTGTTCCACTCCCCGGTGAGGCAGAAAGCCTACTAGATGCCAGGGAATTAAAACAAAAAAATAAGTAGTGGAGTGGTGGCTACCAACCAGTATGGGCATGGTTATGCCCCCACACCCACACTAAAAGATCTTATCCTAACTGCAAGCAAGAGGACGTTTGATTATTTGGGGTTTTGGTTTTACATTTGGGCCATGAGAGCTTGTCTAACTCTCAAAATCGTCCCACTTGGAATGGTGAGGGCTGAACTTTTTGGCCTTTGGGACGCTGCCATGTAGAAAAATCTACGAGACCTAGACACATCTGAAAACTAAACATCTGGGTGAGTCCAGCGTGGTGCGCTTCACATGCACCCACATCATTTTCCTATCCACAACCCTCTGCAAACCTCCAACTTTGCTTGAAATCACACATTTTCCCCACATTTTTGTGATGGAACCTTCCGGAATCTGCAGGAATCCACAAAATTCATATCACCCAGCATTGACGCATCTATACCGATAAAAATTCTGCCCCACTTGCCAGCCTAAAAACGTTTTGTTTCAAACTGCCCTTTTTGACCCGCTTTAGTTCCCCCTCAATTTCTACACGTTTTTGGCTCTTCCCTGTCACAGGCACTTGGCTCACCTACACAAGTGAGGTATCATTTTTATCAGGAGACTAGGGGGAACGCTGGGTGGTAGGAAATTTGTGCCGGTGCAGTGATCCCACACAGAAATGTGTGAAAAAAGTAGTTTTTTTAGCTAAATTTGAGGTTTGCTGAGGATTCTGGGTAAGAAAACACTGGGGGATCCACGCGAGTCACACCTCCCTTGGCTCCCTGCGGTGTCTAGTTTTCAGAAATGTCTGCTTTTGGTAGGTTTTCCCAGATGGCTGCTGAGCCCAGGACCAAAAATGCAGCCCCCCCCCCCACAAAAACAGGTGATAATTTTGATGTGTCCATGTAGTGTTTTGGGGTATTTCCTGTTGCGGGCACTAGGCCTACTCATACAAGTGAGGTACCATTTTTATCGGGAGACCTGGTGGAACGCTGGGTGGAAGGAAGTTTATGGCTTCCCTCAGATTCCAGAACTTTGCAGCACCGAAATGTGAGGAAAAAGTGTATTTTTGGCCAACTTTGGAGGTTTACTAAGGATAATGGGTAACAGAACCTGGTGAGAGCGCCACAAGTTACACCATCCTGGATTGCCCTAGGTGTCTAGTTTTCAGAAATGTCTAGGTTTGCTAGGTTTTCCTAGGTGCTGGATGAGCAAGAGGCCAAAATCCACAGCTAGACACTTTGCAAAAAAACAGGTCAGTTTTCTTTGGGAAAATGTGATGTGTCCATGTTGTCTTTTGGGACATTTCCTGTCGCGGGCATTGGGCCTAACCACACATGAGGCACCATTTTTATTGGGAGACTTGGGGGGGATTATGGGTGGAAGCAAATTTATGGCTCCTCTTTGATTCAAGAACTTTCTATCACCAAAATGTTAAGAAAAAGTGTTTTTTTGCCAAATGTTGAGGTTTGCTAAGGATTCTGGGTAACGGAACCTAGTGAGAGTGCCACAAGTTACCCCATCCTGGGTTCCCCTAGGTGTCTAGTTTTAAAAGATGCACAGGTTTGGTAGGTTTTCCTAGGTACCGGCTGAGCTATAAACCAAAATCCACAGCTAGGCAGTTTCCAAAAAACACATCAGTTGTCAATATAAAAATGTGATGTGTCCATGTTGCGTTTTGGGGTGCTTCCTGTCATGGGCACTAGACCTACCAACACAAGTGATGTACCATTTTTATCGGGAGACTTGTGGAAATGCTGGGTAGAGGGAAGTTAGTGGCTACCTCAGATTCCACAACTTTACAGCACTGAAATATGAGGAAAAAGTGTATTTTTTTTTACACTTTTTGAGGTTTGCTAAGGCTTCTGGGTAACAGAACCTGGTGAAAACACCACAAGTTACTTCATCCCGGGTTCCCCTAGGTGTCTAGTTTTCAGAAATGTCCAGGTTTGTCAGGTTTTCCTAGGTGCCAGATGAGCTAGAGGTCAAAATCCACAGCTAGGCCCTCTGCAAAAAACAGGTCTTCTTTGGAAAATGTGATGTGCCATGTTGTGTTTTGGGGCATTTCCTGTTGCGGGCACTAGGACTACCCACACAATTGAGGTACCATTTTTATCGGGAGACTTGGGGAAATACTGGTTGGAGGGAAATTTGTGGCATCTCTCAGATACCATAACTTTCTATCATGGAAATGTGAGGAAAAGGTGTTTTTTTGCAAAATTTTAAGGTTTGCAAAGGATTCTGGGTAACAGAACCTGGTGAGAGCCCTACAAGTCACCCCTTCCTGGATTCCCCTAGGTGTCTAGTTTTCAAAAATGCACAGGTTTGGCCGGCTGAGCTAGCGGCCAAAATCCACACCTATGCACTTTCCAAAAAACACCTCAGATTTCAATGTAAAAATGTGATGTGTCCATGTTGAGTTTCCTGTTGCGGGCATTAGGCCTACCCACACAAGTGAGATACCATCGGGAGACTTGGGGGAACACAAAATAGAAGAACAAGTGTTATTGCCCATTGTCTTTCTCTACATTTTTTCCTTCCAAATGTAAGACAGTGTGTAAAAAAGACATCTATTTGGGAAATGCCCTGTAATTCACATGCTAGTATGGGGACCCCAGAATTCAGAGATATGCAAATAGCCACTGCTTCTTAACACATTATTTTGGGCTCATTTTGGAAATACAAAGGTTTCCTTGATACCTATTTTTCACTCTTTCTATTTCACCAAATGAATTACTGTAAACCTGCAATACAATGATAACCCATTGCAAAGTGCAGCTCCTTTATGGGCTCTGGGTACCTAGGGTCCTTGATGAAACTACAAGCCCTATATATCCCCGCAACCAGAAGAGTTCAGCAGACATAACAGTGTATTGCTTTCAAAAATCTGCCACAGATGGAAAAAGTTGTAGAAGAAAACGTGGACAGACTTAGCTCTTTTTGGCTGATATCTTGGACTCCTCCAGGGGAACCCACAAACTCTGGTTACCTCTAAAATCCCTGGGATGTTGGAAAAAAAGGATGCAAATTTGGTGTAGGTAGCTTATGTGGACAAAAAGTTATGAGGGCCTAAGCACGAGCTGCCCCAAATAGCCAAAAAAGGGCCTGGCAGCAAAGGGGTTAAAGTATCCGCCAGACTGTTGCTGAACCTCAGTAGATGTTTGGCCCTTAGAGTCCCAAGTTGCACTTGCTGAGAAATAGAGCATACTGTATCAGCTAAGCACTTGCAGTAATCCAAGATCAAATCATCAGTAATGTTCACAAGAGCTCCAAACTGTGTTCGAGGAATCCTGTTGGCCCTTCCCATTAACACTTTGTGGACACTGTGATTTTCTTCAGAGTTCATCTCATACTTAGTAACACAAAGGGAACTGCATCCGGCTGTTTCAGATAAATGGATGAAAACACGTTTTCCAGCTTGCCTTTCAAAACACCAGTTTCCCTCTCTACCATACCTGATGCTTCAGGGTGATTACTAAAATGGAACTCCTGATCAATACTTAATGCAGCACACTACATTTTCATGATGTTGTTCTTTAAATGTATTCTCATAACTGCCTCAAACAAACTTGGCCTTCCTAACATAGGGATCACCTCCCTCAATAATAGTTTGACAACTGTTAGTGCATCACACCTCCTTATTGGGTAAGCCACTTGGAAAACAGACAAATAATCACTGTAATGTACCTTAGACCATTACATGGTGGCATTTCTACAAAATGAACCTGTAGTCTTGTGAATGGACCTGTTGTTTTTCCTATATGACTCCTTATTACACACGTTTGGTATCCTGCATTGTTTGGTCGACATACTATGCATCTCTGACACAAACCCTGTGTAGTATTTTGAGAATGAAGACTAAACCAGTACATTTTGAAAAGCTCCACCATCATCTTCCACATGCTTAGGCCCATGCATCAATCTCGACAAATGCAGTAGCAGTGAACCTGGCAAGAGAAACTTCTAATCAGTGCACATGCAGCTTTATCCAACTTTTTCTTTTCCCTTTCAACATCTCATTGTGTACCACTCTTAATTCGTCAAGTGTTTGAACTGATACAGAAGTAAAGACATTTGCACTTTCTATAAAGTCTGAATTTTCTTTTGTTTCCATTGGCAGTGTTGTACTCATTGTAGCACAATATTTAGCAATTTCATCAGCAAATTTGTCACCGAGGTTACTAAGGGCCAGATGTAGGAAAAAGGGAAATTGCGACTTGCAATTTGCGAGTCCGTGCGACTCGCAAATTGCAAGTTGCAATTTGCCATGCAGAAAGGTGTCTCAGACACCTTCTGCGACTCGCAATGGGGTCGCAAAGACCCACCTCATTAATATTAATGAGGTGGGTCGCAGTTTGCGACCCCATTGCGAGAATGGGCACTCACGGGGATGGTGGCCTGCTGGAGACAGCAGACCCACCATGTCCGTGACTGCTTTTTAATAAAGCAGTTTTATTTTTCTATCTGCAGCCCGTTTTCCTTAAAGGAAAACGAGCTGCACTTAGAGAAAAAAAACGAAACCTTTTGTTTCGGTATTTTTCAGAGCAGGCAGTGGTCCATAGGACCACTACCTGCTCTGAAAAATTGTTTTTGTGATCATTCACAAAGGGGAAGGGGTCCCATGGGGACCCCTTTCCGTTTGCGAATGAGTTACCATCCACTTCAAGTGGATGGTAACTGCAAGTTCATTTGCCCGTTGCGAGTCGCAAATAGGAAGGGAACACCCATTCCTATTTGCGAGTCGGAAACGCATTTTGCGAGTCGGATCCGACTCGCAAAATGCATTTCTGCATCGCGGAGAGGCTTTTGCACCTCGCAAACGGCGTTTTTCGCCGTTTGCGAGTCGCAAAACCCTTGCTACATCTGGCCCTAAATCCTGTATTGCAATGAGTAATAAATGCAAAAACAACAGATGATGGACGGAATGCAGAACAAATCAAACATTCACCCCTAGTCACAGATCTGGGTTTAATCCATCAGTTTTTTTGCTTGCGTGAGTAGCAAAGTTTGCTTTTGAGGCTGAGGGCTAGGGCAGAGAGTGCCAGACCTTGCATGGTTCAGTTTCGTGTCCAGAGATCCCCTAGTAAACACATCCTGCACTACAAACCCCTGACGTCATGCTTGCCACCAAGAATGTGAAACCTGTGCATATCAGCAGTGGCTCCTTCAC
Organism: Pleurodeles waltl; assembly: GCF_031143425.1. Taxonomy (NCBI): domain Eukaryota; kingdom Metazoa; phylum Chordata; class Amphibia; order Caudata; family Salamandridae; genus Pleurodeles; species Pleurodeles waltl. The sequence goes on along the minus strand of NC_090443.1, from coordinate 318,015,837 downwards.
AACGGCAGAGGAGCATTGCGCCCAGACCAGCTGCAGTAGCTGCAAAGGTTAAAAAATAAAACAATAAAAAACATGTTTATTATCATTTTATTTTTCATGGGAGAAGGGCCATGGGGGATGACAGTGGTGTGCACCCCCCTCAGTGTTCATGTGGGTTTGGCTGGCTGTCTCAAGATGGCCAAGCCCACATGTGCACTGAGCTCTCTCCAACCCGAGCTGTGTTGCCAGTTGGAGACAGCAGGCACAGGCTCCCCGTCTGCCTGGGAGCGCAAATTGAGGGTGCTCAGGCCAATATTGACGCTGCCCTCATGCTGCCAGTAGCACGAGAGCAGCTTAAGGATTGGCTGCAGGGCAGCCTGGGAGCCTGTGTCTGACGAGCGGTGATGCTGGGATGCGGCAATTAGGTGATAGGCAGGTAAGGTTTTGTTTTTTCCTGTTTCTGTTTTGTGCAATTCCTCCCCCACCCTACCATTTTGCCCCTACACAAGCCACAACGGTGCAGATGTCTCAGACCATGCTAACCCAACCCCATACAACATAGCTAAAACACAGGGCAAGTACACCCTAGAGAACCAGCCCTGTGCAGTCACCCTCATGTAGCACATATTACTCCGGTGCAATATACTCTCCGGAAAATAGCAGGGGATGTGTCCTCATGCTGAAGACGGAGGACCCTTGCAAACCCCAGAAAATGGAGATCCTGTGCAAAATGTATGCAATGCAGATCTTTTGCAAGCTCTAGCGACAGGTCACAAGTAACAGGAACCCTGTGCAACTCCAGAGATCAGAAAACCAACCCGAGTGCCTCATGCAAAGTCTGTTCAGTGTGCATCTCATGCAGCTCCAGTAATTGTGCTTCCTATTCCGACCTCATGGACACAGCATCCTATGGAGGAGACCCTGGTGGCTGTATCCGAGAAGGCACCCCCTCTCTGGCCTAAAACCAGAGAAAGGGCTCTGTGAAAACCACACCCAGAACATTCCGAATACCTCCACTGCAGTCCAATGCTCGCGGGGCTCACTGTCCGTACATCTACCCCGGCTCCTCAATGTACTCATCTGCACCGGGCCCCGCGCAGTCTCTAGCCCTGCTCTTTCTGTGGACATTCTGTTCTATTCTGCATCTGCAGTGGAAGAGGCGAGGCCAAAGGCATAGTTCTAAAGAACTTATATAATTTTGCACGTTCTGCAGTGTAGCCAATGGATCTGGGGCCATTGTCTTACCCCATTTTGTGCCACAGAAATCATATGTTGTTGCACAGGGTTCATTTTAGGCACCACTTTGTCTTCTTAGCATACAATTTTACATTTAAAAGGCACATGCTTACATTAAATCCTCCAATTTCATCCTTTGTCACAAATGTGACAACCTCCAAATCTCACCATACCATTATTAACATTATTATTCTACATTTACGTCGAACACCACCACCACTTCTGGGAGGACCCTGCAACTGCACACCACCTCTTTGAAGTACCAATGCTTGCCCTCTATGCTGAAGAATTCAGTCTGTACCATAATCAATTTCTCCTTCGTCGATTTTGTTTTAGACTCACAATAATTACTAAAATTATTTGCATTGGCTAAGACTTCGCTTGCCATCACATCACACTCTGCTGAAGCTGCTAACTCAACTCCAGATGCAACCACAACACAAAAGCTGAAATAAAACCCCATGCATCTTCTGTCAACGAACCTTCCATCCCACTGTATTGTATCATCTTTTGAATCACGTTCAATTCAATTTAATAATTGGAGGACCATACTGAGCAACTGCTGTCTCCCTCACCGGTGAATATTCTATTACTGAAATTCCAGTCTCTGGACCCATCTCCAATTCACCAATGTCATTAGAAGGATGGGAGTAGTCACAGCCAACATCCATCCTTTTCATTCTGATCACTCTTTTTCTCATTTTTAACTTTTATTTCTTTTGATTTGTCCTTTACTGTATCATTGGCAATGACAGGAAATGTTTCCACTGTTTACTACACTTCAGTACACCACACCCTTTTCGCCAAACACAACCTAGTATCCATCCAATCATGCACAGCCTTACCCACCCGACCTTTCAACATTTTCTGCTGCACCTTCATATTTGCTACTAAATTCCATTAATTCAATGCTTCTAACTGCACACGTCTTTATTGTGGTTTCGTGCCAAACGATCTAAGTCTCACGTAAACAAGTTTCTTGAATGTAAATATACCATTCTCAGGAAATTGTAGCTTTTTGTCATTCGCAGTAGGTTTTTGTCACTCTTTAAACCATAAGAAAACATACATGCCAGAAGTTCAGGAACCGGACTTCCAACTGGTGGGTGAGTTTGCATGTCTGTCAGTGAGTTCTTTGTAGAGTTACTCAGATTTGCCCCCATTGTAATTTCAAACAAACACCACAATACACAGCGTTATGAAACATCAATGTAATCACAAAACAAATTGTTCAAACACAATAGTTTCTAAAACAAAAACAATAAACAATAAAACCTGTGTCTGTGTACTGAAAAACGGGACAGAAATCAAACTGGTCTCAAGAGGGAAGTAATACTATGAAGCTCTACCCAACCCCACACACAGTGAGCTAGGTTTCGACCAGTGATGACCTAAACTGGAATCAGTATAGCTTACCCTTGTGCACAGAATAAACACCACTATTCCATTCTTAATTAATGTTCACTCACAACTAGATTATTAAGGAACTCATGAACTCAAAAACTCTGGCATGACGCCACACCTATAAACCTCCACAGACACTACACATAACTTGAGTTCGCCAAAAATCCAATATCTCCTTATAAAATAGTGTCAAAACAAATCATCAACAATATTAAATAATGCACCTTTATTAACAGGCTATAATATGCTACATACCTTGCATGAAAGAATACCCAGAAGCAAAATACCAACACAATCAGCAAAACACACACTCACCTATTGCAAATCACATAACACACCCCTAATTAAATAAGGAGGGATGATGGGCAGGAAAGGTAGAATCTTGAACTTTAACACTGAACCAAGACCATTAACAGAACCTGCCCAACACGGCTTTTCCACTTCTCAGAATTTGTCGATTCATTCAAATATTATCACTAAAGAAAGCAAAAGTCATTAGAGCAAGGGAATTAACATAAAAACAAATTATCATAATTGCAATGTGCCTTTAAGAAATTAAGTGGCCACAGCACATCTGGTAAACCATCTCCTACAACATCCACCATTTTGCTGTCATTTTCAGGTGGCCAAGACGACGAAGAGTTGGTGGCTTACATCATTTCTTGGTGGCGGACACCACCAAAGATTCAGAAGGCAGTGTCTCTCTCAAGATCAGAGAATTGTAGTAGGATGAGTTTTACCTTTTCTCTTGTTGATAGTCAACTGGTTCAATGGAGGTGTGTGTCAGCAAGGTATGGTTCCAACAGCCTGATCAAGAAATGATCCAGGCTAGCATTTGGATTTAGTGAGGACCAAACGAATAAGATCATTGGCACTAATGGGAAAAATGGGAGTAAAGTAACCATTATCCCCAATATCAGTTATAAATGAAGTAAAGTATTAAACTTGAAGAAAAATATGATTAGAACTGAACAGCATGCAGATTTCTTAATTGAGTATGTGAAATCAGGAACTATTCCTGTGGGTCTTCGGGTAAGAAATTAACCAGGCTTGTTTGTAGAAAATAGAAAATTCCTTGAGACGTGGACCTTGATAGCAAATCGATGCAGTCGAGATTGGATGCTGTTGATCACTGAAACAGCACAGGAAGTAGTGGTTGTAGAGAGAAAGGAAACTGAGGAACTGGAAGCAAGTTTAAGGAATAATACTGCACTTGAGGAAGCCAAAAACTAAATATGGTGGTGAATGGTTACAAAGAGTATCTCACAAAAAAAAATACTTAAAAATAAAACTAAAGATCTAAACAGGTTTATCTGTGAGTTGACATAACCATACTTAAGACCAAATTATTATCAAGGCAAAAAAGATCAAATGTGGGAGCAGCCGATAAAAGAACAGAACATATATGAGAGGGGTGGTAGAAAACAAGTGACATTTTCATCATCAGGATCAAGTAGCGAGGAAGATGAATCAAGGAAGGAGATAAGCAGCAACCCAGTGAGAGATTATGAGATCTTTTATAGCAGATACAGAAACAGGGAAGAAAAAACAATGGGAACAGAGGAAGGGGCCACTTTATGAAGACCCAACCCCCTAGGAATATATTCAGATGAGGAGCCAGAAATATGGGAGGTAAGAAAAGCTCCTATTACCAACCTCTCCAATAGACCTTTAAGCACTATGGAGAAGAAAGTATTAGAAAGAGTTCTTAGTTTTGACCCCACAGCAGGTATTTATAAATTACAGATAGAGACCTGAGATCGTTTTTTAGAAAAATTAGAATTGTTTTTTTGAGTCTAAGGAGAACATTAATCATTCTGGTTTGTGACCCAGATCTACCTTCACTCCTACCATAGTACAAGTAGGTAAAAAACGTTGCCACTTTTGAACGAGTAGTGGAGATCAATGTCAACAAGATTTTAAATGAACCACATTATCAACCCAATAATCTATCTGTGAAACACAGGGAGGTTTTAAATGCTATGAAACAAGATGTGAAAATCACAATTAAACCAGCCGATAAAGGCGGGGAAGTGGTTGTTTTTAATACATGTGATTATGAGGAATGGGTATTGAGATTGCTAACAGTAGAGGAACATTATCAGAGGGTTCTGGTGACTAAATGGGAGAGTCTGAAAAAGGAAGTGGATTCCCTAATAGAAGAAGCAAAAAGGGAACAATGGAACAGTGAAGATGAATATAGATTCTTTATTAGTAAAAATGTTGTTGTTCAACCCTTTTATGGGCTTCCAAAAATTTACAAAGATGTTGATGATCCGCCCCTTAGACTTATTGTTCCCTGTACAGGATCTTTCTTGGAGCCCTTAAGTAAATATGCTGATAGATGTTTGGAACCCATAGTTCAACAACAAAGGTCATATGTTAGTGATTCAGCTCATATGATCTCTATGGTGGAAGGTATAGAATTAAAAACAAAAAAACAGTTCCTGATGACCTTTGATATAGAGGCCTCATATACTAACATTCCCAAGGAGAACACAATACGGGTTGTAAGAAATATTCTGACAAAAATGAAGCTGGAGGGTGTCAACAAAGACTTCATAGTGAAGAGTATAACTATGGTTTTGAAAAATAATGCATTTATTTTTTTAAATGACCTATATTTACAACTAAAGGGGACCAGCATGGGAGCTACCTGTGCTTTGAGCCTAGTGCGTCTTAATGTTAGTGTCTTTGAGACCAAACATTTTTACAATGAAGTGGGCCCGTTTTATGAGAACATAAATAGTTGGTATCACTTTATATACTATGGGTCAGATGTATGAAAGCATTTTGCATTTGCAAACAGTGCGAATGCCTGTTTGCAAATGCAAAATGCCATTTCAGAATGTATGAAATACATTCTGAATGCAATTTTAAGGAATCGCTAAAATAGCGATTCCTTAAAATTGCGACCCTGTTTAGAGAGGCGCATATGCGACTCTCTAAATTAGAAATCGCAAATAAGGATTCCTTATTTGCGATTCCTTAGCACATGTATGAAGCAATTCCTAAATGCGATTTGGGCATTTAGGAATCGCTAATTACCACCAAGTTGAACTTGGTGGTAACCATGTGCAAAATGTAAAAATGCATTTAAAATGCATTTTTAAATTGTACATGTAAAGCACACATGCCCTTTTGGCATGTGTGCACCATATATGTCCCATAAAACAATTTTGTGGTGCAGCAGAGGGGGCCTTAGGCCCCCAGCACCCTAAGGTTTTGTATTTCCAAAATTGCGATTTCTGGTTCAGAAATCGCAATTTTGGAAATGCAAAAAATTTGCAGATAAGGGCCAACAGGCCCATAGGTGCGAATGGGGCCGGTATCACAATTTGCGATTCGGTAATAGCATTTGCGATTTTAAAGAAATCGCTATTACAGAGTCGCAAATGTGATACATGGCACTTTGCGAGTCGGAAATAGCGATTTCTTAAAAATCGCTTTTTCCGAATCGCAAAAGGCCTTGATGAAACATCTGGCCCTATACCTTTTTCATATGGAACGGTTTGAGACAATGGTTGGATTCATTTTTGGTCTAGTTCAATTTGGGGGATGAAAATTTGAGATTCACAGCTCCTATTATTATTACGAAATTGGATTTTTCAGATATTTCTATAAAGGAAGAGGGGGGCAAATTAAATGTAGAATTGTTTACAAAACCCACAGACAAGAATACTCTTTTTCATTACTCCAGTTATCATCCTACCTTACAAAAAGACAGTATTCCATTTAGACAATTCCTTACGCTTTGCAGGAATTGTACTACGCTGGAGGACTTTTATAAACATTCAGATGTTCTTAAAAATAAATTCAAAAATAGAGATCAAACATTCCTTTAAAGTTTGATAACCGGGATAGCCTATTGGAGCCAAAGGAAAAGAACAATAAAATGGAAAGAATTGTGTTTGTCAGTCAATTTTCAGAAGTAAGTAACTGTATGAAGAATGTAATCAACAAAAATTGGAACATTCTAAATGAGGATGAAGTGACCAAATTAGTGAAACCCTTATTTGACTTTAAACGAAATAAAAATGTAAGGAATATGCTGCTCCAATCATATAGGGAGGAAGGTCAAAATGTGAAGGTAGATTTAGAGAGGTCTATGGTAGTAGGTAACTATAGATGTGGTAAATGCAGTATCTGTGATCTTTGTGTAGTCACTAAAACAATAGAGTGGCAACGGATTAAGTATACAATGCACATAAAGTACTGAATCTATTGCGTAGCATGTAACTACAGGTTGAACATTTTGACATAGGAATCTAGGAACATGCATAACAGGTGACTGGATCAGTGAGACTGGAAGAGAAAACACATTCTATCTTATGTATGTCTCCCTTGTTTATGAAAATGTATATTTTTATTGTCCTGTTTTGATTTATGTTGGATGGTCTTTGACATTTTTAATAACACCTTCAAGCTGTATGGGAACTTTAATGTGGGGATTGGGAGTTTATACTAGATGATGGAATTATGTGCAATATTATATTTGTAATGTTTTATTGAGAATTACGATTTAGAGAATTAAAGAAAACTTTTTTATTAACAGAGTCGTAAGCCTGATATTGTTGTGGCACCGCTTAACATTTAATTTTGTGGGAAAAGTGTATATTTGTGTGTGGTATTTGGGTGGGATATGTATGTTGTATATATGCATATTCAAAGGGGACATTGATTTTCATTGGTCCAATAGTTTTCGAACCAAAGCTCGATAGGTCTCGCCTGTGATTTTGGATGGAGAGTTTCCTAAATGATAGAAGTCTCAAAATTTGGATCAGAAGCTTCAATGTTCAAGTTCCTAATTGCTCTATTGGTTACTTCTTGCAAGGAGACCATGCTGCCTGCTGGAGAATCTCTAGCAAATGGAGGTTCTGCAGGCTCATGTTCAATGGCGATGAAAATGTGTCCCTTTTTTAGGAGTTTTGGACCTGGAACAACAAGATCTGTCTGGACGTCTTTCCCTTGAATGGCAATTCTTCTTTCCTTCCATGCTTGTTTATTTTCTGTGGACCAGTGACTCCTGTGCCTCTTCAACTTGTGCTTCCCTGGTTGTATTGCTGGAAAAGATGAATCAGCAAGTGAAGGCGGTATCGCCAGAGTAAGGATATGGTCAGAAAGAGCCATTGGCACTGATGAACATCTATAGATGAACTCTCAATAGAGAGTTGCCCTTTGTTCATGTTCCCAGTTGGAGGGCTTGACTGGATGATTATGGTTCCGTATGGTTCCAGAGAAGATGGAACATCAAAATGAGGCCCAGGCCCTAACCTTTTCATTAGACATTAGCATCTCGATGTTTCATAATGCACAGATGCACCTTCCGTAGAGCTAGTGATGTTTGACGTCAAAACTGACCTCACTGAGGAAAATCCAAAAGACATTGACTGTTCCCTAAAACACTCAACATCAAATATTGTGATGCTGAATGCCTCAAGCTTATGGGTTGTATGCTTCAATGTCAAGCAGGGGTGCTGGCGACTTCTGGGGTGGTTTAAAGCACAATATTTTATGGGCTCAGAAGCCAATGCATCAAGATGGAAGGCTGAGGAGCAGAAGCTGGCTCCCAAACCTGTAAAGGCGGTGCAGTGTGCATGGCAACCTCCTATCTGATCATAGGTGAAGTATGTTGTTGAACCACCGTTTCCAGGAATACTGTAAAGGTATGAGAATTATCCTAGCTCTGGAGAAGAATTACTTAATGGTATCCCTGGAAAGAAGTGCATAAACTTAACTGACCAGACAATCAAAGGTGTATTCCCCTTTGATCCTCATTTGTAATACCTGGAGGTGAAGTCTGGGCATTTTGTATACCTGCAGCTGCAAACAGGTCTATCTGTGGAAAGCCATAGCTGTAGGAGACCCAGTTATGGTTTTCTTGAAGCATCCTGCTATGAGCATACACTACTGCAATTGAACACCTCTGGGGAGAAAAGCAGTCATTTGTGGATTCCTAGCTAACAGACCTTCCAGATTGTTTTTGTTTCTATGGGAAGTATTCAGTATTGTTTAACTCTAAATCAGTTAATACATGGTTGTTTTGTCCATCTCAACTAGAAGAGTTTGATTTTAGCACTGAAGAAATTACTTGAGATCCAGGTGAATCCCTCTGAATTCCAAGATTTATTGGTTTGCATTCCCATTTAAGACCCTGTTTCTTTTTCTTGGAGATGATCTATGAATGCTCCCCCTTCCGTCAGAGAAGCATCTTGTCTATAGTGACACTTCCTGCTGAAATGAATGTCTGCACTAGTTTTATGTATGATATCACCATTGTAACAGATGTTACCAGTATTGGGGAATGTGCCTGTCTTCTCAACTGCCAGGGTGTAAATACCACGTATCCTACATGTACTGCTGAAGCAGTCTCAGGTGGAGACAAGCATTAGGCACCAGGAAAATGCAACATGCCAAGCAGCGTAGAAGAGATGAGATTAGCGTGAAGCTTGGTGAGATATCTTCTGAAGAGTGTGATATTTCAGATGAATAGAAGACAGTGGGGGTGATTCTCACCCTGGCGGGCGCCAGAGTTCCCCCTCCAAAATACCGCTCCGCGGTCGAAAGACCGCTGAGGGTATTTTGGGTTTTGCACTGGGCTGGCGGGCGACCGCCAAAAGGCCGCCCGCCAGCCCAGTGCAAAACACCCTTCCCACGAGGACGCCGGCTCAGAATTGAGCCGGCGGAGTGGGAAGGTGCGACGGGTGCAGTTGCACCCGTCGCGAATTTCAGTGTCTGCAAAGCAGACACTGAAATTCTTTTTGGGGCCCTCTTACGGGGGCCCCTGCAGTGCCCATGCCATTGGCATGGGCACTGCAGGGGCCCCCAGGGGCCCAGGGGCCCCGCGACACCCCATACCGCCATCCTGTTCCTGGCGGGAGAACCGCCAGGAACAGGATGGCGGTATGGGGTGTCAGAATCCTCCATGGAGGATTCATTTGGGCAGCGGAAAACCGGCGGGAGACCGCCGGTTTTCCACTTCTGACCGCGGCCGAACCGCCGTGGTCAGAATGCCCAGCGGGGCACCGCCAGCCTGTTGGCGGTGCCCCCGTCATTTTAGCCCTGGCGGTCTTGGACCGCCAGGGTTAGAATGACCCCCAGTGTCTCCTCCAAAAGATACACTCTAGCCATTCAGAGGCTATGGTTTCTAAAATGGACAGTGTATGGACAAGGATCAACATAGATTTCGCATAACTGCCCAGTAAATTCAGGAGTTAAATATTATGGAGCCTAAATGCAAATGGTAAAGTTGCATTGTTTACATTTAGTCACATGTAAGCTTACTTATGCACAAAGTACTAACTTAACACTTTTTTACTATTCATCGTTTCTATGTATAACTTTACTGCTAGGTGCAGACTTACATGCCTCACCCTCCTCAAAACTAGAGATGGATCTTTCTAGAACAGGATTTAGGAGTGTAAAGTTATTATTAGTAGCTTTTCACACATCAGTGGATATCTCTGCACCCGGGGCAGAGATCTCCCTATGTTAAAGTATAAGAAAAAATGATGACATCAATATTTAGTCAAAAATAATAAAATATGTGAATGTAAAATAAAAATGCAAATTAACTTAACAGGAAAAGTTGCTTACCTGTAATCCTAGTTCTCTTCCAGGGTAAACCTCATCAAAGTCATAAGCACTGAATAATCCTATCCACATGGAGGGAGCCCGGAGCACCTCTTAAACATTTATATGAGGATTCCCCTGGAAGAGAACTAGGAATATAGGTAAGCAACTGTCACAGTGTCTTTTCCTCGGGATCTGCACGCCGCTGAACAAAAGGCCCACCTTCCGGCGTCACCAACACAGAAAGCTATTATAGCACAGAGTCATGGCAAAGCCAGTCGGGCGAAGGAAATTAGGGTAGGGAACAGCAGGGAGAGAGACCTGAAAAGAAAAGGTTAGAACAATATGCATTTACTCATTCATAGAAATTCAGCTTATCAATAGACTCTTGACTAAATGCGTCTCCAAGATATCAGATGGAGACACCTTTTGGAAATTAGGGCAAAGCCCCTTCTTTGTAGCATGGAACAAGAATAAACTACGACCTCAGAAACAAGAGATGGTAAGAGCTTTGGACTATGATTACACTCAGAATATCAATCCTGTAACATCTCTACATTCGCAGCATAAACCTTTGACCATGATCTAGAAAATCTCAAAGAAGTAAGTATGCTTTTCACATCTTAAGCTTCTCAAAGAACAATGAAAACTATAATTTGCTTATCTCCAAAGAATACTTATACATTCACATCTATAAAGACCAAAAAGTTTTGCTCATTGAACTTGAAACGCTTTACTTATCACACCAGGAAGCGCTTTTACTCAAGTGGCCTAGATCACTTTGATTGTTGAGCCAAGAACCTTTTACTCCTGTGAGTTAAAGCGCTTTAATTGTTGAGCCATGAGCACTTTACACCTGTGAACTGAAGCGCTTGAATTGTTGTGCCAAGAACTCTTTACATCTATGAACTGAAGCGCTGGAATTGCTGTGCCAAGAGCGTTTTACACCTGTGAACTGAAGCGCCTGAATTGCTGTGCCAAGAGCGTTTTACACCTGTGAACTGAAGCACTTGAATTGCTGTGCCAAGAGCGTTTTACACCTGTGAACTGAAGTGCTTGAACTGTTGTGCCAAGAACGCTTTACATCTGTGAACTTGAGCGCTTGAACTATCGTGCCAAGGGCCCTTTACATCTAAGAACTGAATCGCTTGAATTGTCGTGTCAAGAGAGCTTTACATCTGTGCACTGAAGCGCTTGAATTATCGTGCAAAGGGCGCTTTATATCTGTGAACTGAAGCGCTTGAATTATCGTGCCAAGGGCGCTTTACATCTGAGAACTGAAGCGCTTGAATTATCGTGCCAAGGGCGCTTTACATCTGAGAACTGAAGCGTTTGAATTGTCGTGCCAAAAGCATTTTTCACTTGTGCTCGGAAATGCCTTTGATTTTTGCGCTAAGGCCGCTGTACTTTAGAAACTGAAGACGCTTTGCTTGTTATGCTAAGGGGACGCTTTACCTTTTGGAAATAATTACTTCCTCCAAACTTGGGTTCAGCAAGGCCTTACCGCTATGAGTACGACCTACTCGTTTTTTAATGCAGCATGGAAATAAGGATACTTCGGTTGGATGACACTCTGCCATTCAGGAACTCTGTTCTTCTCCAGAGAAACCTCCATGAGGTCTGGCTGCATCGAAGTCTTCAAAACAGTGAGCAACGTGCTTGGGTGTGGCTGGGCTTTATAGGCCTGCCACACCCCAAGATGGCTGCTGCCTCTAAAAACATGGGAGTTGTAGTCCCTTCATTGAATAGCACTGATACGTGCATCTTGTCCACCAATGTCCTGATCCTGCAGCTCTATGAGTTTTTCCACAGGGCAGACGACGCTGATGGTCACCTTTGGAACAAGAGGGGATGACAAGTGGTGTGCATAAAGCGAGGCAGAGTCGTGCAGCGGAACATCGGCCGAGACCTGGACCGCGTCTGACCTTATTCCTGACAGCAACTTTTCCTTCTCTTCTAGGGGATCCTCAACAATAGTCATAATGACTGAATAGAATAGCAAGCTCATACAACCAAAAGCAGACTTGAAACAAGAACAGCTCTTGCAACTACCCAAAAACATTCCTCAAAGAAGCCTGTCCTACTCGAGTATCTGCTTTAGCATCTGAATCTATACAATAATGCCTAGTAAAAGTATGTAGCGGCTCTTTACCCCTTGTAGAATGGGCCCTAGGTTTAGCAGGGAAGTATTTGTTAGCTAGCTGACTGTAGACCTAGATATCATTTGTTTGGAGGATGCCAAACCTGTTTTCATCGGTCCATAGTTAATCAAGGAATGGTCTGACTTTCCTACAGCTTTGGTTTTACCTAATTAGAGCTTCAGTACCCTTTTAATGTGTACAGAGTGTAAAGACCTTTCAGCTGGAGTTAAAGGGTTAGGGAATGTCGCGTAGGCTCTCATTATTCTAATGAGACTACTGGATTTCGGGTGGCAGAATCGTCTGCGGGGTGGGAGACTGAATCTAACCCACTACAGGTGACATCTGTCGCTCCAATCCGGGTTCTGCTCCAGCTAACTAGCAGCGCCTCATCTCTATCCCATGGCAGGGATGATTGGGCAGCCGAGCACATGACATTACTGGTTTCTCAGGGAAGCTGTGGTCTCTCAGGTCACATCCGTTTCTCTCAGTTACATTAGTCTCACATACATAATGACAAACAGAGGCAGTATATATTTCAATAATGCTTTAATAAAGCGACTGCATCTTAGATAGCAAAGCGTGGACTGCAAGACCCAGGACTATACAGCATGACAAGATCAAAATTGTGACAAGGAGAGTGAAACATAAAAATAATGCTACCATATGGTCACTAGAGTCAACAGACTAATTCCTACCTATGCTATGATAGAGCACAGCGTGTTAAGCTCTAATTCTGCCCTTTAGGTTCCCCTGGGAAGACATCATCCCCCATAGCTGAGCAAAGGCCAGGGGTCTGCAAAACAGCTGTAGCAAAGCATTCAGCAATCAGCATACAGTTGTGGTTTTCTGGCTGGAATCTCCCTCTAACGTGTAAGAGACAGGGAAGTGTTTTTATAATAAAACAACTGATGTTCTGAGAAAATGTCCCTACGTAAGGATGTGTATTTTCTATGAATGTCAGAGACTAAACTTATACCACGTTCACCGGCAACCTATGTTAGTGCAGCTTTGGAAGAAGCACAGAGTGAGCAAGAATGTCTTGTTTGAGAACAGAGTGCTGGCCTAGGCAAAAACAGTCAGATAGAGAGAAAATAAAACAAGACCGTAAAAGTGGCTACTGTAACAATAATAAAGCAAAGCCGATTAAAATATATCTAGGTTAAAGTGCACAGTAGCAGGCCTAGTATGTTAAAATAACGTGCATGAAGCTATAATTAAAATGGCTACACAACAGGAAGGAAGTCAGTAGTGAGATTTTCTGGTTAATGTGGAAGTCTGAGACTACCTTCAGGAGAAAACTAGAATGAGTTCTTATCACTACCGTATTGGAGTGAAAAAATGTATATGGTTTCTCCTAAAATAGTGCCTGAATTCCGCTAGCCCTATGAGCTGAGGCAATAGACACTAAAAAAGCTTCTTTTCATGTGGGATGTTGCAAAGAGACTTTCTGTATTGGTTCAGATGGGGGGCGCATCAGTTTTTAAAGGACAATATTAAGTTCCCACAGAGGAGGGAATGACCTAACTGGAGTGAAAATCTTTTTATGGCATTCTAAAAAATCTTTGACCACAGGCATTTTAAAGAAAGATGTTTCTGAAAATGTCTTGTAAGCTGTAATACCTGCAAGATGTACCTTAATGAAAAAACCCTGCAGGTCAGATTTTGCTAAATGGAGAAGATAAGGTAAGACTACGTTTTCTTGGTCCAAAATCGGATTAAGTCCATTTTGGGTAACCCATAAATGAAATATTTTCCATTGGAAAGCACGTGATCTCCTAGTGGAAGTTATTTTTGTCTCTCTTAAAATGTTGATGCATTCTTCACAAAGGCCTAAATGTTCATATTGGAGGAATTCCGAAGCCATCCCATCAAGTTCAGTGAGGGAAGGTTAGGATGTAGAATCTGTGCTCCAAACGTGTACAGAAGATCCTGCCTGCTCAGCAACCTCTTGTGTGGTATCTCTGACAGATGTAAAAAGTCAGTGAACCACCACTGGCAACGTCATTCTGGTACTATGGGAATCATTGTGCTCTTTGATTTGTACAGTTTGACAATCACTAAAAGAATGAGGGGAATTGGTGGAAATATGTAATAAAATGTCACTGATCAATTTATCTAAAGGGCATTCCACTTCGACCCTGGTTGGGCAAATCTGAATGAAAATGTAGGCACTTTTTGATGTTTGAGTCTGTGAACAGGTCTCTGTGAGGGTACCCCTCGTAGTTTAAAATCCAGTTGTGATTTTTGTGGAAGTATCGATTGAGAGAATCTGCTTGGATAGTTTGAACCCCCGGCAGAAGAATGGCCGTTTTGTTAAGTTCCTGGCTGTCAACCATTTCCTAATGGCTTGAGATCCGAGAAACAGAGGGCAAGAATGTGTCCCTCCCTGTTTTTTCAGATAATGCATAGTTGTTGCTATCTGTCTGAACAAGGAGATACTTCATTGTTGCCTATGGAAAGAAGGATTTTAGATTGAGGTGAACTGCTCTCAATTCCAGCATGTTGATATGATAAGTCTTCTCCTTGTCCAACCAAATTCCCTGGGTCTGTAGGGAACCTATGGGAGCCCCCCTCTATCCACGAAGAGAAGCATTTGTGATCTGTGCCTTAGTATGTGGTCCTGATGAAATGTTACCCTACTAGCAGGGTCTTATGCTGAGACCACTATGGAAGACACTGACATGCAGCCTGTGTTAGGGTCAGCTTGTCCTCCCAGCGATTAGAGAGTTGACTTAATTTATCTTCCATGCATTGCTGCAGAGGCCTCATGTGTAATCTTGCAAGAGGAACAATGAGGATGCAAGAGGCCATCAACCCCAGAAGAGAAGCAATCTGTCTCGCAGATGGATTGTGAGTCAGTAGGAGACTGCAACACTTCAGGCTGATTGAGGATAGCCTCTCCTCGAAGGATACACTTTTGCAGATTTTGGGGGTTATTACAACCCTGGTGGACTGTGTTAAAGCTGCGGAAATACCGCAAACAGGCCGGCGGAAAAAAAGGGAATTATGACCGTGGCAGAAACCGCCAACATAGACAGCCACTTTAACACTCCGACCGCCATGGCGGTACAGACAAGCAGCGCGGAGGTCACCGCCAACAGACAGGCGGAGCACAATGTACCGCCCACAGTATCACAACCCGCCAATCCGCCACCTTTTCCGGGGCGGATTCATCGTGGATAAAAACACGGCAGAAACAGACATTTCAAAGGGAAAACGCTCACCTCTACACACTCCACGAGGAAGGATGCCACCATGGAGCCAGAACTACAAGTACTGCCTGCTCTTGTATTCCTGCTCCTCTACGAACACCAACAACGTAGGCGCCGAAGACAACGGTGAGTACTGCACCTACGACATAGGGGAGGGGGAGGCAAAAGTCACGGACACACACATGCAACACCTCCACCCCCAACCCGACCCTCAACCACTACAACACACACACCAATGCATTTCCAAACAGCACAGTAACAACCCACAACCCCCCCGGATGAATGCAAAGACAAAAGGAAATCAGTTCAAACTTTGTAATGTATCAAAATACAGTAACCAATGATATACAGATATATATCAACATTATAAAAATCACACATCACGATTAGTACTGCAGGTATGCACATATCAATGTCCGTGGACCACTGGGCCCACAATGCATGGGCGAGGCCCACACTAGATACTTGTCCACAAACGGAGAGAACACTGCAGGGGCATCAGATAGAAATACAACAGACACCTCAGGGGGAAGGGAAGGGGGGGGGCACCTCAGCCGGATGACTGCACCACGCCAGATCCACGACAGTGCTCCATGCCCATTGATGTATCCTGGGGAGTGCAAAGCCACAGTCTCTCAAGTCTCTACAGTGGGTGGGTTGCCCACTGTACCATCCTGGGGAGTGCAAAGCCACAGTCTCTCAAGTCTTTTCAGTGGGTGGTTTGCCCACTGCTTTATCCTGGGGAGTGCAAAGCCACAGTCTCTCAAGTCTCTACAGTGGGTGGGTTGCCCACTGTACCATCCTGGGGAGTGCAAAGCCACAGTCTCTCAAGTGGATCACAGTCTCAACTGGTTCAGGAGGGTAACTGGTGCCCAGAGTGCTTCATCCTGTGCAGGACAGACGGAGTGGATGCAGGTCTCCACTGGTTCTGGAGGGGGACTGGTGCCCATAGTGCATCATCCTGTGCAGGACAGACGGAGTGGATGCAGGTCTCCACTGGTTCTGGAGGGGGACTGGTGCCCAGAGTGCTTCATCCTGTGCAGGACAGACGGAGTGGATGCAGGTCTCCACTGGTTCTGGAGGGGGACTGGTGCCCAGAGTGCATCACGCTCCCCGTGACGGTCCCAGTTCCGTCACTGTCCCAGCTGCACATGGGCTAACGATGCTTGATTTGGCGGTCTTTGCCCTGTTCAGCGGTCTTTGCCCTGTTCAGTGGTGCTTGCCTTTGCTGTCTCTGACCTGTTCAGCGGTGCATTGCCATGGCGGTCTTTGCCCTGTTCAGCGGTGCCTGCCTTTGCTGTCTCTGACCTGTTCAGCGGTGCAGTTCCATGGCGGTCTTTGCCCTGTTCAGCGGTCTTCACCATGGCGGTCTTTGCCCTGTTCAGCGGGCTTCACCATGGCGGTCTTTGCCCTGTTCAGCGGTGCTTGCCTTTGCTGTCTCTGACCTGTTCAGCGGTGCAGTACCATGGCGGTCTGTGCCCTGTTCAGCGGTCTTCACCATGGCGGTCTTTGCCCTGTTCAGCGGTCTTCACCATGGCGGTCTTTGCCCTGTTCAGCGGTGCTTGCCTTTGCTGTCTCTGACCTGTTCAGGGGTGCATTGCCATGGCGGTCTTTGCCCTGTTCAGCGGTGCTTGACTTAGCTGTCTCTGACCTGTGCAGCAGTGTGTGGCATGACGGTCCCTAAGTGCCCAGTGGGGCTGTGGCTGCCGGGGCCCTCCAGGGCACTGACGCTGGCGGTGGTCTCCGGACCAGTGACAATACTGCTGCCCTCCCTGGCACTGACTCTGGCGGTGGTCTCCGGACCAGTGACGATACTGCTGCCCTCCAGGGCACTGACTCTGGCAGTCGTCTCCGGACCAGTGATGATACTGCTGCCCTCCAGGGCACTGACTCTGGCGGTGGTCTCCGGACCAGTGATGATACTGCTGGCGGTGGCGTCCCGGCCGGCGGGGAGGATGGCGGCCTTCTCCGCCGTGCTGCTCTTACCAGACCTTGGAGACCTCTTCTGCCCCTTCACCACCTTGGGAGGAGTCACAGCTGACTCGACACTCCCCCCGGGACCCTTGAGTCTTCACCCTCTCCCGTCGGACACTTTCCAACTTAAGGTGCTTTACAGGGTGTGGACTGGCAGTGCTTTGGCTCTGTGTCACACTGGCTGCCCTGGTGGCCGGTGCACTCCACAGACCTTTAACACGCACCACTGGAACCGGACTCTTTTTGGCTGAGGTGCTACTACGGGACCTATGAATTGGAGGGGGGGTGGGAAAGAGGTCAGCGTTGCTCAGGAAGAGTCTCTGACGAACACTGGGATGGGTAGCTGGAGGGGGTCTGGGAGTGGAGGAAGAGGAGGTGGTTGTAGGAGGTGTAACTTTAGGTGATTTGGGTGCAGGTGCAGGTATTGGAGGCTGTCATGAGGTGGATGGATGTTGGGTGTGTGGGTGCCCGCGTTTGTGTACTTTGGGAGGGGGCGTCACAGACACACTGGGAGTGGACACAGGGGATGTGTAAATGGTAGTGGGGGTGGTGAGTGCAGGTGAGCGGTGTGTGGTGCTGGGTGTTCTGGTACGAGTCCTAGTGCCTGTAGATGTAGTGCATGCAGGTGAGAGTGTAGACGACACTGGGAGGGAGGAGGGAGACAATGAGGAGGGGGACACAGTGGAGGCAGTGGATGTTGCTGTGTCTGTATGTGGGTAATGCTTGTGTGAGTGCCTGTGGGATGTGTGGTGCCTATGTTTGCCAGAGCCACTTTTGGGTGTTGAGGTGTGTGCTTGCTGGTCTGATGGTGTGCTTGGGATAGGCTGGGGTACAGGGGATTGGGCCTGGGTGGAGGAAGTTGGAGGGGGAGGCTAGACACAGGGACAATGGCTGCCATCAGTGCTGAGGCCAGAGATTGCAGGGTTCGATGAAGGGCAGCCTGACCAGAATGAATGCCCTCCAGGAATGCATTACTGTGTTGCAACTCCCTTTCTACACCCTGGATGGCATTCACAATGGTAGACTGCCCAACAGTGAGTGACCTGAGGAGGTCAATGGCCTCCTCACTGAGGGCATCAGGGGTGACTGGGGTAGGGCCTGAGGTGCCTGGGGCGAAGGTGATGCCCACCCTCCTGGGTGAGCGGGCACGGAGCGAAGGCTGAGGGGCTGCTGGGAGGGCGGTGCTAGTAGGGGGGTGGCGGCTGTACCTGTAGAAGTGGGGGGCACAGATGGGGCCGTCACCACAAGGGAGCTCCCATCGGAGGACGAGTCTGTGTCGCTGGTTGCTGATCCGGTGATCGACGTGAAGCTCCCCTCGCCCTCCGTCCCACTGGTGTATTCGGAGTCCGTGGTTTGGCCCTCCATGGCCATGTGGGATGCAGCTCCCTCGGGCTCCGGTGCCACTGTACCTCCGCCTGATGATGCTGATGCACAGAAGAACAGGGAGAGCACAAAAAGGGGTGGGGAAACAGAAGAAAGACAGGTTGAGTGCATGGCTTACCGCTACCGTTGGCGGACAATACAGACACAGCAGCCCCCTGCACTACGCCGTGCTCTTGGCCTCTACAGATGCAATTTCTGGGATATGGCTTACATGGCTATAAGTGTCATCTGTCCACATAGATGACACAGGGGCATGTATACCTGTACTTGGCACTCTACAGAGGTGGGGTGGGGGGCCACAGGGCCATGCCTTACAAAGGGGCCTAGCCTACGGAACTCGCCCTGGCCTAGGGAAACCCACAGCCCTCCTCCCCCACCCAGACCCCTCCATTGCGCGCTAAGTCCGCAGAATGAGAGTGTACTCAGCCCCTTGTGTCTGCTGTGATGCCCTCAAGCGCCCATCCAACTCAGGGTAGGCCACCGCCAGGATCCGGAACATCAGGGGGGTCATGGTGCGACGGGCACCCCTCCCAAGTTGGGAGACCATCCCCAGCTGAGCCTCCGCCGTCTTCTTGCTCCAGCGGCGAATGTCCTCCCATCTTTTACAGCAGTGGGTGCCCCGTCTCTGGTGGACCCCCAGGGTCCGGACGTCCTTGGCGATGGCACGCCAAATGTCCTTCTTCTGGTGGGCGCCGACCTACATGACATTTACAGGGGAAGAAGAGAAGTCATTAACAACTGCACCGTCAAAGTGACTGGCCCCCATCCCTACCCTTGCCAGGTGGCACATGCATTCACAGTCCTTAATGGTCGCAGAACTCTGCCCTCTTCCTACTGACATCCAGCCCTCTCCACCCAGCATAGCCCATACAACGTGCTCCCTGTGTACTTACCTGTTGGTCTGAAGGACCGTAGAGTAGCGTGTACTGGGGGAGGACCCCGTCCACGAGCTTCTCCAACTCCTGAGCAGTGAAGGCAGGGGCCCTTTCCCCAGACGCAGCAGCCATTGTCTCTTCCAGACCGAGGTCACAGCAGCACTTGCAGTGTAGGTCCTCTCCTGTCGAAGATCAGGTATCGAGTGATTGAACAGATAGAAAATGGCGGTCACGTCCGCAGCGGTGACGTCCGCGGCAGTGCGTATCATCACCGCCGGCGCAATTCATCATTGGCTCCTGGGACCCATAGGGTCCAATGTTAACCAATGCAGCATTGCGCCGCGGTCTACGACCGCCTACCGCGACAGTGTACAACGCCAGCGCAGTTACCTCACATGCCATTGTCCCAGTTCAGGGGCCCACATGGCTTCATTTACTACTGCGTCACACATACAGGAGGAGTTTAGTATTTGGTGTCGTGTTCTGTGTAGTTGTGGGTACATACCTGAGAATTTGTTGACTCTGTGGTCGCTGTTGTCCTTCTTAGGCACCGTCAGCTGGGACATTTGAGGAGATGGCGGAATCCTCTGGTGTACCGACCGCTGGTGGACCTGTTAACAATGGAGGAGCGACATTTGATCATCACCTACAGGTTTGACCGTGCCACAATCCAGGAACAGTGTACCCAGTTGGAGCCAGACCTGATCTCACCAATCCGCCATCCCACAGGAATACCCCCTGAAGTGCAGGTGCTATCAGTGCTCCATTTCCTTGCAAGTGGCTCATTTCAAACAACTGTGGCCATGGCATCAGGGATGTCCCAGCCTATGTTTTCCAACGTGTTGTCCAGAGTGTTGTCTGCCCTGCTGAAACACGTAAGGAGCTACATCGTTTTCCCTCAGGTGGAGGATTTGGCTACAGTGAAAGGTGACTTCTATGCCCTGGGACATATCCCCAACATCATAGGTGCTATTGATGGCACCCATGTAGCTCTGGTCCCCCCACGCAGGAGTGAACCGGTGTACAGGAACCGGAAGAGTTATCATTACATGAATGTACAGATGGTATGTTTGGCAGACCAGTACAGCTCGCAGGTAAATGCTATGTTCCCTGGCTCAGTGCATGACGCCTACATCCTGCGGAATAGCAGCATCCCGTATGTGATGGGTCAACTCCAGAGGCATCGTGTGTGGCTATTAGGGGACTCTGGTTACCCCAACCTGTCATGGCTATTGACCCCAGTGAGGAATCCCAGGACCAGGGCAGAGGAACGCTACAATGAGGCCCATGGGCGGACTAGGAGGGTGATCGAACACACCTTTGGCCTCCTGAAGGCCAGGTTCAGGTGCCTCCATATGACAGGTGGTTCCCTATTCTACTCACCAAGGAAGGTGTGCCAGATCATCATCGCCTGCTCGATGCTTCACAATCTTGCTTTGCGACGCCAGGTGCCTTTTCTGCAGGAGGATGGTCCAGATGACGGTGTTGTGGCAGCTGTGGAGCCTGTGGAGCCTGTGGACAGTGATGAGGAGGAAGCCTTTGGAAGAAGACATAGACAACAGGGAGTCAGTCATACAGCAATATTTCCAGTGACACACAGGTGAGAACAATTTTTTTACTATTACATTCACACTTCTACCTCTATCCTGTCTGTCGATTTCAACCAGTACATGGTAACTGAGTTGTACATTTCCATTACGGTTTCACAGGTGTGGTTACCAACGTGTGTCATCTGCTTGCATCCTTCATGGACTTGTGATGTATGACATAGGTATGTTGGCATTACATTTGAAAACGCATTTTGTCACTGTCATTGCTAATACACATTTTCAAAATCACAGACTGACTCCAGATTGTTTTGTGGTTCAAGGGTGTCTATTGAGGTGCTAATTATTGGAGGGGGTGGCAAAATGGTGATGGGTGATGGTGGAGGAATGTCCATGGCAGAGTCCAGTCTATTAGTCACACAGGTGCACTGCCCATATGGGCATAGGAAGTGGAGCTGGGGCAGTTCCAATCTGGACAGGGTAACAAAGTGAGACAGTGGGAGGACAATCAGGGTGGTCTCATTTCCTAGCGGGGGTCTTGTCATCTTGCTCTGTCCTGTTCCTGGATCTCAGGGACCGCTTGCGGGGTGGTTGTCCGTCTGCAGGGGTTGGGGTGCTGGTGTGGTGGTCCTGTAGCGGGGCGACCAGTCCACTAGCGCCGGCGGAGGTGGTGGGCAGTTCATCGTCCATGCTAGTGTCAGGGGCCCCTTGGAGCGCCACGCTGTCCCTCATGGTCTGCTGTATGTCCTTCAGCACCCCTACGATGGTGCCCAGGGCGGAGCTGACGGTTCTGAGCTCCTCCCTGAAGCCCAAATACTGTTCGTCCTGCAGGCGCTGGGTCTCCTGAAACTTGGCCAGGACCGTAGCCATCGTCTCCTGGGAGTGGTGGTATGCTCCCATGATGGAGGAGAGGGCCTGGTGGAGAGTGGGTTCCCTTGGCCTGTCCGCCCCCTGTCGCACAGCAGCCCTCCCAGTTCCCCTGTGTTCCTGTGCCTCCGTCCCCTGGACCGTGTGCCCACTACCACTGCCCCCAGGTCCCTGTTGTTGTTGGGGTGGTGGGTTACCCTGGGTTCCCTGTAGTGGTGGACACACCGCTGATTGACGTGTCCTGGGTACGGCGGTATGGGCCCGCTGGGTGGGTGCTGTGCTGGTGTTACCAGAGGGTGGAAGGTCAGTGTTGGGCTGTGCCTGTGCAAGGGGAACCGACTGTCCCGAGGCCCACCATGGTCCGGGCTGGTCATCTGGATCCAGTTGGCCAGAGCTGCTGTTGTCACTGTGGGCCTCTTCTGTGGGTGGGGTGGAGATGTCTGGACCCTCCTGTGTGGTGACGTTACGTAGTGGTCCTGCAGGGGTATAAGTGCATGATTATTGCATGTGTGTGTGTCATGGTGTGCAATGGGTGGGTGTGCGTGTACCCCAGTGCAAGCATTCCTGTGTGGGGGCTTGTATGATGATGGTTGGGGGGTTGTTATGGGTATGTGCAGTGAGCATGCTTTAGTGCTGGGTGTCCATGCTTAGTTGTGTCATGCAGGGCTTGGTGTTGGGATGTGTGGTTTGTGTTGTTAGTACATTAGTGAGGAGTTGGAGTGATAGGCGAGGGGATGAGGGTGGGGGGGTGTGATAGCATGCAGGTAGGGTGGGGGATATGATAGTTAAGATTTGACTTACCAGTGTCCATTCCTCCACCGACTCCTCCGAGGCCCTCTGGATGCATGATCGTCAAGACCTGCTCCTCCCATGTTGTTAGTTGTGGGAGAGGAGGTGGGGGTCCGCCGCCAGTCCGCTGAATCGCGATGTTGTGCCTGGAGACCACTGAACGCACCTTCCCCCGTAGGTCGTTCCACCTCTTCCTGATGTCCTCCCGATTTCTTGGGTGCTGTCCCACAGCATTGACCCTGTTGACGATTCTTCGCCATAGCTCCATCTTCCTGGCTATGGAGGTGTGCTGCACCTGTGCTCCAAATAGCTGTGGCTCTACCCGTAGGATTTCCTCCACCATGACCCTGAGCTCCTCCTCGGAAAACCTGGGGTGTCTTTGGCGTGACATGGGGTGGTGTAGGTGATGTGTGGGGTGGTGTATGTGTTGATGAGTGTGGTGATGTGGGGTGTTTTGTGCGTGGATGTTGTATGGGTGATGGTGTTGTGTGCCTCTGTGTGGTGGGGTTGTCTATTGCTGTGCTATCTCTCTGTCGCCTTCGTCTCTAATTTTTGGTCGTAGTGGTTTGTGGGTGATGTGGGTGTGTGTTTTATATTGTATTGGGTGTGTGGGGGTGGTGTTTGTATGTGTCTCAGGTGTGTGTAATTCGAATTGTCCAATGTGGCGGTGTTTTGGAGATGTGTGTGTATTTTGAGAGCGGCGGTGTGTACAGCCAATGGTATACCGCGGTTGAAAGACCGCCACGTGGATTCGTGGGTCGTGATAGCATGGGCGTGTTTCTGTTGGCGTGACGGTGGAGGTTTTGTTTTCGCCAGTTTATCACTGACCTTTGGTGTGGCGGACTTGTGTGGGTGTCTGAATTTCGGCGGATTCCGAGCTGTGGGTCATAATAGCTGTGGCGGAATTCTGCGGCCGCAGCGGTGTATTGGCGGTCTTCTGCACGGCGGTAAGTGGCTTTTACCGCCAATGTTGTAATGACCCCCTTTGTGTCCAGGAGAGCTCCCAGGTAGTGTAGTCTGTACTGGGCAGGGTGTGGACTTTTTGAAGTTGACCTGGAGGACCAGATTGTGTAGTGTCTCAACACAAATTTGATAATGCTCCTTTGTCTGCGATGGGGAGGAACTCTTTATCAGCCAATTGTCTAGGTAAGGAGAAAGTTTGTGAAGTTAATTTTAGGCCAACTGTAGTACTTTGTACTGATAGTGTTGTTATCCCACTTTGAAGCAGAGAAATGTCAGATGTTTTGCTGAAACTGGGATGTGGAAATACAAATCTTGAAGGTCTATTGCACACATCCATACTCCTTGATGCAATTGTGGATAGATCTGGTAGAGAGACAGCATTCTGAACTTTTCTCTGCATATGTATGTGTTCAATACTCTCAGATCTAAGATGAGTCTGAACTCTTGCTTTGGACCTTTTTTATTTACTAGAAAGTAACAGGAATAAATTCCCAGTCCCCTTTGGTGACATGGAACCTCCTCTAAGGCCCTTTACTGCAATAGAATATCGACTTCCGACTGTAAGAGGTCTTGCTGATACCGTGATGTTTTTTATGGAGGAGAAAGAGGAGGTGACTTCAAACGAAGAGAATATCCATTCTGAACAATATTCGAGACCCATTTGTCTTTTGTGATTGAATGCCACTCCTCAAGGTAATTGGCAATACTTCCCCCCACTGGCGCGGGTAACGCAGAAGAAGGAAGTGATGACTCATTGTTTAGCTGGGGTTTTGCTTATAAATGCAGGTTGTTGTTGTGATCCTCTTCCAATAGGTGCTTTGTGAGGGTGACAGTGAGATATTGCGTACTGCTGGTGATGTTAAGTCCAATGAGTGGCCTGAACGCTCTTTTGAAAAAAATCACCTGCCATACGGCCTGTACTTTTTGTGGAACTCTTTCCTTCTTTCTAAGCTAACAATCTTGAGAGTGTCCATTACAGTTTCCATCGTGGAAAACTCTTTGTCTGCATGTGTATCAAAGAGGGTGTTGCCTGATGCTTGTAAGTCCAGGATTTTCTGCTGTGCCTCTGGTTTCAAGTCTGTGAAAAGTAACCAGGAATACTTCCTTCAGCAGATGCCATGTGAGCACCTATACTCCAATAGATCTGAAGCATCCGCTGCTGTACTTATGATCTGGTTGGATACCAGACCACCTTTATTTAGAATCTCTTGAAAATCCTGTCTGTCTTCCTTAGGCAATTTTTCTGTGAACCTGCTGAGGGAGTCCCAAAGGGATCTTTTGTTCCTCCCTAGTAAAGTTGAAGCACTAGCCACCTTCATATAAGATGCAGATGTCCCACATATTGTCTTTCCAATAGAGTCTATCTGCTTGCTGTCCTTGTGTGGAGGGACTGAAGTCGTAGAAGCCACAGAGTGGGATTTTCATGCGTCAGGGACTATAACTGAATCCGGATGGAGGATCATCCCAGAGTAACAACAGCCCCTGATCAGGAGC